>NC_079507.1:4587360-4920845 GCF_030052815.1 Hevea brasiliensis
GAATTAAAAGGAAAGAAAAAGAGTATTGGATTAAAAATGCGCTATTAATTCATTAATATTAATGCCATAAGAAAAGGTCCATTCTGATTACACTTGTCACCATGGACAAAGTGATCAAGTGTAGATAACCGAGGTACTTTACTCGAGATTGAGTACAGGATATCCTCCGTTGTCCAGCTTGTCAAGCTCTGCTCCTCACCATTGGCGAAACTAGGGCCTCATACAAGGAATCTAGTTGGATGACATCTATGGATGGATCATCGGGTGATTCTTCTATATTTGCGGATGTTGAATGACCGCTTTGGTGAAGATCTCCGTAATTCTCGGACTAGTCTTATTTTTCCCATTTCTGTCGAACCTCCGATCCCAAGCATTTTCCTCATTCGAACCGCCCATCCATAAGGGCATCCTCCTCATACCCCAAACCATAACGGCCTATCTTACGAATGGCGGTATAGGCTCGACAATCCCTTGTAATGTGGCGCTAGGCCCTTACCTTCTTCATACCCGCTTCTTGACATTACTTTGGCCACCATAGCCATGGCCCCTCCTTCCCAAGATCTTGTAACTCAAGGGCACGGAAAGAGCTTTCCAATGACTCCTACCGCTTCCACATAAGGGAGTGATTGCGGCTTGGTGACCAAGATGGCCTCTTCGCCTCACCGTGATGATTTTGCCGTCCTTAATGTATTTGATCTTACGGTGCAAAGTCGAAGGAACGAAGATTCGCAGAATGGATCCAAGGCCTCCTAACAAAGATGGTGTAGGCTGGCTCAATGTTCATCACTTGAAACGTGATATTGAAAGTACATGCACCGACCGGATTGGCAAGTCAATGTCCCCAAAGACTCTCTCCTTGTTCCGTCAAAAGCTCTCACCACCATAGCACTTTGGCGTATGTCCGATTGGTCAACTGGCAATCTAGCCAAGGTAGCGCTAGGTAGTACATTGAGGGCTGATCCGTTATCGATGAGGACCTTGGCCACTATACAGCCTTTACATTTCACCGTTACATGCAGAGCTTTATTATGCCGTAAGCTGCGCAGGTCTACCTCCTCTTGTAAAAGGCTACAGAGCCGATGCAGGATTTGTCCCACTAACTTCTCAAACCGCCCCGAGTAATGTCGGGGTTGACAAAGGCCCGATCCAGATTCTGTAAGGATTGTCGGTTCACTTCATAACTCATAATCATCGATAAAAGATAAATACGAGCGGTTGTCTTTATCAACTGTTCCACCACGTCATACTCTCTATGCTTCATTATTTTGAGCAACAGTTCTTCATCTTCTCTATGCTCAGCAAGCTCGCTTCCCGCTTTCTCAACCTCCTCTTAGTGTTTCTTGATGACTCTCCCATCTTTACTTTCCCTTTTCTCTTTTCTCTTTCCTCGTTCCCGTAACACCTCCCACTTCGGGTTATAAACTCGACTTCTTGCTCAGGTGGAGAGGGTTTTATTGCAATAACAGGCTGGGGACTTGCTTGGGGAGTAATGCTGCTGGCAGGTCCAGCATAAGTCATCCTGAAGTGCTCGTGAGGAGCGAAACATGGCTTTGGTGGTGCCGGAGGTGAGGCAAGGCTAGGAGCGGATGTGCTGCTTGACGCTCCCTGAGTAAAAACTTGGAAATTATAGTTCCAAGGGACAGCATGAGTGTTGGTGATGGGGAGCTGAGGTGGAGTCTGAATAACTGTTACTGGTGGTGAGGCTACTGGGGGTGAGAAGGTGATTCTGGGTTTGGAGGTAGAGGCGTTCTGGCCGTATCCGGTGGTGTTCACTCCTTTTTCCGTTTTTAGCTTTGTCTGGTATCTCAGAACCCTGAGAGACAATAAGTTCTGGACTTCTTGCCTGAACCCCTCACAATCTCGCAGCTCATGGTCAGCTGCCCCTCCATGGTAAGGACACCCCGTATTCTCCTCTAATCCCGTTGCCTGGGGGCAAAGGTGACCCTCTCTTACTGATATGGCAAAAATTTCTTTGAAGTAAGGGACCAACTTGTCCACTTCCGGTGTCGATCCTTCTCCCTCGGACTCAATCATATTTACACCACTACCCGCATTATGGTTGGGCAGTGGATTTGAGGTGACATTGGGGAGGGAACCATTCCCCTCAATCTTCAACCACCCGTTCCGGATTAAAGCGTGCACTCTCCCTCTGAGTGCCCCGCAGTTATCGGTTGAATGCCCTTGTGCCCCTCCATGGTACTCACACCGGGCAGTGGCATCATACCACCTGGGATACGGCGGCTGGATTGGGTCCAAAGGGACTGGTACGATTTGGTTTATACCGACAAGGTATCGGTATATTTCACTGAGAGGGAGGGGAAGGGGTGGATCAGGATTCCTTGGAGGTCTCGGGTTATTTTGTGGTGGTCGTGGTTGAGTTGGTGGAGGAGGTGGTCTTGGTTGGAAATTTGTGGGTGGGGCGTATTGTGGGCGTGGTTGTGGATAATTAGGGAAAGGAGGTGGAATGTTGGCGATGGTTTGGCCATGAGAGGGGGAATATGGCCGGTAGTTATTTTGGGGAAATTGTGTGTAATTTTTTGACGGTGTGAGTGTACATCACCTTCCTTCTTGCCAAAATTGGCGGGCTTCTTCACAGGGTTTTCAGCCAACTCCTGTAGTCTTCCTATTCTCAGATTAGCTTCAATTCTCTCACCGGCTTGGATGATATCTGAGAAGCTATTGGAGGTATTGCCAATCATCAGGTTGAAGTAGGGAGCCTTTAATGTTTCGATGAATAGGGAGCAAAGTTCATTGTCGGTCACTGGAGGATATACTTCTGCAGCCTTCTCCCTCCATCGTTGGGCATACTGCTTAAAACCTTCCCGGTCTTTCTGCACTGTGCGGAGGTCCCTCCTTGTGGGTGCTGCATCACAATTGAATTTGTACTGCTTAAGAAAGGTATCGGCTAAGTCCTTCCAGGAGTGCAGCTTGCTCCTGTCCAATTGTATGCACCATCTCGTAGCCGCTCGAGAGGCTCGTGAAAGAAGTGAATGAGAAGTCTATCGTCTTCTGTTAAGGCAGACATTTTGGCAATGTAGGTTGCCAGGTGGATGCGGGGATCTGAGTTTCCGGTGTACTTGTCGAAATCCGGAACCTTGAATTTGGGTGGTACCACCACATCTGGCACCAATCTCGCGATTGATACATCGATGAACCATACATGTTCAGCCCTCTATTGCTCTCGTCTTTCTTCTAGAGCCGATAGTTTCTCGTTCTCTCTTGCCCTATGTTCTCCTTCCACCGCATGATACACTCCTCCAACCGGGAGCTGAGGGGTGGAGTAAACTGGAGGGATCGGGATTGAATGGTGAGGCTCGACATTTGAGACGGCCGGGTAATAGGAAAAAGGTGGGTCATTATTTATGGTCACCGGATTGACAGTGATTGTCGGGTCCGGAATGGGAGGCGAAAGGTAAAAGAGGTTGAAGCTTGGCCGAGGATCATTTGTTGTAGGAGGCGGAGGAGGTAATGGTGGGCTAGGTTCTGAAGCAGGTTTGCTCTGAGACATTTCCTTCATTAGTCTCATAATTTCAGAAAGCTGATCCTTCAACTCGGAGACCTGTCCCTGTAGGTTCTGTACTTGCTCCTGATTTTCCATTATCTTCCTCGTTCGAGATCTTGTTAAGTACACTCGCTTGGGTTGGATCGTGTGCTTGGTCAGACTTGCCTTGTTTGAATCAATATTGATTTCCTGTGAGGGATAAAAAAAATTTAAATGAATTTGAGTTTTGCAAAGAAACTAAAAGTCTGAGTGCGGACGAAGGATCTGATGGCATTTGAGAGCCAGGTTGGAATCTGCAAAAGGATAACCGCATCAACTTTATCATGGCATCGTTTGATAGTCTGACTGTGAATGACGGGATTGAATGTGCATTTATGATACCTGTTCATATAGCGCACTCAATTTTTCACATAACCCTAGCGAGGGAGTTCCTACGGGAGTCATATTATTCATTCACAAATCTGCTTAAACAATGGTCCAAAAATCATTTCATTAACTGAATAATTCGTACAGCATATTCTTTACATCGGCCTAGGTTCTGGGAGGTTCTTTATAATGAGATGACATTTTCTGAGATACTCGTATAACCTTTCCTCTTGTTTGGCAGGATCGAACACTTTCAGAGCATATTCGGATTCAGGTAATAGTTCCTTTTTTCCTTGTGCTATCATTTTCTCCAACTGGTCCACATTTTCTTTCAGTCCTTGATAGAGGGCAGCTTGTTTCTCTTTCTCTTTCCTTTCTTTAGCACACTCTTTCAAGATGTCGTTGATGAGGAGTGCTTGTTCTTTTAATTCAAGCTTCTTCTTCTTGTTTTCCTGTTTATACTCTTCAACGAGTACCTCTTGGTACTTCATCATTTCCTGAAGCTTACTATTCTGCCCTTTCATCTCTTTGACCTCAGCTTGGAGAGAGTTTCTTTCTTTTTCCCACTGTACCTCTTGCTCTTCGAACCCTATCCTTTCGGCCCTTGCCTCTTCCTTGAGCTTTCTTACCCTTCTCTTAAGTTTCTGCTGTTGGTCCTCCAATTGTGTCATTCGTTCTTGCAGCTGTGAGTTTTCGGTATCAACCAGGCGATTATTAGCTTCCTCTAATAGGGCGTCTTGGCGAGGGTTGTCGTCCTTGAATTCTATGGTAAAGCGTTCTTGGTCCCTATCAGCTCTCCATTTAAGGTAATCGTCCGAGGCACTCGGGCCTTTGGGTGATCTCTCCATTAGAGTGATGTTTTCCCAGGACTTGCGAGCCATTTTCAACCCTTCTTCTTCCTTGAGCTCATGGTAGAAGTGACCTTGGTGGTATTCTTTAATGTTGAACATGGACTGTGTTGAGCCAAACTGCCTCATTACCAGTGCTGGAGTGTAACTTGTATACCCGGTTATTCCAATTAGGGACACCGACTGAATACCTCCTGTACCAATCAAGACGGGTTGGCTTGACGTCCACAGCTTCCTCCAACAGTAATCATGGCTATTGAAACTCAGAATCCGTTCCCGCCACTGTTTTTCATTCTTCGGGCTGATCACTAACCGGGTCATCTTCTCAATGGGAGGCTGGTCAAGGTACCAAGTCAATCCTTTTGTCTCCACAGGACACATGTGGTGATAGTCGAGGTATAATAACCGAGAGCAACACTTAATGGACCCTTTCCCTGTTGTCCGCAGTAGTTAGGGTTAACAAGGTTTCGCAAGGATTGCCGGTATCGGATGATCCCCGCCTTTCTCTGTCCAAAATACCTCCATCTGGCTGCTAGTGATGATCCCCAATGGCCCAGAGCAGGATCGGACCATAGATTCCCAAGGCGAGTGCCATGGAAGCTTGATCCCACCGCTTTCTCTTGGAGGTAATGATCTAACCGCTTCAAGGTACGTCCAATACCATCCATGCGTGTTCCCTTTGGTGTTTCTCTGACTTTACTTCTTACGGGGAGAACCCAACATATGTGCCAACCGTTTCCAGGTCTGCCTATGCTCGAGGTGTAAGTAGATCCGATTCTGCAATGAGTATGGGATCCCCAGCAATGCCTGATATTCTTCCATAGTGGGGACCGTGTCAATGTCATTGAAAGAGAATACTCCGTACTTAGGATTCCAAACCGACAACATGGCTCTTAATGCCGGGATATGGACCTTGACTTGCATTAAGGTTGCAATCCTTCCGTACTTTTCTTCAAACTGTACCTTGACCTGATCGGGAAGCGACCTCCATCTACTAGACAGACCCTCGAGGTTGTTTATTTTGACTTCTATTTTATCCAGATCCAGTGAAGGTATTGAGCTAATGTGTGCCTCGGAAACATCGTTTTGCGAGGATACCGACCAATGAGATGATTTAGACCAAAGTTTAGCATCTCGAGCTTCTTCGCACGATCGACTCGAGGATGCCATGATAAAAATGATGCCTATCCTTCTACAGACCTTTGATTTGGTAACGCCTGCGGAAAAATTCGTTAGTAAAACAAACTAGGGTAATTTTGAATCATACTGTTGACAGGGTGACACGTACACATTTATCAAAGTAGGAAAATGTGTAGGTGTTTCAGTAGAATTCAAGATTACCCTCACAAAATGAACGAAAAGGAAATCAAAAGAGAGCAAGGTAAGAGTAAACATGTCCCTTTTGTCCTATAATAGGGAGACTCCTGATACCGGATAAGCGCTACCTATTTGGGATAGTTCTATCTTATGAGGTAGTTTACTACAGCTTTCAGCTATCGTGACGGTTTAGCTCAGGATCTAATTTTCTAATAGCCACAGGTTCCCAAATTGCCCCTACTGTAAACAGTAGAGCCCCATTCTACCCCCATGATATTGTCGGGAAAATTCCACGGGTATCACGGTAAATAGAACGAGTTTCAATTTGAGCAGAAGCCTTCACGGATACTAACGGGGTAAAACCCTCGGGCACCGCTACATGACCCCCTCCTACTTTCCTAAAAGGGTAAGAAAGCCCGGGTTAGGACCATAGTGTGTGAGGACATCGTGTAAGTGTTCAGTGTGTGAAGGGACACTTTTACCTCTTCCCAATTCAGGGGGATTTTATTTTTCCATTTTTTCTTTTTTCCCTTTTCTTTGAAATGAAGAGCAATCAGAGGAGATAGAACAGGCAAAACAAAATAGTTAGTAGCAATAATAATTAGCATATAAGACATCGCCGAGTGAGCCCCTCTACATATAATTTGATCGGACAAAAATTAAGCCTACTTTTGGACCTCTAGACTGGGGGTTGGGTCAATATCCTCCCCAGTGGAGTCGCCAAGCTGTCGCAATGGGATTTTGCGGTCGCCCGGACGATCACTCACCGAAGTGGGAAAGAGTGAGGAGTCGCCACCTTAGTTTTGAGGGAAACTAAAGAAAACCATTTGAGAAGTTAAATTAAAAATGAAACCACTTTAAAACAGAGATTCTAAGTTCGGGTCCGTAGCGTGGGGAAGGTGTTAGGCACCCCACCTCGTCCCTTAATAAGGGTAAGTAGATTTAATTCTGCGTCCTTTACAAATTAGTTAGAAGGGCTTAGGCGGCAATGTTAATCCTCTTGGTAGAAGGAATGTTTGATTTTTCACTAAATTCGGATCACTCAGATACATAAGTAAATGAGACAACCTTAGTGAACGGGTGTGAGAATCGGATAAGAACTCTCCTCCGATCTCTTTTAAGTTGTTTATTAAAATTTTGAGGGGAGACCGGATAAGAACCCTCCTCCGATCTCTTTTAGAGTTATTCATTAGTGTTTTGAGTTGAGACCGGATAAGAACTCTCCTCCGATCCCTATTTAATGTTTATTAAAATTTTGAAGGAGACCGGATAATAAACCTCCTCCAATCTCCTTTAGAGTTTTTTATTAATGTTTTGAGTTGAGACCGGATAAGAACTCTCCTCCGATCCCTATTTAATGTTTATTAAAATTTTTGAAGGGAGACCGGATAAGAACCCTCCTCCGATCTCTTTTAGAGTTGATTTAAAACTTTTAGGCAAGGATAGGATAAGGACTCTTCCGATCTCTTCTATTTTGACGGGACTCGGACAAAAACTTTTCCGACCTTTAAAAATTTAACCACTCACGGGTCTTAAGAACCTAAAACTAAGAATTCGACCTTCAAAAATCTTGGGGATAAGGTTTCGGATACCACGTGGCTGAGCGGGAACACTAGACTTGATTCAACGACCTTTTCATGTAGTCATTTTACCAATATCTATTAACATCCGATCTATTACGTTATGTTTACTTTGATTCTATTTATGACATCTTGCCGAATTGTCACTACGTCACCTAATAGTTCGGCTATCTTCTGATGTGTTATTCAGTCCTCTTTTAAAGGAGACCTCTAAGTTGCAGCTACCTACGTTTACCCAACCATTTACATACTACAAAGAGTTAGAAAACTGGTTTTCAGAAATGACGGAGATCAATAAAATGAACTGATCACTAAAAAAAATGATTTGAGAGTGACTTTCTTTGGGATTGATTGTGCGTAAATGGTCTAGGCGTAAGAAGAACAAGGAAAATGCGGAAATAAACGTAGACGCTTAATAAAACAGTAACATGAACTCTTATAACAATATTTTCTCTTGGGTTCTCTTGTACAAAATACCCTTGAAGAAAGTTGCAGATGTATGAAGAACAAAGGAAGGGCAGGAAACAAACATAAACAGTAGTGTGAACTCTTACCTGTGAGGAGCCAAATATATTGAAATAACTGTGAAGTGGTAAACAGAGATGGCGGATTGATCAGCCTGAGAGTTGATGTCTGTCATGAAACCGAGAGATGCTTTAGCTAAAAGGTAACAGGGTAAGAACCAGTGAAAGGAAGTTGAGCTTGAGCAGAGGAAAGGAAAGCAGAGATGATGAGAGTATGACGGATAATGAACAAACTGAAATGTAGAGTTCCAATATTCAAAATCTTTTTCAAGAAAACACTCCACGAAAACTAGTTTCAAAAGTATTTTTAATCACTACAAAACAGCAGAGTAACAAATCGAATGAAGTTTGAGTTCCTCCACGATAATAGCGACCTCTTGCCTATATTTTTGTCCGTCCTTGAGCAGCTTTTTCATGCGTATTTATAGGAATCGTGCTCCCCATGAAGGGTCGGGATTCATTTTGAGGAGATGGAGGGTCGGATTTTGAAGTACATGATCGGATGTTCAGAATTAAAGAGAATCAAAACGAATGGTGAGATCGCTTCTCAAAGTATTTGTCCTTTTCCTCTTTTAATCCGACGGTCTTGAATCCTCTTGTCCTAACGATCCGAGGGCCGAGAGTGAAAACGCTGGTATTATCATCTTCTCTTTTGATCCAAGGGTTCGGATTCATCCTTACAAGTGAGATCAACGGTGGAGATTGGGATGTCTGGATTGTCATGACATACCACGCACCACAAGATTAGGCGATTCTTAGGCGTGCGGTGGAGATCTAAATGCCACGCTTTAACTATCTCGCCCGATTCTCACGACGGTTATTGGAATTTGTCTTATTCTTTTTGTCTTCCGATCCTCCCCTAGCTCCTATTCCGATCTCTCATGCCGATCTCCTATCTCCGATCTCTCTTATCCCTTGATCACCGATTCGGTCCAAGCATTAATTACATCTCGATTTTCAAGCGCCCGCTTGCTTTCCGCCGCATTAAATGCCCATTTTCCCTATATATACCCTCGTTGATAGTGGCATTTCCTTCATTCGATTTTTCTCTTTCTCCTTGTTTCTTGGTTCTAGCTGCTCCGGGAAAGTTCCGCTACAAGCGTGGTTTTGATCCTCTTCCGATGGAATTCCCTATTCCTCGATCAAAAATTTACGATCCGGTGATTGGATGGTCCTAATCGACGATGGTGAGAGAACCGATTTGACCGATCCGCATTGCGGCTTTGGTTGTACCGATCTCGAGTTGCTCAACTGAGTTCATTCGGCTTCTCATCACATTGAGTGTTCCGACAGCGATTCTGATCCACATTGGGTGTTCCGACAGCGGATGAATCATCCGGTCGGCAATATCCTTGGGATCAGTCATAAACTGATCCTTAGATCACCTGGGAGTATCCTTGGAATTAGTTATAAACTGATCCATGGATCTCTTGGGAGTATCCTTGGGATAAGTTATAAACTGATCCTTAGATCACCTCTTGAATAGGATTTTTCACCGGTCTCTAGAGATCACAGAAATGATGTGATCCAATGTTAGTGTAATCCGATCTCTAGAGATCGCCCAAATGATGTAGTCTGTCAATGTAATCAGATCTCTAGAGATCACTCAAATGATGTAGTTAGTCCTTTATTGTAATCCGATCCCTAGAGATCGCCCAAATGATGTAATCCGATCTTTTTGGAAATAAAAGTCTTGTTTCTCCAATTATTATCTTATTGATTATTTTCCGATCCCTGATATATTTGTCCGATCTGATTCTTTACCTGAATGACACTTAACTGATTCTTTATTTTAAAATGTTTAACTCATTATGCCGATCTCTGATTAACCGATCTCAGAACATTCGGATGTTTGAGAAAAGTGTCAAAACAGCTGTCCAATCCCACCAATCGATGCGCTGCCTAGAACCTCGCGAGCATTAAATGCTCGGACTTGTATAAATAGGGGCGGGAGGGTTAGCCAGTTGTTCTCTCATTCCATTTTCAATCCCCTGCTCACAACTTCGAAGTTCTCTCATTTTCTCCAGTTTCTCCGACGCCGATTAGACTCTGGTAAGGACTTTGATCTTCTTTTTTTGTTTAAGTTCTTTGTTTCTTTTGAAAATGAGCGGTGCCGAAGGTCAGAGAGCGGCGAGCCCTCCTTCCATTGAGTTCTCTTGGTCATCGTCTGATGAAGAAGAGGCAGTCGGGCCAAGCGCGCAACCTGGACCCCTTAGGGTCCCTGCTCCAGGTCAGGGGCGGGTCGTACCATTAAGGCGTACGCGCCCTTCTTCAAGGAGAGAGACCCTTCCCATAGACGAGCTTCCATCGGTTCTTCGGGAATCCGATCTGCAATCGTTTGTTCAAGAATACAACATTTGTCCTGATTCATATGAGCTGATCAAGTGCCATGGCGATCTTCGTGTCGATCATTCTTTTGAAGAGGATGACATGGTCATGGTGTACGAAGAACAGTTAAAGGCCGGTCTGAGGTTCCCTCTAGCCGATTTCTATAAGGAGGTCCTAAAATTTCACCGAATATCCATTGTTCAAATCCACCCCAACTCGTGGCGGATCTTGGTTGCTTTCCGAGGTCTATGCCGAGCTAAGGGAATCAGACCTACAGCTAAAGTGTTCGCCAAGCTGCACCGGCTAACTCACCGAAAGGACGATGACCACTGGTTCTTTCAGGCGAAGCCTAATTGCGGGCTCTTTTCCGACCGCCCTCGTCTCTTAACAAATCGAAGAATCGTTTATTCATTGTGAGGAGCAAAGATCCGAGCCGCTTTGAGAATTTCCCGCACTTTGGTGGTACGGGGACCCTTGCTTCCAACCATATTACCCTGAGCGAAGAGGAAAGTTTGATAGTGTTGGATCTGAAGTGTGAGGCTGCCTCTACAAAGTATTCTTGTTTGGATTCGTGATCGCGAGCCGCACCATTGGACTGTTCAATCGCCATTTGCCAAGACCGCGAGCTTCCGCTCTCTAACCTCGGCATAGGTATTTTGTATACCTCAGATCTCAGGACCTTAGAGATCTCACTTACCTTTTCTTTGTTCAGGTATGGCGGGTGGTGTGGGTTCAAGGAAACGGTAGAAGGAGATAGAGATCTCCCGGAAGATATAGGAGATAAAGCGTTGAACGACTCCAAACGCCGGCCACGAACACAGGGAGATACAAAGTGATCCTCCCCAACCTTCGGTCCGCCACCACCGAAGCTACCCGATCTCCTCCTAGATCGGAGGAGCAGCCTCCGACTCTTGCAGCTTGTTCCAAGCAGGAAGGGGGCCTTCTCAAGCTACGGGAGGACCTCTTCTGGGCGCTCAAATCGACGATCGCTTGAGGAATAACCGACTATCAAGGAGAACTCGATTTCGCCAAAGTCACGGGTCTACCATCTTCTTTCAGAGGATCGACAGGCTATCCCGAATGGTCTCGACGACATATTGACTCGACCATGAGCTTAAGCGTGGAGTGTTCAGTGAACCGGACCATGATCCGAGAGGATTCAGCTACCGGGTAAGGAGATCGGGAAGAAGAATCGAGGTGGATTCCTCCGATCCCAACTCTCATCCGCCGGATTATATATCTCAAGTCGAGGGACGGCAAAGCTCCATGAAGACCGGTTGGCGAACAGAATCGTGCTTTGGATGAGAGGGACCGTGCTCTTAAGGAAGTCCAGTGCTTCATGCCAACGGTTAGCTGTGTCGCTCAACTTATAGAGGAACTTGAGGCGAAGGATAAGGAGCTTAAGGAGAAAGATAAGGAGCTTAAGGAGAGGGATGAAGAGATGGTGACGGAATAGCCGAGGCCTATGTGAAGGCTCACAAGGATCTCTTGGCCGCACTCCGTGAGCGTTACCTAAGAAGACTTTTCTTGGATGGCCGATGTGGCTCCCGAGGACAATGATGAAGACAGTGAGGATGAAGCCGAGGGTGAGAGGGAGAGAGGAGTGATCCAAATGTAGATCAGCCGGGGTGATCCCCACTAATAACTTGTACAAATTATGACATGAAATGAAATGCCTTTTGTTCAATGAATGATTGTGATCGGAAAATTTTAAACCATTATTTGTCTGAGTATTTGATTGTATGAGCACAGCAAAACAAAAACTAAATGTGATTATTAATCTAAGTATGAGAGATCGGAAAGCACTTTGAACATGAGATCGGTAGGGAAGAAATCTCGAATGAACTTGACCGAAAATTTAACTCGAACACTTAAGATCGGAATCGAACCAAAACTTTAGCTCTTAAACTTTCGGAAAGGAGGTCGCAATAAAGCGGTAAGAAAAGATCTAGTGCCCGTTCATTTTATTCATCAACAGAGATCAGAATATTCTTGACAGTCCTAAATCCGACATCGGGTTTGAGAGGTCGGTAAAATGATTTTGAGAGATCGGCGAGGTTTTAATGAATGTGAGGACTTAGCATTGATTCAATTCTCTGTGAGGAGAGATCGGAAATGTGACCGCCTATCAAGGAGGGACCGGAAACGTGATTAGCTGTTCAAAGAAAAGATTTTTTTATTGATTCTAGGGATCGGCCAAAATATGGTGTCGACACCATTAACTCATCAAACTTCAAAAATCCTTCCACAAATCAACTACCCATAACACCCATTCAAAGTTTAATGAAACAAGAATTAAAAATATATATTTACCACTTTTGAAATTCTTCAAAACCTCACCAAAACTTAATTTTCTTGCTGCCTATCTACTGCCCAAGTTGTGTAGAACAACTTTAGTAAAGGAAAATGCAAGGATCATGGCTTGAAGATGGGAGAGTGAAGCTTGCATGGTTGGCCATCCATGGAGGTTTTGAGAGTTTTTTCTTCAATTCGGCAAGGTGAGTGAGGTTGAAGAAGATGAGTGATCTGCTGTCCACAATATGTTTAATGGTCCACTTTAGTGGAGTTAGTGGAGCACTAATAGAATTAAAAGCATTTTTTTTATGTTAAACTTCCATAATTTGCACATTTTCCTCCTATCTTTTGCTATCTTTGATCTTTCTAATGATATTTATACTTCAATAGACGTTTATTTAAGTCCTAAAAATATTTTCCAGGGTTCTCCGCAGTCCAGGCCTAGTCAACGGTCCACGCCGCAACTTCCCGATGCGGTCACCTATCGCTATGATTCTCGGCTCGTTTAACTTGGTTACATTTCATTGCTATTATTTTTCCTTTATTTTTCTTGTCTTTTCTTTTCTTGTATTTCATTATTCTATGTCTCCTCACTAATATTTAAATATAGTTCTAGGCATTCTAGTGTCCCATTGCATAATCGGTCACCAGAGCAGTAGAACGCACTACCGAACATAGGGGTGTTACAATTCTCCCCCCCTTAAAATAAATTTCGTCCGTGAAATTTTACCCAATAGCCATGTTACAATAGTCATACATTTATTTACTCCTTTCTATATGATCGTATAATCTTCTTTCCTTTAAATTTGTATAAGACTTTTAACAATCTAATACAACATTTAATTTGTTTGTATAACACCAATCTTCTCTTACTATTGTTCTATCTAATATTGCAGTTCATGTTTCCTTATTGAATGACCCTCGAGGTCATGTTAGAATTATTTATCTAGTCATTGGTCCTCTGACCATTCTAGTCAACAATCTTACTCATATTCGTAACATTTCTTTGTTATATCTGAACCAATTATTTAAATTTTTACTTCCACAACTCTTTTTGTCTATTAATATTCTATAACTTACTTCCTTTTGTACTAGACTATAACCTTTCGATAATATAATTTTTGAGTTTGAAATCCCTAAGTAGGATTTTCAAACTTATTTCCAACAATTAAATTCTGTCCTAGCATAACTATACCAAAACAGATGCCGTTGGTAACTATTCTCATCTTGGTGTACTATCGAGTAGTACGTAGCTCTACACAATAATCTCAAGTCAGTACTGTAATATGCAGCTTACAGTATAAACATCAAGAACATTGCATAGTTACTACGATACATTCCAATAGATCAAACTTTCCTATCTTTTATCCTTTTTGAATTCACTAATATCCGAGACTTATTCTGATTACAATATTCATTGACAATTACTAACTGTAACATCTTTGCCCCCATCTAGAGCAATTCTATTACTATAACTTACTTTTAGGTAACTAACAAAATTTTTTTTTTTATATGAGGGACAGCAAGAAGGCAAATAATATTGGTACTAACATAAAAGTATGCAGAAACCAGGTCAAACAATACATATATATATTAGTTACTAGTTTAAAGAGTACCAGCAATGATGTCAAAAGTCTCAGCCTCTTCCCTCTGTTGTATAGCGTATACTCTAGCTAAAGCATCACCCTGTTCTAGCTGATTAATAGTACTCTGACTTCTAGGTGTACTACCCCTACCTCTACCTCTACCTTTGCCTCTACTAACTGATGGTGAACTATTTGGGATAGAAACTTAGGTTGACCCCTCTGGTGTAGTAAATGATTCAGAACGGCATGGATTTATACAATCCCTAGCAAAATGACCAATCTCTCCACAATTAAAACATGTTCCTATGGCTCCATAACATAACCCACTATGTGGTTTACCACAAGTTTCACAAAGTCGATCTGACAGCGCATTTTTGGGTTTCTGTTGAGTTTGCTGATCAGATCGAGGTGGTTTCTGTCCAGAAGATCTATCTCTACCAGACTTCTTACTACCTCTATTATGTCCCCCAAAGTTTTTTCTCTTTCAAGAGGATCACCGAACTCGTTTCATCGACTTTCCTTCTTTTCGCCTTTCTCTCGATTTCTTTTCTCGTGGGCCTTGATTCAATTCTTTCTAATTCTAGTGCTTGAGAAATAAGCTCAGAGAAGTTGTTATGTTTGAATCCGACCACTTATAATCTGATACTAGGCTTCAAGCCGGTTTCAAACCTCTTACATCTCTCCCTACTGGTAGAAAGTAGACTTACTGCATAATGGCTTAGGCAGGAAAATTCCCTTTCATATTCAGCCACCGATCTACTCCCCTGTTTCAAACTTAGGAACTCTTGCAGCTTCTGGTCCACATAAGCATCAGGGAAATATTTTTGTCTGAACTCCCATAGAAAATATTTCCATGTTAGCACTGAAGGTTCTACCAGACTATGGGGAATGGTTTTCCACCAGTCATATGCATCCCCCTGTAGCAGAGACACTGAATATTCAAATCTGAGCTCCTCTGTGCAGTGCAATTTCTTGAATACCCTATCCATTCTCTCTAACCACTGTTCTGCCTCTAAAGGATCTACTGTCCCCTTGAACTCAATAGCCCCATATTTCATCAATTTGTCATACTGCCTAGCACAAGACTGTGGTTGTACCACTAGTGTCTGTAGTGGGACTTGAGTAGGCACGTTACCAGCCATCTGTTGGAACATTGCAGTCATCTGCTGAGCGAACTGAGTAGAAAACTGCGGTACTGAGGGGGCTAGTGCGGCTGATCCACTGACATTGTGTAGGGCTGGAGCATCCCCTTATACCTCAGCCTTTATCGATTGATCGACTGAACGATCACCTTCTTCCATAGTCAATTCGAGGATCTTAGACCTCCTGAACAAAGAACACAAGGAGATTTCCTCTCGTTAGTGCATATTTATAATGTAATGTACTGTATGTATCAAACAAGGACATTGAGCAGTTGTACTATGAAGAAAGATTATTCAAATTATAGGTGAAAACAAAATTTAAAAACTAGCTCTAATACCACTAAAACATGTCACACCCCACCCCTCCGTAAGGTATAACATAATCCCGTAGTATACCTAATGAATTACGAACTTCGTCTCCTGATAACCCATTAAATACAGTATAAGAGATTTTAAAACTTTTCTTACTTTTTTTTACAGTGGTGAGCATTATTTATAGGTGTTAAAAATTTTTTGAACTGAAGTGAAACAGCTAACACATTTGAATAATTAACAATTTCTTAAAAAATTTTGGCAGAGTGTCCTCTGTAATTTGAATAAAACAGTTCTTCAAAAACCTGTAAAAAGCACTTCAAATATATTTCTCAATTTAAACTCCAACATCCAAATCAACACAATAAGTTTCTCAATATTTGTCTACTCAATCCACAATAATTTTTCAGTATTTTCAAAAGCTGAGATAAAAGAAATATATCACAATATTTACAAACCAAAATAATTTACAAATTTAGTTTACAACTTTAATGTACAATTTTAATTTACAACTGCTCTAAACCAAGAACATTATATCCATATAGTGAACATACATTACAATACAAAATGCAAAATATGGTATACTCAATATACCCGATGAACTCTCAATATAGCATTAATACCTAGTCCACGCTCACACTGCTTACTGCGACAAAGAATGAAAAGCTATCGCTGAGTAAAATTTACTCAGTGGTGCAAAATAACAATTTGAAATGCGATATATAAATCTTTTATTGATAATTCACAAATCAAATAATTCACAATTCCATTTCACAATTTACAAAGTTCATATAACACAAATTTGATCAAACAATTGAATAACACAGTTTTGCCAATCAATAACACCATTTGATCAAATAACTGAATAATACAGTTTTGTCAATCAATAACACCATTTGATCAAATAACTGAATAATACAGTTTTGCCAATCAATAACACCATTTGATCAAATAACTGAATAATACAGTTTTGCCAATCAATAACACCATTTGATTAAATAACTGAATAACACAGTGTTGCCAATCAATAACACAATTTAGGCCACGACATAATTTTTCCGCACATGCCGTGTTGTATACCACGACAAAACACACTCACCCCAATAATCGAAATCAATGAGGGAGGAAGCTAGCTAAATAATGAGCACTCATCCACACTCACCTCAGACTGGCAAGTCAAAGAGAAAGGAACATAATCACACTCACCCCAGACTGATAAGTCAAAGAGGGAGGAATAAAATAACAGTGTCAAGCCAAGTGTGAATCAAAACAATTCCAAATCACAATATTTCATACAATTCCCAAATCACATTTTATCTCAAAATTTCCATTTGTAAAGTAGGCAATACAATAATTTCCAAATAAGATTCTCAAAGCCAAAACAATCAAAAATTATTCATAACTCATTTCTCCAAATAAATTTTCTAGTAAAAGCAGTGAATATAAAAAGTATTGTGCAGAAACACAATTTAAAACTATAATGTTCAAATAAATTTTTAAGTAAAAAATAAGAAATCAAAATTATTGTGCACAAACACAATTTAAAACAATAACATACAAATAATCATAATTTATTTCAATTGAAAAATTCAAAAGAAATAACTATCGTGCATAAACCTCTGATATATGCCTCTTGGCCCTGACTCAGTGTTCCTTATGCTTCTCAATATCCTTTTCAACTGAAACACACAATTTAAAGTGTTTCAGTACTCAATAAATTTGTTTCTAACAATAAAATCTAATATTTAAATTTACTTGGTACTATTCCCTTTAATTCATTTCATTAGTCAACCTATAATATTGACCCTTGATGCACTCTAAGTGAGTCAATTCTAATGTTACCAATATGTGACATTCAATAGCCTTTTAGTGTTGGTACATGTTACCAAATTCATTTTCAAGTATATTGCATTTTATTGCAATTTGCCAGATTTCGGTATATTAATTTGACCTAACCGGATGACCTAGTTTCCTCGGTTTTCGAGTTTCGGTCCAAACTACAAACTTGTAGTTCTATTTCTTATTGCACGCGGGGCAAAATTTCAGGTCATTCTGAGTTGTGTAGACCAAGTTATGATCAATCTACCAATGCTGGACAGAATGTACCAAAATGGTAGCTTTATGTCATTTTTAGGTCACTTTTGGTTCGGCCAGTTTTTGGACCTGAACTTGTGCAAGCTATTTGGCTTGGTTATGGCCATTTTTGGGCTTTGGTGTCTTCATAAGAATTGTAGATATATGTCTCAACTATTCATGGTAAAAATTTCAGGTCAATTGGACCTGTTTTGAGTGAGTTATGGCCAAAACACTAACTGCTGCCCAAATGGTCAATTTTCAGGTTTTCAAAGCACTAATCCGAATTTGGTCATTTTTCAAGTCACATTCTAAGCAGAATTTTGGTAAGCTTCCTTCATGAAAGTTAGCACATTTTGTGCCTAGTTTCACCACCAATTAGTCTCATATCAGTTGGAGCCACACACTTAAGGTTCTAAGTGAAAACATACACTGCCCTATTACACATTGTTCATCACTTATCAATTACACATCCTATGCTTACCAAGTTAACTCTTCCATGTCATTTCTGTTTTGTACCTTACCATTAATACATTTCACAACACATTTTTGGTCATTTTGGCAGCTTATAACCATTCTCAATATGCACACTATAACTCAGAATTTTCCAAGTCCAATTACAACAATTAAACACATGAATGCACCTCATTTAAATGTCCAAATTCAAACCTTAATACACACATACATGCTGCCATCCATAACAACATAATTCAACAATACAATTCCATAAACCAAACCATGAAACAACACATTTGGATCTTCTTCATAAGGCTGCCACAAGTTTACACATACCCATCAATTTCCACTTTCACTTTTCAAGCTTACAATTCAAACCTTACACATGGGATTCAACTTCAATACAATTAAACATTTCAATCACCATTCAAACCACTATTTACATGCAAGAATAAACAGTTCTTATTGAAGGTCCATGGTCGCCAAAATGTACCTCTCCATTAACTCATCAAACTTTAAAAATCCTTCCACAAATCAACTACCCACAACACCCTTTCAAAGTTTAATGAAACAAGAATTAAAAATACATACTTGCCACTTTTGAAATTCTTCAAAACCTCACCAAAACTTAATTTTCTTGCTGCCTATCTACTGCCCAAGTTGTGTAGAACAACTTTAGTAAAGGAAAATGCAAGGATCATGGCTTGAAGATGGGAGAGTGAAGCTTGCATGATTGGCCATCCATGGAGGTTTTGAGAGTTTTTTCTTCAATTCGGCAAGGTGAGTGAGGTTGAAGAAGATGAGTGATCTGCTATCCACAATATGTTTAATGGTCCACTTTAGTGGAGTTAGTGGAGCACTAATAGAATTAAAAGCATTTTTTTATGTTAAACTTCCATAATTTGCACATTTTCCTCCTATCTTTTGCTATTTAGATTTTGTACCACTATTTTAATTTTTCATGATATTTTCAAGTGTAATATCATTTATTTTTAATGGACATTTAGGTCAAAAGACAACTCGGGGTGTCAAATGACGGCAATGCCCCTGTTCGGGTTGCATTCCCGATTTTTCGGTGACACTAAGTTTTGTCCTTTTCTCGATTTCTCGTTTTTCTTTGTACTAATTAATTAAATTTTCCTTGATCTTTCTAATGATATTTATACTTCAATAGACGTTTATTTAAGTCCTAAAAATATTTTCCAGGGTTCTCCGCAGTCCAGGGCTAGTCAACGGTCCACGCCGCAACTTCCCGGTGCGGTCACCCATCGCTATGGTTCTCGGCTCATTTAACTTGGTTACATTTCATTGCTATTATTTTTCCTTTCCTTTTCTTGTCTTTTCTTTTCTTGTATTTCATTATTCTATGTCTCCTCACTAATATTTAAATATAGTTATAGGCATTCTAGCTGTTCGGACAGACACTAGTCACTGGAGCAGTAAAACGCACTATCGAACATAGGGGTGTTCTAGGTAGGAGGCCTAGAGCTGCTCAAGTAGAAGAGCAGCTACCACCAGTTCAGGAACAGTCTTTTGTGGCCCCATATCCCATGGACCCAATGGTAGCTACTCTAGCTGGATTGTTGAGAACCATCGATATGATGGCACAGTATATGATTCACCCCCCACAGCAGCAGCAGCCCACCACACCAAGAGGGGAACCTTACAAACAGATAATTAATTTCAAGAAGTTATTGCCTAGTACTTATGATGTGTCAGACGATGCCTATCGGTTTTTGGAGTCCTGCAGACAAGTAGGAACAGAGTTGCAGTTGACTGATAGGAGACTTATAGAGTGTGTGCAGCATGTTATGGGGCCTATGCCTAGACAATGGATGAATGACTACATATTACCTCTGATGGAAGGTTTGTCATGGGCCCAGTTTATGGAACTGTTTATCAACAGGTTTGTGCCAGAAAGTTTCAGAGATCAAAAACAGTGGGCCTTTGAGGCCTTAAGGTAAAATGGCATATCTGTAGATGAATATGCTACAGAATTTCTGGAACTGAGCAAGTATGCCCCTACAGCAGTAGCTACAGAAACTATGAAGGTGAAGAGGTTCCTAAAGGGGATGGACAGGAGGTATGCAAACCTGGCCATGATGTCTGATCAATCTTTTGATGTGGTAGTTGATCGAGCTAGACAAATTGAGATTAACTATACTGTAAATGACAGCAGAAAGGTAAAGAAAAATTACAGAGGAAAAAATAGGAAAAAGAGGAGTGGTTTTAGACACAAATCTCAAGGATTCAGACAAGGGTATGGATCCAAAGAAGGGTCACGATTCGATCTGAGTTCGGGTGCAGTTCAGGATCCTTCTTGGCACCCTGCGCACAGCGTGAAAGAGGACATTCAGGACCTTGTCTAATGGGTTCAGGAGTATGTTTCAGGTATGGCCAATAAGGTCACTTTGCTAGGGAATGCCCCGTGTTCAGCAAGCCACAGATGGGGTCACAGGGTTCTATTGCAAATGTTCCTCGTCAACTATATCCTGGTGCTTCTAGCATGGCAGGCAGTCAGTTCAGTGGCCAACAGGGCCGAGGACAAGGAGGACATGGATTTGGAGGCAGGTCAGGAGGTAAAAGTCAATATCAGGGTTCTACAATGCAGGGTAGGGGTCAAGCTCGGGTTTTCACCTTGACCAACCAGGATGCTCAGGCTTCCAATACAGTTGTGGCAGGTATTCTTCTAGTCTATTCCTATGAGGCTCGTGTTTTGATAGATTCGGGTGCTACGCACTCATTTGTCTCCCTTATTTTTGCCATGAGATTGGGTAGGAACCCTACAACTTTAGAATGCCCTTTATCTGTAGCTACCCCACTTAGCGACAATATAGATGTAGATATGGTTTTTCCGAGTAGCCCAGCGGTAGTGGATGGAAGAGTCCTCCCCGCAAATTTGGTTCCTCTACTAGTAATATATTTGGACGTGATCTTGGGGATGGATTGGCTGGCAACTCATTATGCCACTTTAGACTACAGGAACAAAAAGGTGTATTTCCACATACCTGGTGTGGAAGAGTTTAGCTTTGATGGTGATAGGAGCGTGGCTCCATATAACTTGGTGTCAGTGATTAGTGCTAGAAAGATGTTAAAGCGTGGATGTTAGGGGTATTTGGCGTTGATAAGAGAGACATCTATGGAAGGTGTTGACATCAAGAATGTGCCCGTTATCAGAGAATTTATGGATGTTTTCCCTGAGGATCTTCCAGGGTTACCACTAGGAAGGGAAATAGAGTTCTGCATTGATGTTGTGTCGAGTACAAACCCCATATCAATGCCACCTTATAGGATGGCGCTAGCAAAGTTGAAAGAGCTAAAGGAGCAACTACAGGAGCTTTTGGACAAGGGTTTCATAAGTTCGAGCACTTCACCCTGGGCCGCTCCTGTTTTATTTGTGAGGAAGAAAGATGAGGCCTTAAGGTTGTGTATTGATTATAGACAACTGAATAAGGTGACTGTGAAGAAAAAATACCCACTTCCTCAGATCGACGATCTATTTGATCAGCTCCAAAGGGCTAGATTTTTTTCCAAAATAGACCTATGATCAGGCTATCATCAGTTGAGAATCAGGAATGAGGATGTACCAAAGACAACGTTCAAGACTAGATATGAACATTATGAGTTCCTGGTGATGTTGTTTGGACTCACTAATGCACCAGCGGCCTTCATGGACTTGATGAACAGGGTGTTCAGGCCGTTCCTAGACCATTTTGTCATTGTATACATAGATGACATTTTGGTATACTCTCGGACCGAGGAAGAACATGTGTGGCATTTGAGGATGGTGCTACAGGCTTTGAGGGAGCACCAGCTATATGCCAAATTTTCAAAGTGTGAATTTTGGCTAGAGAGCATCTCATTCTTGGGACACATGGTTTCTAGTGAAGGTATTCAAGTGGATCCCAAGAAGATTGAAACAGTAACTGATTGGCTTAGGCCCACAATAGTCACTGAGGTACGAAGTTTTCTGGGCCTAGCTGGCTACTATAGGCGTTTTGTGCAAGATTTTTCCAGGATAGCAGCTCCCCTAACAAAGTTAACTCGGAAGAATGTTCCCTTCATTTGGACAGATAATTGTGAGGAGAGTTCCCAAAAGCTTAAGGAGTGTCTAACCACCGCCCCTATGTTGACATTACCGATGAGTGGTGAAGGATATACCATGTATTGTGATGCCTCCAGAGTTGGCTTAGGGTGTGTTTTAATGTAGAATGGAAAAATAGTGGCTTATGCTTCAAGGCAGCTAAAGAGGGATGAGTAGAACTACCCCACCCATGATTTTGAAATGGTGGCTGTAGTCTTTGCACTAAAGATCTGGAGACATTACCTGTATGGTGAATTGTCCGAGATATACACTGATCATAAGAGTTTGAAGTACATCTTCCAACAGAGGGATTTAAACCTCAGACAGAGGAGGTGGATGGAGCTTCTGAAGGACTATGATTGTACCATCCAGTATCATCCTGGAAAGGCCAATGTAGTAGCAGATGCGTTGAGCAGGAAATCTTCTGGCAGCTTAGCACACATATCAGCAGAGAGGAAACCGTTGATTCAGGAAGTACATGAGTTGATGGATCAAGGTCTGATCTTGGATATTTCATATGAGGGGGTATTGATGGCCCATTTTTCAGTACAACTAAACCTGCAAGACAAAATTAGATTTTCCCAGCACAAGGACCTGCAATTAATAAAGATTGTAGAAAGAGTACAGCAAGGTGAAGGTTGTGAATTTGGGTTTGCCAATGATAATGCTCTTATGCAAGGTTCCAGGATATGTGTGCCCGACGTGGACAACCTCAGAAATGAGATCATGTAAGAGGCACACTATACACCCTACAGTGTCCACCCAAGCTCCACCAAAATGTACCACAATGTGAAAGATAGCTACTGGTGGAATGGCATGAAGAGAGACATAGTAGACTTTGTGTCTAAGTGCTTGACTTGTCAGAATGTGAAGTTTGAACACCAGAGGCCGTCAGGGAAGCTGCAAGAGCTCCCTATCCCAGAATGGAAATGGGAAATGATCACCATGGATTTTGTGACTGGGTTGCCTCATACCACGCGAAAATATGATTCGATATGGGTAATCATAAACCGTCTGGCTAAATCAGCTCATTTCTTGCTTGTGAAGACCACATATTCTGTTGCACAGTATGCTCGACTCTATGTTTGAGAAATAGTCAGATTGCATGGAATTCCTGCTTCCATAATATCTGATAGAGGGCCTGAATTCACTTCTAGGTTTTGGAGAAAGCTACAAGAGGCACTTGGCACACAGTTAAACTTCAGTACCGCTTTTCACCCTCACACAGATGGGCAGTCTGAAAGGACAATTCAGACTTTGGAAGATATGCTTCTTATATGTGTCTTAGATTTTGGAGGTCAGTGAGATGATCAGCTACCCTTGGTGGAGTTTGCCTACAACAATAGTTACTATTCCAGCATAGGGATGGCACCCTATGAGGCACTATATGGCAAAAAGTGTAGATCTCCGTTATGCTGGATGAAAATGGGAGAAGTGAAGGTGCATGATGTAGACCTAGTGTAGTACACTTCAGAGATGGTTCCTTTAATCAGGGAACGATTGAAAATAGCTTTCAGTAGGCAGAAGAGTTATGCAGATCCCAGATGGAAGGATGTAGAGTTTGTAGTAGGCGATTATGTATTCCTGAAGGTTTCTCAGATGAAGAGAGTCATGAGATTTGGGAAGAAGGGCAAGTTAGCACCACGGTATATTGGACCTTTTGAGGTTACGGATAGAGTTGGGGCAGTTGCCTATCGGTTGGAGTTACCGCCCAACCTTTCTCATATTCGTCCTGTATTTCACATCTCCATACTCAGGAAATACATACCTGATCCTTCTCATGGGCTACAGCTGGATGTACTAGAGCTGAAAGAAGATTTGATGTTTGAGGAGCAACTTGTAGCCATAGTAGACTACCAAGTGAGGCAACTAAGATCAAAACAGATCCCTATGGTTAAGGTTTTGTGGAGGAGTCAGTCAGTGGAAGAGTGCACCTGGGAGTCAGAGCAGGACATGCGTAGCAAGTACCCTTATTTGTTCAATGTGTAATTCTGTACTTTATTCTACCTTGTGTAAAATTCGAGGACGAATTTTCTATAAGGGGGGAAGAATGTAACACCCCTAATTTTTAAATTTATTATTTTGTGGGTAAATATTAATATTTTATTTTATTTAAATTTTGGAAAATTATTTGAAATTTTTTGAATTTTAGAAATTGGGTTTGATTTCTCGAAAATATAAAACTTTGGTGATTTTTAAAAATCTATTTAAAGACCAAGTGGAAAAACTAAAAATATATTTAAACCCTATGAATTTTTCTGAGTTTTCTGAAATTTTTTCAGAATTTTTGGACCTCGTTTTTTGTCCTAAGGCAAAGTAAAAATTTAACTTCGGGTACATTGAATCAAACCGGCCTCCTTCTTCCTTTTTCTTTCTTCCCACGCGTCTCGTCCCTCTTCCTCTCTCTCCCGTTTTCTCTCTCCTCCCTCCTCCCCACTCTAGCCAGCCACCACCCAGCCCTCCTCCCCTCGCCGGCGCACCGCCCCAACCTTCCCTCCTCGCTGGCCGCTGCCTAGAACGTCAGGAAAGCGCGTGCGAAGACCACCCAACGCGCAGCGCGCCGCTTTGGCTTCCCGGGCCGATTTCGGCCGATATGGCCACTGATTGGATCGGGTCTTGTGTCAAACCTCATCCACACCTCGAGAGTTTTCCATAGACACCAAGAACACAAAAATCCATCGAGCGGTTTGCCCAATTTTTATCCGGGAAGTTTTAGCCTATTTCGACTTTTGGGCTAGATTTCTCACAAACCGTGAACCTCACGAGAAAACCGAGAGTACCGGAGTGCTCCACTCGTCGAGAGCTTCGCGGCAATATAAATTTCAAAATTTTTCGACACCATTTTTCGGTAGGTCCCATGAAACTTCGTAGTATTTTTTTGAGTACTAAATGAGCTTAGAAAATTTCGTAAAAATTATATACTAACCCCCGTGTTGTGGGCTTCGCGTAGATATCTTCAATTTGCGAAAATTCCACAGTTGCTTGGATTTGCAATTTCGGGTCAGACAGACCGGCTACCGAAAAAGTCTTGAAATTGGATCAAGATTTTGGCCACCCCACTGTTGTCAGACATCCCGAGCGCATTCCCGGGGTCGAAATCGGCATAGGTAAACCCGAACCTTACTTTTTCTTAATTATCTAGTGCTTAAATTGGATTAAAAATCTATAAAATATTCATAGTAGCTTAAAAAATTATAATTCCTTTTGCATTGGCTTAGTAATATTGTTAAGGACTGCGGAGCAAAGTTTTAAAATTTTTAGAGTTCATTTGGGTAGTTTTTGTAAAAGGATTAATTATAAAGACTAAATTATAATTTTACACATTGTAACTGTTGACTATTTGGATAAGCCCAGGAGGGGCCTTGTGATGTGGTTGAGTTGTGATTACATGATTGACGGATATAAAAGTGCGTTTTAAACCCTTTTGCAGGTTGGATAGGTCCTAGGTATAGGGGAGACTCTGTTAGATTTTCGACACAACTTAGGGCATCTTTGGTCTTTCCTTAGTTTGTATTGAGTCAAATGTATTAAATAATTGTAATAAAATTGTCTGGTAAGCCAGGACAGCCATCTTCCTCCGCCCAGCCGCCACAGTAACTTCAGTTGAGTCTGTGAGTAAAATATTAATTTTAATTATAATTTTGATATTATTATAGGTTCAAGCATGCCCATGCATCACTTATAAATATGTATCTATGTAGTTAAACACTAGGCACATTTTATATTGCATTTATAATTGTTAAAGTGCCATGGATGTTGTTGTGGTGATTTGAAGCAGTGTGCATGCGTTGGCGTGCGTGTGGTGTAACACCCCTAAGTTCGATAGTGCGTTTTGCTGTTCTGGTGACCAGTGCTGTCCGAACAGCTAGGATGCCTAGAACCACACTTTGATATGAGGAAGGAGACATAAATAATGAAATACAAGAAAAGAAAATACAAGAAAAACAAAGGAAAAATAATAGCAAAGAAATGTAACCAAGTTAAGCGAGCCGGAAACCCTAACGATGGGTGACCGCACTGGGAAGTCACGGCGTGGACCGTTGACTAGCCCTGGACTGCGGGGAACCCTGGAAA
This sequence comes from Hevea brasiliensis, assembly GCF_030052815.1. NCBI lineage: Eukaryota > Viridiplantae > Streptophyta > Magnoliopsida > Malpighiales > Euphorbiaceae > Hevea > Hevea brasiliensis. The sequence goes on from NC_079507.1 coordinate 4,613,848, forward strand.
ACATTTTTGGACTTAAATAGAACCTTATTGAAGAATAAATATCATTAGAAAGATCAAAGAAAAATTAAATAATTAGTACAAAGAAAAGTGAGAAATCGAAAAACGGACAAAACCCGGTGTTACCGAAAAATCGGGAATGCAACCCGAACAGGGGCATTATGGTCATTTGACATCCCGAATTGTCTTTTGACCTAAATGTCCATTAAAAATAAATAATATTACACTTAGAAAATAAAATTAAAAATTAGTTTAGTGGTACCTAAAGTAAATAGCAAAAATGAAGGGTTTAATGTGGAATAAGCGGAAATTCAACATATTATATGATTTAAAGTAAGTAAGTGGACCACTAAGAATCATAAAATGAATTAAAAATAAGTATAAGTGGGCAGATTGCTCCACTAAAAGATCATCTTCAACATTGAAACCTCCATTGCCGTGAAGGAAAAACTCCCCAAAACCTCCATGGCCGTTTCTCTTCAAAGCTCCATGCACTCCTCCATTTCAACTCCAATCACCTAGGGTTCTTCATTAAAGTTTGTCTACTCATCACAAGGAAGAGTTTGATACCAAATTTGAGAAGTTTAAGTAAGGTTTAACAAGCTCCAACCATAAGGTAAGTTAGCATTTTTGAAGATGGCTTTGATAAACTTTGTATACATGTTATGGGTGTTGGTTTTGTGAAGGAAATTTTTAAGTTTGAAGAGTATTGAGATATCCATTTTTGGACAGCCATGTGATCATGTATTTAATGATTTATTATGCATATATTTGATGAGAAATGATGTTGATCATGGTGATGTAATATCCTAGTGAATTACTTCATATTTATATGGTGATTTTTGGCACTTGGATGGGAATTGATGATTGTAGGACACTTTTGTAGTGAAGAAGATTTTCGGCAGCTTGGGGACACTTGAATAAATGTATGTATTCATGGAAGTGTTGGCAGAATATTGACATAGAAGGATTGAAGGATATGTGTATGAAATTGTTGTGTAAAGTGTATGTAAAAACTAGTGATGTTTATGTGTATGTGTAATGGTATTTGAACTTTGGGAATTAGAGTTATATTTGGTATGTTGAGGATAATTGTAATATGCCCAAAGTGATGTTAATGTAAAGTAATATATAGTTTTGGTAATGTACCAAAACAGATTTGGTAGGGAAGTAAACATATTACAAGGTAAATGTGTGTAATTGATGTGTGTTAAGCAAAGTAACTAAGGGCAGTGTATATTTTAGCCAATAAGTTTAAATGTGTAACCTCAATTGGTATGAGACTAATTGGAGGTGAAACTAGGCACAAAATGTGCCAACTTTCATTAAGAAAACATACCAAAATTCTGCTTGCAAGGTGACCTAAGAAAATGACCAATTCGGATTAGGTACAATTAGGACCTGAAAAATGACCAATTGGGCAGCAGTGAGTGTTTAGGCCATAACTCACTCAAACCAGGTCCAATTGACCTGAAAGTTTGACCAAGAATAGTTAAGACCCATACCTACAAGTCTTATGAAGACACCAAAGCCCAGAAATGACCATAAGCAAGTCAAACAACTTGCACAAGTTCGGGTCCAAAAACTGGCCGAACCAGAGTTGACCAAATTGACCTAAAATTGACCAAAATTGATACCATTTGACCAACAATAGTGTAATGACCATAACTTGGTCTACTTAACTCGGAATGACCTAAAATTTTGCACCACGGTCCACAAGACATAGATCTACAAGTTTGTAGTTTTTACCGAAACCCGAAAACCGAGGGAACTAGGTCGTCCGGCTAGGTCAAACTAGTATCCCGGAATCTAGCAAGTTGCATTAAAATGCACTGAACAAGGAAATGACTTTGGTAAAACGTACCAACCCTAAAACCCTATCGAATGTGACATATTAATGACACTAAAACCTAATTTACCTAGAACGCATCAAGGATCGGTATATTAGGTGATTAAGCAAATAAAGGTATTCAATGAATTGTTTATCGAACATTATCGTTAGAGACAATATAATTTAGTACTGAAACACTTCAAATTGTGTTTCTCAGTTACTAAAGACTCAGGGAAAGAGAAGGAAACACTGAGTCCAGACCAGGAGACAAGTATCAGAGGTTTGTGCACAACTAGTTTTTAACTAGTTTTGTTTTGAATATTTCATATGATTAAATGACATATTTTCTTATGTATTATGTTTAACAAGCATTGGATTTAATTCAATGATTATTGAAATTGTTATAGTATGTATGAATTTAGCTTTATGAAATGGTATTTCCACAAGTATTGAGCATTGTTATGGATTGAATAAATTATGTTTTGGAAAATTGTGATAGAACATGTTTTGAATTGTGATGGCAATTTTCATGGAAAAATGCAAATTTATGATTTGAATTGTGATGAGCATAAAAATTATTAGATATTGGAATTGACTTTGAATCGAATTATATTGTGATTTATGCTCACTAAAAGGTGTAACACCCCTCACCCGACTACAGTGTAGCCGAGCAAAATGTGCTACATTCGGTGCCGGAGCACCCTATCTTATCTTACTTTATTCCTTTCATATTTTGATCTCGATATATTTTAATATTAATTATTTTTTGACAGAGAAACCAGCGGAGTTTCCCCTATTTTATTACCAGTTGACGTATTTTACTATTTACCTGTTTGAAAGTTTTCAATAATATTTTACAAATAAAATCTCATCAATTATTTTCATAACCATCTCATTCATATATCTCAATTTCATATTCATTTCCATGCATTATCTATATATTTCAAATCTGTCTTCGAATCCATACAATCTCATTCATGGTCAAATCACATAAGTAAAATTTTCAAATTTCTTTAATTTACATAATTTCATAATTTACATGATATATAAATTAATTACATATGAAAAAGCTAATTTATTAAATTACATTATATTTCTATTAATTACCTGCTCATAATCTACATTATAATACAATATCTAGCATTTTATACTAAATACAAAATATGATCTATATGGGCCCTATCTACATGCATTGCTGAGGAGGTGACAACCTTGAATACTCCAGCCACTTTTGCAGATCTGGACTCCAAAAATCTTAGTCAAAGTACCTGCGCGAGGGAACAAATCCATCGCGCTAAGCATTGCTGCTTAGTGGTGCAATAATAGAACAAGAAAATAAAATATACAAATAAAGAAAGAACGAAGCATAATTTAAATATTTAAGAATCAATTTAATTTAATACAATGTGTCTAATATTAATTATCTTTTGTTCTCATTTGTTTCGCTTTGGAAGCGTTTAATTCTGAAATTCACAGTGATAATGTACAACATACAGAATTAATAAAAATACTCAGTTTATATTTATATGGTAATAGAAGGTACATTTAAAATATTTAGTTAAGTTATACCTATTTTTGCAACTCTTTTATCATTTTACTTAACAATTTTTATGTGGTTTGGATCATTTCATAATTGTAACTAATTCTTTTGAAGTCTTATTAACTCATTTATTTGATTTCTAATATTTTTAATTACTAATAGTCTTAATTTGTTTCAATAAATTACACTGCCCAAGTAACCTATGACAGGCTGACTAAACTGGATAACAGGTCGTTGGCACAGGACACCGCGGTGCCTCGGGCCGTCATACCATGGGACGCAGAACGTCAACCACGTATGCAGTCAGTATGGCTAAAAAGCCATCATAACACATAATCGGGCATAAAAGCCATGAATGTTGGCATAAAGCTATGAATACGGGCATAAAGCCATGAATACAGGCATAAAGCCTTTCGCAGTACTGATAAAACAATACCCTATTGGCATGCCAAACTATCCAATCTGACACACATGTCTAGGCAATACAAGGGCACATAATATCATTAAATATTAATATATTGTGTTTTATGACTTCATTATTTCATGATAAATTTCAATTATAATTCATACATTCATTTGATCATTTATATGATCACAATTCACATCAATTATCCTTTTATACCATTGTACTCAAAGTACTTTTCCTTTCTACAATAATGAAAACTAATGTCTCATTTATACATTAATATGGTTCATCTATTCATTTATTATGTTATTCATATTGATCACAATTCTGAACAATGGTTCACATGTACCATTGTATTCAAAACATTTTTCCTTTCTCATTTATACATTCAAGAATCTACTCATGTAATTACAATTTTTATATTTCAAGTTGAGTTATTAATATTTTATGAATTCCATTTGTGATGGGCATATAAGCCCTAACTATTTATTCACATCAATTAGGTGACTTATTTTTCATGTTTCAAGTAATCTATAAATATTTCATGGATTTCAAAATTTATGGCCTTAATTTCTTTTTAACAATTTTGACTAGGATGCATAGTCCACATTTGTCATACAATTCTAAGCATTTAAGCTTAGAGTTGGTTCTAGTTCTTCATCTTAATTTACTAATCATTTTGATTACTATTCACCTTACTAGTCAATCAAAATGTTGACTTTTTCTTACTTAATGAATATATTAATTCTAATTACCCCAAGATCCCACATTTTGAGTTTTACATTTGCTAGTATTAATTGCCAATTGCAATTTAAAGTCCCCTGGATGCATTTCTAATTTTAAATTTTGAATTTCAAGTTTTTGTGTCACTATTCACCTCATTGGTCAACAAAAATGTTGACGATGGATAGAAAATATGTACATTGGTTTTGGCACTCCCAACATACCACATTTGGCATTCAAAACTTGTTGGCATTAAGCATTTATACCATTTCAAAGTTTAAACCAAGGGAAGCAGAATTTTCAGTTTTTGTAGCTCAACTTTACTGTTCCATTGGGCACTGTTGCAGTGGGAATTTGAAGAAATGGTAAACATGAAAGTTGTTCCTTATTTTGTCTAGTTGAATTTCTTTTTTTGAATCACTCCATTTGGAGTTTTGTAGCTCCAGATATGGTCCAAAAACCACAGTTGGCCAGATTGGAAAAACTGCAGAATTACCAAATCTACAGTAACATAAACAGTGACTGTGACTGTCATTTGGGTTAGGTTCTGGTCATAATTTGGGGTAGGTTTCTTCATGAAAGTTGTTTGTCTATGTCTTATCTTGTTGCTGTAAAATTTCAGGTCAATTGACCATATCTACAGTGAGTTATGGACAAATGAACAGTTACTGTTCATTTGGTCATTTCTGCAGGTGCTGTTGCAGGGTATCCGGATTGGGGCCAACTTTTGGTCCTCTTGCTTTGGTCTTTTGGGCATGGTTTCTTCAGCAAAAATGTGCCATTATAAGTCTAGTTTCATGTCCAATTGGCCAAACACCAATTGGACCAACACAGCCAAAGATATGGTAGTCCAAGTGGACTGAAATTTCAGTCACCCTGCTGCTGCCCCTAGGCAGCCTACCATTCCACTTTGCCATTCCATATTTCAGTCCAAATTATGGTCAACTTACCTAAATGGTCACTAATTGACCATTAAAATGTTCTCTAACAATTTCCTAAGCCAAGTCAATTTTTCACTTCTCAAAACCCTAGTTTTCCCTTATAATTCACACACACACCTAATTAAGCACTTCCATTCATTATATATGTGTATATACACCTTAAACATAATCTCTAATTCATTCTAAGTCCATTAAAACCATCAAAAACACCCCACCTTTGTTCCTTCCTTAGGGCAGCCGAAATTCATAGGGTCCATATACATAGATTCCATTCATTTAATTCACAAAACCTTACTCACTTTAAGTCTTTAACATGAATTAAAAGAGATTTAAGTGTAAATAGGCACTAACCTTTGAATAGGGCAGAATTTCCCAACTCAAAACTTCACTTTCTTTCCTCTTCTTGGCTGCCAAACACTTTCTCTAGGTCCAAGGATTCATTTTTGTGTTGGGGTCTTGAGGAAATATGGTGAGGAAGCATGAGAAATGAAGCTTTTGTTTGAAAATCAATGGAGGGAGAAGAGGGAGAGATTCACGTCTTGAGGAAGAAGAAGAAGAAGAGCAGCTGGTTTTTAATTCCTTTGGCCTTCATTTTGTCTCTTTTATTAGTTAGTCACTTGGTTGTTTGAATGCAATTGGTTATAGTTCTTAATGACATCATCAAGATGTCATAAATGAGCCTTTCTTTGATTTTTCTTTTCTTTTCATCACTACTCAATTTTAATTTAATTTTTAGTAATGTTTCTTCATATTTTATGTCATATTAATTATTTACTTAACTGGACAAGTCGGCCAAAAATCACCACTGAAGGCGAAATGACCAAAATACGCTCTGTTTGGCTTAACGGGCCAAAATTGTCTGTACCGATTGAAAAATTTTTCTAAATATTTTCTTGGCATTCTAATGCCATAAGAACCTCAGTAATCCTTCTTTGGAGTTCCAATAATTATTTTATGAATTTTTCCCCGGGTCTAGGGCTCCTCGTTGCGAGAACCGCAACTTCCCTCCGGTTACCCATCGCTTGGGCACCGGCTCATTTGACTTGGTTGTATTTTATTTCTAAAATTTTTACTAAATTTTTCTTATTAATATTTGAGTTAATTATGGTCCCTCACTTAAGTTTAAATATTTTTCCGGACGTTCTAGCTGTCCGGACCGACACTGGTCACCGGAACAGTAGAATGTACGGAGTTGTTACCGGGAGGATGTTACAAAAGGATTGTGATATTGTTTTATATCTCACTATAGATGCTTGACTAGGTTATTACCCGTCTCTCTCATTTGTTGAGAAGACAATGGAGTGAGTTGTGTTTTGATTACCATGGCACGTGCGCAGGCTTAGATTTTCCTCTGATTTGAGGTTAGATCTAAGTTTATTTTATCGTTATGGCCCTTGCGGAAGATTCATTATTGTGATGGTACTGTGCACGATGATTCGACCTCCCCGACCATAAGGAGTTAGAATCTGATTCAACCTCCCCGACCATAGGGAGTTAGAATCACATCGAATATGGCCCTTTCGAATTAGTCTTGCATAGTTAGTGAGATAAAGATTGATTTTTGAGATACAACATGGTTTTTGAGGTACATAATGACTTTTGAGATACAGTATGATTTTTGAGATACATAATGATTTTTGAGATACAGAATAGCTTTTGAATGGTAAGAAATTGTGATTTCAATTATGGTTTATGTATAATTGATTTTGTTGGAATTACTTAAATGGTTAGTCATGATTTGATAAATGGAATTTTGTGATCGAAGTCATTTTATACAAATGATTCACATTATTGGCAATGAATATTTTGAGTTTTGGAATTTGATGAGTATTCAGATTTCCAAATTATTTACTGTAAATTTTGTCAATATATATTGTATTATGTTTTAAATTATAGTTGTGCACCACTGAGTTTACCACTCAGCGATAGCTTTGTATGCTGTCGCAGGTAAGAAGAGCATAGAGCAGTGAGTAAGTTTCTTTGAGGACACTTTCAGATCAGCTCCAAGTATATCATAGGTATACCCATGTACATAGGTTTTGATGTAAGCATGTAATAATATGTATGTAAATTATTTGAGCAGTTGTATAAAAACTCTTGTAAAATATTTTGGTATGTAATTAAATGTAAATTATTGTAAATGTAAATTTGAGATTTCATTTTCTTGAATAGTTTTGTATTATAAATTTTGAGTCTTGTAATCAATGAAATGTTTCTTTATGATGAGATTAGTTTGAAAATGAATTGATTATTTATTGAGAATTGAATTGTGAATTGAAACGAAGTTATTGGAGTTGTATTTGAGAAAACATATTGGGAACATTTCTTTGCAGGTTTTGAAGAACTGTTTTCTCAAAATACAGCCGGCACTTTGCCGAAATTTTGAAAAAAAAATTTATAACACCAGATTTTAATCCATGATTTAAATTGCACGAAAATTATTTTAAAATCCCTTGTAGTATATCTAATGGGTTATCAGTAGGCGAAGTACGGTAATTCATTAGGTGTACTACAGGATCATGTTACATCTTACAGAAGAGTAGGGTGTGACATGTGGTATAGTGTTGGCTATGGACAGGACGGGTAGACACGGCTTGAGATCTTCGCTGGGACCCGGTCCTTCGGGGTAGACACGGCTTGAGTTCTTCGCTAGAAACCCGTATTTGGTTTATTAAGCGAAAGTCCGGCTTAAGTTCTTCGCTGGCAGAGGTTGGATTAAGAAGGCTGAATAGGGGATCAGCTCCCATATATGTATTATTTGACATTATCAGGTGTGTGAGTGTTCCAAATTACCTTTTTGCTATTATGATGTGAATTGTATGAAAATTTATGATGATGTGGCATATCACTCTACATGGTGCATTAGCTTTAGATAGTTATAGAGATTGTAGTTAAAATTGATATTTTACTCTCTGAGTCGAACGCTCACTCCCGTTCATCTATTTTTCTACGCTACAGGAGAATTATTTGTTGTGGCTAACCTGCTCTTCTTCTTCGCAGGTCCATTAATAGTATTTAATGTATTTTGTATAATTGAGTTAAATCTTTAGATTCCACATGTGTTAGAAGCATTTATTTTATTTTGGGCCTGTATTATAAAAGTCATGCTGGACCTATAAACTTATTAAATACATGTATAGTTAGACTAGATGAGGGAGCCGAGCTCCCATCTATTTTTATGGCTTTATGATTATGTGGAGAGTGAGCTGAGCTCCCTAGATGATTATATATTATGTTTACAGGTCGGATGAGTCGAAAACTCCCCGTTGTATGGTCCATTTTATGGCCAGACTCTGTCCGGTTGAATTCTTGAGATTGGGCCCAAATGGGCCTTAGGATTGGGTTAAGGAATAATTAAGCTTACTACGGGCCTCGGGGGCTTTAGGCTGGCCCAAGTCCTAGTGCTGGTTCGGCCCATAGGTTGAGTTGTGACAGGTCTATATTAGACAAGGGCCCTAACCATAAGATACAGTTGTGGAGAAGTCCATGCAAACCATAAAGGTATTTGTCACTGTAGTAAAAGTGAGAAAATCGTCAGCGGTAATCTTCTCTTTCTCCAACTTCATCGAGGATGTCCATTCTAAGGTGTCTAGATTGAAGACTGAAAGTACCCTGAAATGGTCTGCATCACGGCCAACAAAGAAAATAAACCTTCCGCCAACAAAGGAGAAGTGCCACCAGATCGGAATATCTATTGGCGGATCATCAAGAACTATCCATTTTTCGCTCTCAGGATCAAAGCATTCAAAGAATCTGATAGAATTATCGGCGGGCATCCCTTTCTCGTTATAAAAAGGTAGAGTGAAGTCAGCAGCAATACTGCCACTAAGAACAAAATCTTACCATCAAGCACAACTGCACATGGATCACTTTTTCCGGTGTTTATAGACACACCCCTTTTCATCGAACCTTTGCCGCCAATAGGGTTAAAGATATACACATCTTTTGGGAACCACTAATCAAAAGGAGCCCTGGGATCCTCCAAGTCTTGTTCCCCACCAAGAAAGTATAATTCAGACCCTAACTGGACAGAGCACATTCCTCTGGGATATTCTCGTTCCGGAAATTCAAGAATCGCAGAGAGATGATGAGGTTCCGCTGTTTCATCTTTTGGGATCTTGATTTCAAACATAAAAAGAACCATTTCTCCACATCCATGACGCAACAACATGTAAATCGTTGTACTCATTTCCTCGGCGAATTCGGTTTTGATAAAGGAATGATAGGTTTGGAGCTAATCTTCAATTCGAAGTGTTTGAAGAATTTTCAGATAGAGGGCTTAGGCTCACAATTTGGGTATCGAGACGAAGGAGGAGAACATTGGGTAAAAATATCGTAAAAATGAAATATGCAATTTAAAATTAATTATAATAATAAATAATTAAATTTAGTTGATTAATAAAAATTAAAATTAATTTTAAAATAAGTAGAATTTTCTTTATATTATTAATGATATTAAAAAAATTAAAAAAACATTTAAATAAACTTAATTAGTTGGATTTGAAATCTCTATTTTGATTAATTAAAAAATAATTTAATAATTATTTTTATTTTAAAAATTTTAAACTTAATTGATTAGATTGATTTTCTACTTAAATTCAAATTTTATTTTATTTTATTTAAAAAATTTTAATCCTTTCCATATTTAAATTTTATTTAATTAAAATTTTTAATATAATTTAAAATAAAATTTTATAAAATAATAATTATAGTTGTACAATTAATTTTTTTCCAAAATCATTACTTGATTTAAAAAAATTGATCTATTTTTTTAATAATTAACTAACTACACAGAAATTCACCTTTTTTTTGTAACATTTATATTTTATAAAAGCTTGTGTATTTCCAATCGAAATTCAAATGTTTAACTTTATTTTTTATGTATTTTTCCTTTAAGATCAATTTTTTAAATTGATTAATCATTGAATTTATAACTTAATTTTTATTAATAAATTATTCTTTTAGTTAATTTATAATATTAAATTATAATTTATACATCTAACTTTAGAGACATTGGGATTGCCAATAATACTCTTCATCCTTCAAATTAAGTATAATTATATTTTTATTATTTAAATTAATTTGTAAAATTTATATAAATTTAAAATTTTAATTTTAGAGTGCATATAAATTTAAAATTCTTAATTCTATTTATACTTAATTTCAATTAAATATAAAATTTTATAAGAAGTAATTAACTCAAATAAAAAAATTAATAAGTAAAAAATAAAAATAATAGTAAAAAACTACAAGGAGTGCATTATTAATAAACTAATATTATAATATAATTTATTTAAGACTATAAATTATTATTCAAGACCTACTTCTCTTTATGTACAATTTTAAGAAAGAAGTTAAATTACTCAAGTTAAATATGATGGTGAAGCTATTTATGAGTAGAATTTAGATGATCTATTTAAATATCAAACTTTAAATATTTTACAAGTGGCTTTGGCTTGTGCGGCTTATAGAGTCAAAGGAAATTCTTATATTTAAATAGCAAAAATTAATTTATTTTTATGCATTTATGTATTTAAATATTTTGATTTTAATAGAAAAATGTTAATATATTATTAAGATTATGTGTAAAATTTATATTTATAATTTATTTTTTAATAAATAAATTTATATTACATAATGATAAACTAAAACAAAAAAAATGAAATAAATCCATGAATGTACCCCATCTTCAATCTTTCATGGGGCGGAGATAGGAGGAGCGATTCTTACTTTTAACATTTTAAATGGGCATTTCTATAATTTCATTTTCATATTATGCATTTTTTTTTATTATATTTAATATAAAGGCCTTAAAGTATTGAAATTTTGTATTATATTTATAATATATTTAAATTAAACAATAAAAAAACTACTTAAATATTAAAATATATAAAACATTTTTATTAAGTTAGAATTATTTTTATTGAATATTAATTTTTTGAGATTAATTAAATTAATTTTAATTTAAGTAATTAAATTTAACACAAATTTTATTATAACCTATTAATCATTTGATATAAAGGCACTGCATGGTCTTAGGGTTTCCAAAAATCACACCAAATTATATTAGAATCGAAAAAACTATTATTGTAAGAATTGAACTATATTAAACTGAATTTATATTTATTGTTTTGGTTCAGTTTTGATTATCTATAATCGAATTATAACCGTATTAAAATGATATTGAATTAGAATTTAATAGAAAAAGGACTATATATATATATATAATTTTAATAAAATTATATAAATATCTATATGTAATTAAGGTTGTCATATGTAGAGATTGATTGCAAGGAAGTGCATTTTGCTATTCTATCGACTATAGAAGATTGGTCATTCTTGATTGTAATTGTAAATTGTAAATTGTTATTGTCTTAGGAGGTTAACGTGTCCTTTGTTTGGGTAAAACAACCCACTAAATATGTTCCGCGGAAAAATATCATTATTGATTCATCCATAAGTGGCAATTGTCACACCCTACTCCTCGTAAGATGTAACATGTTCTCGTAGTACACCTAATGAATTACCGTACTTCACCTACCGGTAACCCATTAAATATACTACAAGGGACTTTAAAACAATTTTCGTTCATTTTTGGAATTGGTGGGTAAAATTTTTTTTCAAATATTAAAAACATTTATTTAAAGTCCAAACATAAATCAAATTTTTGGATATTTAAGATTTCCGCAATTTTTTCAAAAATTTCGGCAGAGTGCCGTCTGTATTTTGAGAAAACAGTTCTTTAATACCTGAAAATAAAAACACTCCCAATATTTTTCTCAATCACAACTCCATTTGCAACCACCAAATTTCAAATCAACAACAATGGCAACACTTCAACTCAAAATCCAAATTTCAATTCAAAAATTAATAACTCAAAACATTTCATAAACTCATGCACATTGCATTTTAAATATTTAATTTACATTCACTATTAAATTTACAAACACAAAATCTCAAGAATAATATTATTACAATTTTATCTGTACAACTGCTCAAACTACAGAGATACATATGCATACCATCATATTTACATCAAACTAAACTACCAGGGTATAGACAATACCGTCTGTAAATTCTTCAACCGTGCTCCTCTCTGATCAGAATGACTCACTCTCATCGCTATGTCCTTTTCTCTATCTGCGACAGCAAGTTAAAGCTATCGCTGAGTATATAAATACTCAGTGGTGCACAATAAAGAATAAAATGTATAATATAAGACATTTATGAACAAATCATCATTCAAAATTCTCATAATCGCATTTCACAATTTCTTTCTCAAATTGCATTTATAACAAATCATAATTTCAAGCTTAATATAGCACAACTTGATCAAACAATTTAATAAACATAGTGTTGCCAAACAATAACACAACTTAGGCCATGACACAAAATTTCCGAACATACCGTGTGTACATCACGGCAAGGCAAACACCCCCACTAATCGAAATCAATGAGGGAGGTGGCTAGCTAGCTAATGAGTACTCATCCAAACTCGCCCCTCAGACTGGGAAGCCAGAGAGGAAGAAAATTGATCAAATATCAAACTCACCCCACAAGTGGATGAGGAACATATTAATATTGCCATGCCAAGTGTGAATTAAAACAATTTAAATCAAGTTATTCAAATATTTTATGTGAAACACAATTAATTTCTAAAGTCAATTTTTCATTCACAAGTGGCAACACCGTAGTACTTAAAACCCATAATTAACACAAAAATTTCACAATGCAGAAAATTAAACAAGCTTCATTTCAAATCTCCATTGTAAAATAGGTAGCACAACATTCTCGAAATTCATAATAAAATAAACATATTCACAATGTATAACAAATCAATTTTCATTGTAAAAACTATAATTTGTAAATTTTTGTGCACAAACCTGATGCGAGTAGCCTATCGGCCTTGACTCGATTCCTCGGGTTCTTTCCCGGTGTTCTTTTCCACTGAAACACATAGATTCACAGTGTTTCAGTATCATAACTTACTATAAATCTAATAATTAATTCATAAATACTTAATTCTAGCCCAAATATGCTTAAACTAACGTTTTTAGAAATTTTCATTTCGGGGTTACTATTCACTACACTATTCAAGTCAAATAGTTGACTTTCTAAACCTTAATAGGTATGGAAACTCCATCTTCACCCACATACCACATTTTGGTCACTAAACTTGTTGGTTTTAGTTGTTTACTCAAAGCTTAGGTCGTTTAGGCAAAATTGCCAATTTTCGGTTTTGGAGTTCTAAGTTGCACTATTCCATTGGTCAATCTACTGTTGGAATTTGGCAAAACTTCCTTCATAGAAAATGTTCCTTATTGTCTTAAGTGTATTCTCATTTTTGGATCACCCCAATTGGAGTTTTGTAGCTCAAGTTATAGCCAAAATAAGATTACTGTTCACGTGCACTGTTCATACTGCAATTTAGGTGCTGGCAGATTTTTGATCCAACTTCATTCAATAATTTGATCAAGTTAAGTCCATAATTTGGTCTAATTTCCTTCATACTAAATGTTCTACTATGTCTTAGGTTTCCATCGGTTCAAGAATCGCCTAAATCGAAGTTTTCTAGAGAGAGTTATAGCCATTGGAACTTTACTGCTCAATGGCAATTCTACAGAGTTGCAGGTTCAGTAACTCAACTTTGCTCAATAATTTGACTAGGTTAATGGCGTAATTTGGGGTGGTGTTCTTCATGAAAGTTTTAGATCTATGTCTTATATAATTACTGGTAAAATCTCAGGTCATTTTGACCTTCCTAGCTCGAGTTATGACCAAATGAACAATTACTGTTCATTTGGTCAGTTTGGTGCAGTGGCAGCCTGCTCTCATTTCACTTTGGTCAATTGTTTCACTAAGTTTTGGTCAGTTTTTGGGCATGGTTCCTCAATGAAAGTTGTGCCATTTTATGTCTATTTTCATCCCTAATTGGTGGCATATCAATTGGACTTGTAAAATTTGAGTTTTGGTCCTTCAAAGTAGTTTTGGTCATGTTGCCAGCAGCATGACCAATTGTCCTACGAATTTGGCTTCCATTCTCACAATTTCCACACATCTCTTTTGGTCATTACTGACCATTTTTCAGTTCATAATAGGTCAAACATGCCATTTGCTCATTTCTCCAAATTTTGCCTCAAAACCCTAGGCCTCCAAACCCTAACTCACAATTTTTGTTACATTTTATTAATTCAACACATATAAACTTACTTACTCAACTCATTCAAGCTCATGTTTACTTTTAATTCAATCAAATACATACAATTATCACCCCTACATAGGCTGGACGAATTTCCCATATAGTCCCTCAACAATAATTCTCTTCCATTTTAAATTAAAATTCTAAGCTAAAGTAACTCAAATCATATAAATTTAAACATTAAATTTCAATCTAATGCTTACCTCAACTTGGAGTTTTCTCTTCCTCAATTCCTTCCTTTTCCTCTTTTATTTCCTTGCTCAAACTTCTTTTCAAGTTGCCTAGACAAGCTTTAATCAACAAAATTAGGGAATTTAGGGGAGATTTTTAGGGTTTATGGAGCTTGAAATCAAGCTTCAATGGTGGATTTTGAGAGAGAGGTGAGAGGGAGAAGAAGAAGACTTTTTTGTTTCTTTTTTTCTTTTGTTTTCTTTATTTATTTTAGTTATGGAAGACCACAAAAATTCCTAAATAATTAATTTATTAATTATACCTTTTATGACATCATGCATGATGTCATGCATGATGTCATCACCCTTTTTTACTTTTTCATTTTTCTCTTTTTTTTTCTATTTTTCTATTAGTTCTTTAATTTAATTCTCGATTTCAAAATTTTCTTTCTCCGATTTTATTTGACGGTTAGGTCAAGAGTCAGCTCTCGGGGTCAATTGACCAAATTGCCCCTCGCCGGTTCATCCCGGTTTGCAAATAATTCCATATTTCTTCCGGCTCCCTGACCTAATTATTTGACTGGCTTAACAATTCTTTTTCGTGATTTTCTCTTTTCCACTGTGTTCATAAGGTTCCTAAGGACCGCAACGTCACTTTTTACGGTTCGAAATTTGAGTTTAAAATGACTTCGCAGTCGTTCCCGAGGAGGTCACCCATCGCTGTGACTCTCGGCTCGTTTAACTTCTTATGTTCTGTTTTTCTTATTTATACTTAACTAATTGAACATTATTAATTATTTGTGTTTATAGTTTCTCTAGTTATCTTAAGTGTGGTCCTAATCCCCTTAATTGTCCGGACCGACTCCGGTCACCGGAACAGTGAAATATACCTAGCTATACAAATAGGGGTGTTACAATTCTCCCCCCCTTAAAATAATTTCGTCCTCGAAATTGTGTCCACTATCTGTCCTCAAATAGTCATTCATGTTGTTTTCTCATGTTTTTCTCATATTTCTACATAACTTTATAATCGGAATAATGGTTCATTAGTACTTTAACCAACGCTATTTACTCATGGATTGCTCACCTCGTGTGCCAAGTTTCTTATGAGCCTTTGTCATAAGCTAGATTCAAATTCATTTCAATTTTAGAGGTAAGCAAATCTTTTCTGTGTGCTAGTGGATCCACTCTTTCTAGGACCTCGTACGATCCTATGGGTGAGAACTAAATTTTTACTCTTTTCTTATCAAATCTCTTGATCATTTGATACAACCTTCAGTTTAGCTTAGAATATTTTAGTCTTTTCTTGCTGTTATTTTAGCAATTATTTTCTTTTTTTTTTTAGTCTTTTCTTTCTTGGCCATAGGTCCATAACCATTATCTTACCATCTCCATTTATGACCAAGGCCTATGTGCCATTTTGCACTATCTTGTTTGCTTTGGTTTAACTTATATCTTTCTTGATAAAATAGTTCGAGATTTTATTACGTATCTTAAGTAAGTTGCTTGCCTTGGTGGCAATTCCTCATCCATTATTTTTCTCATTTCTTACTGTTCTATTTATTTTTATCTATCGATATTCTATAGCTTATTTTGCACTGATGTGTAGTCATTATTTTCTTTAGTACTAAACTATAACCTTTCAATATTCTAACTTTAGAGTTTTAAATCCCAGGTTAGGATTTTCAAACTCCTTTCCAATAAGAAAACTTTATCTTATCATAACTGTAACAAAATAGATGCCGTTTGCAACTATTCTTATTCTTGTGTACTATTGGATAGTACGTAGCTCTATACAATAAATCCCAAATCAGTACTGTAATCTGCAGCTTACAGTACAAACATCAAGAATATTGCATAGTTACTACGATACATCCCAATAGAACAAACTTCCCTATATCTTATTTCTTTTAAATTCACTAATATCTTGAACTTATTTTGATTATGGTATCTACTGACATCTATCAGCAGTAATACCCTTACCCGCATCTAAGGTAGCTATATTACTATAACTTACTTTTAGGTTCTCTTAACTTACCTAATTAGGCCTACTAATTAACTTTACAAATTATTGTGTACGAGCAAATACTTTTCACTGACAAACTCTTCCAAAATTAATTTTAAAAAGACTAGTCACTAATATATCAAAATTGATTGATTTTTTTTTTCAACATATATACATATCTTAGTTAAGAATCGAGGAAATACCAGCAACCATGTCAGAAGTCTCATCCTCATTCCTCTGTCGCATAGTGTATACTCTCACTGGAGCATTACCTTGTCCTGGTTGATTTACAATATTCTGACTTCCAAGCATACTACCCCTACCTCTGCCTCTGCCTCTACCAACTACTGGTGAACTCTTTGGGGTAGAAACTTGAGTTGATCCTTTTGACGTGGTAAATGATCCATAACGGCGTGGACTTACGCAATCCTTAGCAAAATGACCAGTCCCTCCACAATTGAAACATGCTCCTATAGCTCTATAACATACTCCACTATGTGGTTTACCACAAGTCTCACAAAGTCGATCCGACAGCGTTTTTCTGTGTGTTTGTTGAGTTTGCTGATCGGATTGGGGTGGTTTCTGTCTAGAAGATCCACCTCTACCTGATTTGCGTGAGCTAGACCCTCCAAAATGTTTTCTTTTCCCAGAGCCACTCTCAGTAGCTTGGCCAGTAACCTTTTCAATTTTCTCTTTCTCTTGTGTACTCTTTTTCACTACCCATTCTGATTCTATCATTTCCAGTTCCAGGGCTTGTGAAATCAATTCAGAAAAATTCTGGTATCGGAACCCCACCACTTGCATTCTCAAGCTAGGCCTCAGTCCAGCCTCAAATCTCTTACACTGGTCTCTGGGGGCGGTGAGTAAGCTTCCAGCATAATGGCTTAGCCTTGAAAAATCCCGCTCATATTCTGCTACAGTTCTATCCCCTTGCTTTAAACTTAAAAACTCTTGTAGCTTCATGTCTACATAATTATCGGGGACCCACTTTTGTCGAAATTCCCTTAAAAAGTCTGCCCATGTGAGGACTGGTGGCTCTACCAGACTGTAGGGGATGGTCTTCCACCACTCATATGCATCTCCGTGCAGAAGTGATACTGAATATTCAAACTTCAACTCTTCAGCATACTGTAGTTTTTTGAAAACCCGTTCCATCATCTCTAACCACTGTTTTGCTTCCAGTGGATCCACTGTTCCTTTGAATTCTATAGCCACAAATTTCATTAACTTCTCATATTGCCGAGCCGGTGACTATTTTTGTGCAACCGATGCTTGTGTCTGTGTTTGAGGTGGCACATTCCCCGCCATTTGTTGAAAGAACGCAGCCATCTGCTGTGCAAACTGAGTAGGGAACTGCGGTGCTTGAGGAGGAGCTAGAGTGGCTGATCCACTCACATTCTGGAGTACTGGGACTTCTCCTTGGGCCTCAGCCTCAACAGATTGCTCGACAGAATGATCTCCCTCTTCCATTCCGTTTTCCAAAAATTTTCTACTCTCTAATAACAAACACAAGGAGGTTGACCTCCATTAGCGCATATTCATGATGTAAATATGTCATATATATCAACATTTGAGCAGTTGTATTTATCGACAAAATATTTCAAATTCACAGTTCAAAATTTGTTTTAAAACCTTTGCTCTGATACCACTAAACATGTCACACCCTACTCCTCGTAAGATGTAATATGTTCTTGTAGTACACCTAATGAATTACCGTACTTCACCTACCGGTAACCCATTAAATATACTACAAGGGATTTTTAAACAATTTTCATTCATTTTTGGAATTGGTGGGTAAATTTTTTTTTCAAATATTAAAAACCTTTATTTAAAGTCCAAACATAAATCAAATTTTTGGATATTTAAGATTTCCGTAATTTTTACAAAAATTTCGGCAGAGTGCCGTCTGTATTTTGAGAAAACAGTTCTTTAAAACCTAAAAATAAAAACACTCCCAATATTTTTCTCAATCACAACTCCATTTGCAACCACCAAATTTCAAATCAACAACAATGGCAACACTTCAACTCAAAATCCAAATTTCAATTCAAAAATTAATAACTCAAAACATTTCATAAACTCATGCACATTGCATTTTAAATATTTAATTTACATTCACTATTAAATTTACAAACACAAAATCTCAAGAATAATATTATTACAATTTTATCTGTACAACTGCTCAAACTATAGAGATACATATGCATACCATCATATTTACATCAAACTAAACTACTAGGGTATAGACAATACCCGTACAGAAATTCTTCAACCGTGCTCCTCTCTGACTGTAACAGCTCACTCTACTGCTATGTCCTTTTCTCTATCTGCGACAGCAAGTTAAAGCTATCGCTGAGTATATAAATACTCAGTGGTGCACAATAAAGAATAAAATGTATAATATAAGACATTTATGAACAAATCATCATTCAAAATTCTCATAATCGCATTTCACAATTTCTTTCTCAAATTGCATTTATAACAAATCATAATTTCAAGCTTAATATAGCACAACTTGATCAAACAATTTAATAAACATAGTGTTGCCAAACAATAACACAACTTAGGCCATGACACAAAATTTTCGAACATGCCGTGTGTACATCACGACAAGGCAAACACCCCCACTAATCGAAATCAATGAGGAAGGTGGCTAGCTAGCTAATGAGTACTTATCCAAACTCGCCCCTCAGACTGGGAAGCCAGAGAGGGAGAAAATTGATCAAATATCAAACTCACCCCACAAGTGGATGAGGAACATATTAATATTGCCATGCCAAGTGTGAATTAAAACAATTTAAATCAAGTTATTCAAATATTTTATGTGAAACACAATTAATTTCTAAAGTCAAATTTTCATTCACAAGTGGCAACACCGTAGTACTTAAAACCCATAATTAACACAAAAATTTCACAATGCAGAAAATTAAACAAGCTTCATTTCAAATCTCCATTGTAAAATAGGTAGCACAACATTCTCGAAATTCATAATAAAATAAACATATTCACAATGTATAACAAATCAATTTTCATTGTAAAAACTATAATTTGTAAATTTTTGTGCACAAACCTGATGCGAGTCGCCTATCGGCCTTGACTCGATTCCTCGGGTTCTTTCCCGGTGTTCTTTTCCACTGAAACACATAGTTTCACAGTGTTTCAGTATCATAACTTACTATAAATCCAATAATTAATTCATAAATACTTAATTCTAGCCCAAATATGCTTAAACTAATGTTCTAAGAAATTTTCATTTCGGGGTTACTATTCACTACACTATTCAAGTCAAATAGTTGACTTTCTAAAGCTTAATAGGTATGGAAACTCCAACTTTACCCACATACCACATTTTGGTCACTAAACTTGTTGGTTTTAGTTGTTTACTCAAAGCTTAGGTCGTTTAGGCAAAATTGCCAATTGTCGGTTTTGGAGTTCAACGTTGCACTATTCCATTGGTCAATCTACTGTTGGAATTTGGCAAAACTTCCTTCATAGAAAATGTTCCTTATTGTCTTAAGTGTATTCTCATTTTTGGATCACCCCAATTGGAGTTTTGTAGCTCAAGTTATAGCCAAAATAAGATTACTGTTCACGTGCCCTGTTCATACTGCAATTTAGGTGCTGGCATATTTTTGATCCAACTTCATTCAATAATTTGATCAAGTTAAGTCCATAATTTGGTCTAATTTCCTTCATACGAAATGTTCTACTATCTCTTAGGTTTCCATCGGTTCAAGAATCGCCTAAATCGGAGTTTTCTAGAGAGAGTTATAGCCATTGGAACTTTACTGCTCAATGGCAATTCTGCAGAGTTGCAGGTTCAGTAACTCAACTTTGCTCAATAATTTGACTAGGTTAATGGCATAATTTGGGGTGGTGTTCTTCATGAAAGTTTTAGATCTATGTCTTATCTAATTACTGGTAAAATCTCAGGTCATTTTGACCTTCCTAGCTCGAGTTATGACCAAATGAACAATTACTGTACATTTGGTCAGTTTGGTGCAGTGGCAGCCTGCTCTCATTTCACTTTGGTCAATTGTTTCACTAAGTTTTGGTCAGTTTTTGGGCATGGTTCCTCAATGAAAGTTGTGCCATTTTATGTCTATTTTCATTCCTAATTGGTGGCATATCAATTGGACTTGTAAAATTTGAGTTTTGGTCCTTCAAAGTAGTTTTGGTCATGCTGCAATTGCCCTACGAATTTGGCTTCCATTCTCACAATTTCCACACATCTCTTTTGGTCATTACTGACCATTTTTCAGTTCATAATAGGTCAAACATGCCATTTGCTCATTTCTCCAAATTTTGCCTCAATACCCTAGGCCTCCAAACCCTAACTCACAATTTTTGTTACATTTTATTAATTCAACACATATAAACTTACTTACTCAACTCATTCAAGCTCATGTTTACTTTTAATTCAATCAAATACATACAATTATCACCCCTACATAGGCTGGACGAATTTCCCATATAGTCCCTCAACAATAATTCTCTTCCATTTCAAATTAAAATTCTAAGCTAAAGTAGCTCAAATCATATAAATTTAAACATTAAATTTCAATCTAATGCTTACCTCAACTTGGAGTTTTCTCTTCCTCAATTCCTTCCTTTTCCTCTTTTATTTCCTTGCTCAAACTTCTTTCCAAGTTGACTAGACAAGCTTTAATCAACAAAATTAGGGAATTTAGGGGAGATTTTTAGGGTTTATGGAGCTTGAAATCAAGCTTCAATGGTGGATTTTGAGAGAGAGGTGAGAGGGAGAAGAAGAAGACTTTTTTGTTTCTTTTTTTCTTTTGTTTTCTTTATTTATTTTAGTTATGGAAGACCACAAAAATTCCTAAATAATTAATTTATTAATTATACCTTTTATGACATCATGCATGATGTCATGCATGATGTCATCACCCTTTTTTACTTTTTCATTTTTCTCTTTTTTTTTTCTATTTTTCTATTAGTTCTTTAATTTAATTCTCGATTTCAAAATTTTATTTTCTCCGATTTTATTTGACAGTTAGGTCAAGAGTCAGCTCTCGGGGTCAATTGACCAAATTGCCCCTCGCCGGTTCATCCCGGTTTGCAAATAATTCCATATTTCTTCCGGCTCCCTGACCTAATTATTTGACTGGCTTAACAATTCTTTTTCATGATTTTCTCTTTTCCACTGTGTTCATAAGGGTCCTAAGGACCGCAGCGTCACTTTTTACGGTTCGAAATTTGAGTTTAAAACGACTTCGCAGTCGTTCCCGAGGAGGTCACCCATCGCTGTGACTCTCGGCTCGTTTAACTTCTTATGTTCTGTTTTTCTTATTTATACTTAACTAATTGAACATTATTGATTATTTATGTTTATAGTTTCTCTAGTTATCTTAAGTGTGGTCCTAATCTCCTTAATTGTCCGGACCGACTCCGGTCACCGGAACAGTGAAATATACCTAGCTATACAAATAGGGGTGTTACAGCAATTTTCAATATTGTCTAATAGAAGATATGGGGCAAAAAGCAATAAATAGGGGTGAGTAGATTTCGATTCAAATCAAAAAACTGAACTGAACCGAATCAATTCGGTTCAATCGGTTTGGTTTTAAAATTTAATCGATTCAGTTTTATATTATAAAAATTTCATGTAACACCCTCCCGGTAACCACTCCGTACATCCTACTGTTCCGGTGACCGGTGTCGGTCCGGACAGCTAGAACGTCCGGAAAAATATTTAAACTAAAGTCAGGAACCATAATTAACTCAAATATTAATAAGAAACACTTAGTAAAAATTTTAGAAATAAAATACAACCAAGCAAAACGAGCCGGTGCCCAAGCGATGGGTAACCGGAGGGAAGTTGCGGTTCTCGCAACGAGGAGCCCTAGACCCGGGGGAAAAATTATAAAATAATTTTTGAAACTCCAGAGAAGGGCAATTGAGGTTCCCATGGCATTAGAATGCCAAGAAAATACTTAGAAAAATTTTTCAATCGATACAGACGATTTTGACCCGTTAAGCCAAACGGAGGGCATTTTGGTCATTTCGTCTTCCGAGGTGATTTTTGGCCGACTTGTCCAGTTGAGTAAATAATTAATATGACACAAATATGAAGAAACATTACTAGAAATTAAATTGAACTTGAGTAGTGGAGGAAAGAAAAGAAAATGAGGAAAAGGGACATTTATGACATCATGGTGATGTCATTAAGAAAATTTTGACCAATCACACTTAAGCCATTGTTTGACTAACTATTAAAAGAGATTAAAGAAGACCAAAATAACACAAATTGCAGCAGCTACCTCCCTCCCCAAAGGCCAGCCGAAACTGCCCTAGACACCTCCATGGATTTTTTTTTCAATCAAGCTCAATCTCTCCCTTTCTTACACCACTAAACCCTAACCCCTTTCATTAAACCTTGACCATATCACTTGGAGAAGCTCTTGGCAGCCAAGAAGAAGAAGTAAAGTGAGGTTTAGGGGCTTGGAAAATTCTGCCCATTCAAGGTTAGTGCACTTATACCCATTAAACTCTTTATTTCCATGATTTTGGACTTGAACTTAGTAAGATTTGTAGTTTAAATGAACAAAAAAACCTATGAGTATGAACACTTGAATTTCGGCTGCCCTAGTAAAAGAATATGTAGGAATGTTTTTGATGAGCTTGAAGTGAATTAGAAACCATATTTGAAGTTATAAACATATGAGTAATGCCTTAGTAGCTAGCTAAGGTAAATGGCATAAATTATGAATTTGAATTAGGGTTTTGGGGAGTGAAAAATTGAGTTGGCTTAGGAAATTGTTAGAGCACATTTTAATGGTCAATTAGTGACCATTTTAGGCATGTTGACCATAATTAGAACTGAAAAATGGTATGGCAAAGTCAAGGTATAAACTGCCCTAGGACAGCAGCATAGGGACTGAAAATTCAGTCCCTTTGCACTGCCATAACTTGGGCTGTGTTAGTCCAATTGAAGTTTGGCCAATTGGACATGAAACTAGGCTTATAATGACACATTTTTGCTGAAGAAACCATGCCCAAAAGACCAAAGCAAGAGGACCAAAACTTGGCCCCAATCCGGAACCCTGAAACTGATTCTGCAGAATTAGCCAAATGAACAGTAACTGTTCATTTGGCCATAACTCACTGTAGATTTGGTCAATTGACCTGAAAGTTTTACAGCAATAAGTTAAGACATAGACAAACAACTTTCATGAAGGAACCTACCCCAAATTATGGCCAGAACCCATCCAACCAAGTGACTCTAATTACTGTTCATGCACTGTAGATATGGTAATTTTCTGCAGAATGCACATTCGGCCAGCTTGGGTCTTTGGACCATATCTAGAGCTACAAAACTCCAAATGGAGTGATTCAAAAAAGGAAATTCAACTAGACAAAATAAGGAACAACTTTCATGTTTTACATTTCTTCAAATTCCTACAGTAACAGTGTCCAATAGAACAGTGAAGTTGACTCACCAAAACTGAAAATTCTGCTTGTGTTGAGTTACACTTTGGAATGGTATTAACACTTAATGCCAACAAGTTTTAAACACCAAATGTGGTATGTTGGGAGTCCCAAAGTCAATGTACACATTTTTATTCTAAAAGTCAACATTTTTGTTAACCAATGATGAATAGTGACACCAAAAAATTTGAAATTCACAAATTGAAGAATTTAAAAGTTTCAAATGCCCTAGTATACCTAACAAGATTGGTTTGGATAGTTTGGCATGCCAATAGGGTTCAGTTAGCAGTACTGCACATGGCAAAAATGCCATTCTGTGATTTCATGGCTTTTAGCCATTCTGACTTTGCATTGAGACTTGGCCTTGCGCCTGAGATTATTTACAGCTGCTTGGTACATTGCACTGGGTGATGCATATGCGACCGATGGTGTGACGGCCTGAGGTACTAGATACCCAGTGCCAGTTTACCCGTTATCCAGTCCAGTCATCTAGTGTAGGTTACTTGGGCAACCAAATGAATGAAAATGAGCAATGTAGAAAAAATAAATGAATGGATATACAAATACATGACAAACAAAACATGTACATGCAATACATATTTATATCTGTTATTTCTTGTTATTTTATTATTGCACCACTAAGCATTATTGCTTAGCGCGTTGCTTTTGCCACGCGTAGGTACTGGAGATCCTGATCGTGAGCCCAGAGACCACGATCGGTGAGTCCATCCTGCAGTTCTGCGCAGTGTCCGTGTCACCTCACTACCTGCAGTGCATTGGTAGGGCACTAGGTGTCATTTTGTCATTTTGATATTTTGTAGCAGATTTTTACTTTTTCATATGTATTTGATCTCATATAATATATTTTGATGTCCATGTAAATAATGAAAGTTATGACTATGAATGCAAAATTTGAGCATGTATTTATCGCTTGTATATGAGAAATGGATGTTTGTGAAATGAAAAGATTATTGAGAATTTGCTATTGAGAATTTGCTATTGAGAAATATTGTTGAGATTTTGGATATTGGAGTTTGAGATGATGGAATAAAAATATTGGAAGTGTTTTTAACAGGTTCCGAAGAACGGTTTTCTCCATTTTTAGCCAGATTACTCATGGATTTTCTTTAAAATTTTCGGAACCTTAAATGAATGATACTTTTGATAAATGGTTTAAATAAATTGTATTTCATAAATTATATGCAAAAGCATGATATAAATTAATTGAGGAATATTAGAGTGTGCCGGTACACCGTGTGGCATTACTTACTCGCATATCTACACGGGTAAGGGGTGTCACATTTAGTGGTATCAGAGCACGGTTTAGGCGTTTCTGGGCCTAGATTGAGTCCATACCATGCATTGCATTTGTAAGAGTCGAGGTGACACTAACGCAGATCTGTTTATCCTTCTTCTTTTGAATAGGATATGGACCCTTCATCTCAGAGAGCCGTTGAGGAGGAAGTGGAGAGTCATGCTCCACTGCAGCAATGAGGCCGGGGCATGAGAGAATGCTCGCCCGACTCAGCGAGCAGCTCGCCAGCCTCCACAGGCCATGTTCCAACAAATGGCCGACTTCTTTAGACAAATGGCCGGGGTAATGCCAGCACCACCACCACCACCACCAGCTCCACAGCAGAAATCACGCCTGGAAAGGCTAAGAAAGTTTGGGGCGGTGGATTTCTTCGGCAAGAGAGAGGATGACTCTATTGCAGCTGAGAATTGGTTGAACAGAACGGGCAGAGTCTTAAAACAACTCCACTGCACCTCAGAGCAAAATCTAGAAGCTGCAGTATCCTTGTTGCAAGACGATGCCTACGAATGGTGGGACATCGTGGTTCGGTGAAGTGCAGCGGAAGTCAGAATTTGGGACTTCTTTCTCTCCGAGTTCAAGAAGAAATATGTGGGTATTGTATACCTGGAAGAGAGAAGAAGAGAGTTTATTAACCTGAGGCAGAGACAGTTGTCAGTGGCCGAATATGAGAAGGAATTTGTCCGATTGAGCCGTTATGGAAGGGAGATAGTCCCTAATGAAGCAGAAAGATGTATAAGATTTGAAGAGGGACTAAATGACAACATCAAGATCCAGCTCACTGCCTTGGGAATCACAGAATTTACCAAGTTAGTGGAAGCTGCAATAAAGGTGGAAAAAGTAAGAATCAGTGAGCAAACCAGAAGAGAGAGACAGCAGAAGAGGGGCCCAGGTCAGTCTAGTTCAGCTCTTGCATTTGGGAAGAAGTTTAAGGGTCCTCCTACACAGAGTTCAGCTCAGCCACAGGGTCAGGGTCAATCTCAGGGGCCCAAGTCACAATTCACCCCTAGGAGAGGTCAGTCCACACCATCAGTGGGCAGCTCTCCAGGGATGGGGTTCAGGGGACCAGCCCCAGCAACTTCTGCGTGTCCACACTGTCTGAAATGGCACAAGGGGGAGTGTTGGAGAGTAACTGGTGCCTGCTTGAGGTGTGGGTTGACAGAACATCAACTGAAGAACTGCCCACGCAGAACTACTGTTTGCTCGACACAAGCGCATGCACTCGCTCTGCACCACCAAGGGGTAGAAGGTCCGTAAATCCGTGGGACCATCTCGCAGGCTCGCACCGAGCGCCGGAGAGGCCGGATAATGCACCACTTGCCAGAAATTATGTCCTGAGAGCTCAGGAGGAGCAAGATGCCCCGGACGTCATCAGGGGTACGTTCTCCCTCTACAATACTCCTGTGCATGCATTGGTGGATCCAGGATCCACTCATTCCTACATTTGCATCAACCTACCCGTAGAAAGGGGGATATTGGTAGGGGAGAGTGACCAAGACATTCTGGTCACTAATCCATTGGGCCACAGTGTAGTGGTGAACAAAGTATACAAGGGTTGCCCGTTAAGGATTCAAGGTATGAATTCTGGCACTGATTGAGTTGCCTTTCCATGAGTTTGATGTGATTTTGGGAATGGACTGGTTGTCACGTCATCGTGCAATAGTTGATTGCAAATCAAGAGGATTTCTAAAAACTCCGGAGGGTAATGAAATTACAGTTGTGGGTGAAAGGACAGATTTCTTGTCCAATGTCATCTCAGCCACTGTTGCAAGAAGAATGATGAGAAAAGGCTGTGAAGCCTACCTAGCACATGTGGTGGATACTAGGCAGGCTAAGCCAAACTTGAGTGACATACCCACAGTGAGAGACTTCCCAGAAGTATTTCCTGAAGAGTTGCCTGGTTTGCCACCAGAAAGGGAAGTCGAATTTGCTATTGAGACACTGCCGGGTATAGCACCCATTTCCATTGCTCCTTATAGGATGGCACCCACTGAATTGAGAGAGTTGAAAACTCAGTTGCAAGAGTTGTTAGATAAGGGGTTCATACGCCCCAGTGTGTCACCATGGGGAGCTCCAGTGCTGTTTGTGAAAAAGAAGGATGGGACTTTGAGGCTATGTATTGATTACCGGCAGTTGAATAAAGTGACTGTGAAGAACAAATATCCGTTGCCTAGAATTGATGATCTGTTTGATCAGTTGAAGGGAGCAGGAGTATTTTCTAAGATTGATCTCAGATCAGGGTATCATCAGCTGAGGGTGAAGGATGTAGATGTGCCCAAGATCGCATTCAGACCCAGACGGGCATTATGAGTTTCTGGTGATGCCCTTTGGCCTAACAAATGCACCAGCAGCATTCATGGACCTTATGAACCGTATCTTCCATCCATACCTGGATCGGTTCGTAGTGGTTTTTATTGATGATATTCTGGTGTACTCCAAGACCAGGGAAGAACATGATGAACATTTGCAGATTGTTCTGCAAACCCTGCGGGAAAAGAAGCTGTATGCTAAGTTGTCCAAGTGTGACTTTTGGCTGAATGAGATTGCATTCCTTGGACACATAGTGTCAGCTGATGGGATTAGGGTGGATCCCAAGAAAATAGAAGCAGTGATGGAATGGAAGCCTCCCAGGAATACAACTGAGGTCAGAAGCTTCTTGGGGCTAGCTAGGTATTACAGGAGATTTGTGAAGGGATTTTCTTTAATAGCTGCTCCAATGACCAAGTTGTTACACAAGAATGTTAGATTTAACTAGAATGACAAGTGTCAGACCAGTTTTGAGAAATTGAAGGCTATGTTGACAGAGGCACCCGTGTTAACACAGCCAGTTTCAGGAAAGGACTTCGTGGTCTACAGTGATGCCTCTCATAATGGGTTAGGGTGTGTATTGATGCAAGAGGGGAAGGTGGTCGCTTATGCTTCCAGACAGCTAAGGCCACATGAACAGAACTACCCTACCCATGATCTAGAGCTTGCAGCAATTATCTTCGCACTGAAGATATGGAGGCACTACTTGTATGGTGAAAAGTGCTATATTTACACTGACCACAAAAGCCTGAAATATTTGCCAACCCAGAAGGAGCTCAACCTTAGACAGAGGCGATGGATTGAGTTCCTGAAGGATTATGACTGTGTAATTGACTACCATCCTGGGAAGGCAAATGTAGTTGCTGATGCTTTGAGCAGAAAGTCCATCACAGCTTTGAGATCATTGAATGCCCGTCTAACCTTGATTCGAGATGGAGCTATTTTGGCTGAGTTGCAAGTAAGGCCAAACCTGCTACAGCAGATACTAGATGGGCAGAAGGTAGATGAGAAGCTAATGGCTATTATGAGCAAAATCCCAGAGGGAAAAGCAGCTGACTATGAGGTGAAAGCAGACGGGTGTCTGCACTACAAAGGAAGACTGTGTGTACCAGATGATGGGGAATTGAAAGCCAATATTCTAAAAGAGGCACACACTAGTGTATATGCTATGCACCCAGGAAGTACAAAGATGTATCATGATCTGAAGCTTCAGTATTGGTGGCCTGGTATGAAGAGGGACATAGCTGACTATGTGACTAAATGCTTGACATGTCAGCAAGTCAAGGCAGAACATCAAGTTCCATCGGGTTTGCTACAGCCTATACGCATACCTGAATGGAAATGGGATCGGGTCACCATGGATTTTGTAAGTGGTCTACCTCTCACCCGAAAGAAACATGATGCAGCATGGGTGATAGTTGATAGATTGACAAAGTCAGCACACTTTCTGCCAGTTAGGACTGACTACTCACTAGAGAGGTTAGCAGAATTGTATATCAGTGAGATAGTTAGACTGCATGGAATTCCACTTTCCATCATATCTGATCGAGACCCAAGGTTTACATCGAGATTTTGGAAGAAGTTGCATGAATCCTTGGGTACACAACTCCATTTCAGCACAGCTTTCCATCCTCAGATGGATGGGCAATCTGAAAGAGTAATCCAGGTAAATAATTGAAACCAATGAAATTGATACAAATATTGAATTGAAATGATAACAATAACATGAAATATTTGTCAGGTCCTTGAGGATATGTTGAGGAGTTGTGTCATTGAGTTTGAGGGAAATTGGGATAAATACCTCCCACTGGCAGAATTTGCATACAACAATAGCTACCAAGCTAGCATCCAAATGGCCCCGTATGAAGCACTGTATGGGAGAAAATGTAGAACTCCAGGTGTCTTTGGGTGAATTGGCGAAGACAAGCGGTAGGGCTGGACACGGTGAAACAGGCTGAGGAGAAGGTGAAACTAATCAAAGCCAACTTGAAGGTTGCCTCAGACAGACAGAAATCCTATGCCGACCTGAAGAGAAAAGAAATAGAATATGTGGTTGGCGACAAAGTGTTCCTCAAGGTGTCACCATGGAAGAAAGTGTTGAGGTTTGGAAGAAAAGGTAAGTTGAGCCCTAGGTTCATTGGCCCATATGAAATCATTGAACGTGTGGGTCCAGTGGCCTATAGGCTAGCTTTACCACCAGAGCTGGATAAGATCCACAATGTGTTCCACGTGTCTATGCTCAGAAGATACCGCTCAGATCCTTCGCATGTCATCTTCAGAGAAGAAATTGAAATACAGCCGGATTTGACATATGAAGAAGAACCTCTACGGATCCTAGCTCGGGAAGTGAAAGAATTGAGGAACAAACAGATTCCATTGGTGAAAGTGCTTTGGAGGCACCATAACACCGAGGAGGCAACTTGGGAAAGTGAAGAAACGATGAGGCAACTTGGGAAAGTGAAGAAACGATGAGGCAACAGTTCCCTCAACTGTTTGCATCAGGTAAATTTCGAGGACGAAATTTAAATTAGAGGGGAAGAGTTGTAAC
Organism: Hevea brasiliensis; assembly: GCF_030052815.1. NCBI lineage: Eukaryota > Viridiplantae > Streptophyta > Magnoliopsida > Malpighiales > Euphorbiaceae > Hevea > Hevea brasiliensis. The sequence continues at coordinate 4,644,276 of NC_079507.1, forward strand.
ACCCTCCCGGTAACCACTCCGTACATCCTACTGTTCAGGTGACCGGTGTCGGTCCGGACAGCTAGAACGTCCGGAAAAATATTTAAACTAAAGTCAGGAACCATAATTAACTCAAATATTAATAAGAAACACTTAGTAAAAATTTTAGAAATAAAATACAACCAAGCAAAACGAGCCGGTGCCCAAGCGATGGGTAACCGGAGGGAAGTTGCGGTTCTCGCAACGAGGAGCCCTAGACCCGGGGGAAAATTATAAAATAATTTTTGAAACTCCAGAGAAGGGTAATTGAGGTTCCCATGGCATTATAATGCCAAGAAAATACCTAGAAAAATTTTTCAATCGGTACAGATGATTTTGACCCGTTAAGCCAAACGGAGGGCATTTTGGTTATTTCGCCTTCCGAGGTGATTTTTGGCCGACTTGTCCAGTTGAGTAAATAATTAATATGACATAAAATATGAAGAAACATTACTAGAAATTAAATTGAACTTGAGTAGTGGAGGAAAGAAAAGAAAATGAGGAAAAGGGACATTTATGACATCATGGTGATGTCATTAAGAAAATTTTGACCAATCACACTTAAGCCATTGTTTGACTAACTATTAAAAGAGATTAAAGAAGACCAAAATAACACAAATTGCAGCAGCTACCTCCCTCCCCAAAGGCTAGCCGAAACTGCCCTAGACACCTCCATGGATTTTTTTTTCAATCAAGCTCAATCTCTCCCTTTCTTACACCACTAAACCCTAACCCCTTTCATTAAACCTTGACCATATCAGTTGGAGAAGCTCTTGGCAGCCAAGAAGAAGAAGTAAAGTGAGGTTTAGGGGCTTGGAAAATTCTGCCCATTCAAGGTTAGTGCACTTATACCCATTAAACTCTTTATTTCCATGATTTTGGACTTGAACTTAGTGAGATTTGTAGTTTAAATGAACAAAAAAAAACCTATGAGTATGAACACTTGAATTTCAGCTGCCCTAGTAAAAGAATATGTAGGAATGTTTTTGATGAGCTTGAAGTGAATTAGAAACCATATATGAAGTTATAAACATATGAGTAATGCCTTAGTAGCTAGCTAAGGTAAATGGCATAAATTATGAATTTGAATTAGGGTTTTGGGGAGTGAAAAATTGATTTGGCTTAGGAAATTGTTAGAGCACATTTTAATGGTCAATTAGTGACCATTTTAGGTATGTTGACCATAATTAGAACTGAAAAATGGTATGGTAAAGTCAAGGTATAAACTACCCTAGGACAGCAGCATAGGGACTGAAAATTCAGTCCCTTTGCACTGCCATAACTTGGGCTGTGTTAGTCCAATTGAAGTTTGGCCAATTGGACATGAAACTAGGCTTATAATGACACATTTTTGCTGAAGAAACCATGCCCAAAAGACCAAAGCAAGAGGACCAAAACTTGGCCCCAATCCGGAACCCTGAAACTGATTCTGCAGAATTGGCTAAATGAACAGTAACTATTCATTTGGCCATAACTCACTGCAGATTTGGTCAATTGACCTGAAATTTTTACAGCAACAAGTTAAGACATAGACAAACAACTTTCATGAAGGAACCTACCCCAAATTATGGCCAGAACCCATCCAACCAAGTGACTCTAGTTACTGTTCATGCACTGTAGATATGGTAATTTTCTGCAGAATGCACATTCGGCCAGCTTGGGTCTTTGGACCATATCTAGAGCTACGAAACTCCAAATGGAGTGATTCGAAAAAGAAAATTCAACTAGACAAAATAAGGAACAACTTTCATGTTTTACATTTCTTCAAATTCCTACAGTAACAGTGTCCAATGGAACAGTGAAGTTGACTCACCAAAACTGAAAATTCTACTTGTGTTGAGTTACACTTTGGAATGGTATTAACACTTACTGCCAACAAGTTTTAAACACTAAATGTGGTATGTTGGGAGTGCCAAAGTCAATGTACACATTTTTATTCTAAAAGTCAACATTTTTGTTGACAAATGATGAATAGTGACACCAAAAAATTTGAAATTCACAAATTGAAGAATTTAAAAGTTTCAAATGCCCTAGTATACCTAACAAGATTGGTTTGGATAGTTTGGCATGCTAATAGGGTTCAGTTAGCAGTACTGCACATGGCAAAAATGTCATTCTGTGATTTCATGGCTTTTAGCCATTCTGACTTTGCATTGAGACTTGGCCTTGCGCCTGAGATTATTCTGACTTGGTAGTCGTACATTGCCGGGTGATGCATATGCGACCGATGGTGTGACGGCCCGAAGTACTAGATACCCAGTGCCAGTTTACCCGTTATCCAGTCCAGTCGTCTAGTGTAGGTTACTTGGGCAACCAAATGAATGAAAATGAGCAATGTAGAAAAAATAAATGAATGGATATACAAATACATGACAAACAAAACATGTACATGCAATACATATTTATATCTGTTATTTCTTGTTATTTTATTATTGCATCACTAAGCATTATTGCTTAGCGCGTTGCTTTTGCCACGCATAGGTACTGGAGATCCTGATCGTGAGCCCAGTAGACCACGGACTGGGTGAGTCCATCCTGCAGTTCTGCGCAGTGTCCGTGTCACCTCACTACCTGCAGTGCATTGGTAGGGCACTAGGTGTCATTTTGTCATTTTGATATTTTGTAGCAGATTTTTACTTTTTCATATGTATTTGAACTCATGTAATATATTTTGATGTCCATGTAAATAATGAAAGTTATGACTATGAATGCAAAATTTGAGCATGTATTTATCGCTTGTATATGAGAAATGGATGTTTGTGAAATGAAAAGATTATTGAGAATTTGCTATTGAGAAATATTGTTGAGATTTTGGATATTGGAGTTTGAGATGATGGAATAAAAATATTGGAAGTGTTTTTAACGAGTTCAGAATATGATTTCTCCATTTTTAGCCAGGTACTCATGGATTTTCTTTAAAATTTTCGGAACCTTAAATGAATGATACTTTTGATAAATGGTTTAAATAAATTGTATTTCATAAATTATATGCAAAAGCATGATATAAATTAATTGAGGAATATTAGAGTGTGCCGGTACACCGTGTGGCATTATTTACTCGGGTATACTGTACACGGGTAAGGGGTGTCACATTTCAATTATTTCGGTTCGGTTCGATTTTGAAGAGAAAAAAAAATCGATAAAATTTTATATATTCAAATTGAACCAAACCGATTTTTGAATTGATTTATTTTTATGGAAAATTTATGAATTATATTTAATTATATATATATATATATATAAATTGTTTAATTTCATTGATTAATGGTTATTAGGTTCAAACCAAAGTCAAAATTAGATCAAATAACTTAAAAATCAAGTCTAAATTAAAAAATAATAAAAAATCAAAACTGATCAGTTTTAACCGAGCTAAACCGAAATAGAACTGTTCGGTTCAGTTCAATTTTTCATCCATTTCGGTTCGATTCGGTTTCTAAAATATATATTTTGGTTTTTATAATTTAATCTGGTTCGATTCGGTTTGAACTGAATACTCATCCCTAGCAATGAGGCAAGGAAAATATGATCACATTGAGTTTATTCAACGAAAAAAAAAAAATGAGAAGCATTTAGCCATGTAGTAACCTAACATTTCAATTTAACTAGGAATGATTTTATCATCCAAAGGATATAAGAGAAATATACCTGATCAAATGTGAAACAGTGAAAACCATCCATGTAGTCAATATCCATGCATATGACATCACAAAGAATGCCCTTCTTCCTAAATGTTCTGGCAATTTGCAAGTGCAAAAGGCTCAACAACAAGAAAAAATGATATATGATGTCTAACTATCAAAGGCCCATAGTAAAAACTATAAACAAAACTTTGCAAAAGGGAACTATTAAAACTTGACTTTCCATAGTTATAACTAAATAAAAACAATCTAGCTTAAGATCCCATAGTGGTCAACATACTGACATGCATCAACACCGTACCTCACGAACCCTCATATCATAATCATAGCTCCAATGGGATTTTTCATAACCTAAGGCCCACTGGGGCATAAAAATAGTTCCTAAATATAGATATGCAACATAAATCACTATCGAAAAGATATTCAAAAAATAAGACAGAAAATAAACAACTAGAAGTTACCTAAAAACTACACAAATTATCAAATGTAATTGTCTAACACTTTGAGTAAAACTCACCATGCAATTCTTTTTTTTTTTTTCTAAAATTAGATACAGATGCCATGATCTTTGTTCGAATTTCAACCCATGACTCCTCCTCTTCACCATTTCTACCAACTATTAGTATATTAATAGTTATGCTATTCAAAAAATTTGCAAATACCAATATTCATTTAAGTTTAACTAATAAAAGTCGAGGAAAAATATATACCAAGAAAAATTTTGCCCGAATTTATTTTACCTCAAAATTTAATTAGGACTGAAATTTAAAGGTAAATTAAATAAAAGCCCACTATGCATTATGGTTCTTAAAAAGGAAAAGAAATTAAGACGATAAGAGGAAACATAGAAGGGGGGGGGGGGGAGAGGGAGAGAGAGAGAGAGAGAGAGAGAGAGAGAGAGAACCAATATAACTCCAACAATAGTGCAACCATGAGAGTATTAATTGATGTAAGGTACATTGAATGGAGCATTTCACATTTGATCTATATATATATATATATATATATATATATATATAAAGCAGAGAGGTATTCCCAAGAAAATAACACGTAGCACTTTCCTTGCAAACTTGCCATGTGTTACCTTGCATAAATACTCTATTTTATATTAATTATTATTTTTTTTATTTCTCTTTTAATTACTATTATTATTTACAACACTACCTTAACATTTATAATTTAAATTATTATTTTATTTAAAAAATTAATTATAAATTTAAATTTTTAATTTTTAATTAATTTTTAAATTAAATTTAAATTTAAAAAAATAATAATTTAAATCATAAATGTTAAGGTAATATTATAAATAATAATGATAATTAAAAGAAAAATAAAAAAATTAAACAATAATTAGTATAAAAGAGAGTATTTATGAAATGTGAGACGTGGTAAGTTTTTCAAAAAAAGTGTCACATATCATTTCATTGGGAGTGAATACACACATATATCCAAAACATTCAATAATTTATCATATGTATTATAATACTTATTAATTTATAGATATCATATAGTGTTTGTATTACAATTATACAAATTTCATCATCCACATAAGAAAGAGAGTTTAATTCTATTGCTCATGGATTAGCTAAATTAGCTGTCTCTCAATTTTAATTTTAATTAATTTCTATTATACGCATAACAACAGTATTATAACCATTAATAATAGATTTCACATGCGTTCCCATATACCAGGATTGAAACTATTTAGATGAGATACGCAACTTCATTCATTACTAGGCTTGTAACGATTGATATGTTACCCTATTAGTTTTTTAAATGCAAGTTTTTTTTTCTTAAAGAAAAATAATTCAATAACTTTTCTGAAAATGAAAAATCACTAAAAAGAAAATGAATAGTCACATATGGGAGTTTATCATATTAAATTATAATTATTTTAATCATATTTATTTATAATTTCATGTTTATTTGTTAAAATTAATTAAATGGTTAAATATTTATGTGATAAAATTAAATGATAAAAATAAAATATAAATTGAATAAACGTGTTCTATAAATTTTATCATAATTTTATCATTATAATTATTAGTTATTTATACACACATTTTTACGTTTTTATTTATATATATATAATTCAAGAAAAGTATATATAAAAAAAAAGTGTCTTTTGATTTCGCACTTTTAACAGTTACATCTAGGAAAAAGTGTCTTTTTCTTTTATTTTCAAATTTCTCCTTTATCTGTAAATTAGTGAATTTAGAGAAATTAAATTTATTTTTTTATAAAATATTTATTATTTATTGGCAAAATGATAAAGAAAAATTAAAAATAAATTTAATTCAATCATTATACAATTTTAATTTGGAAAAAGTTATACCCTTTACTTTGGCAATAAAATTTTTCCATTTAATGATTTTAAGTTATAAAACAATGGCCATAAGTCACAAATCAATAGCCACTAAATATAATTTATTATTTTTAATATAATTAATTAAAAATAAATTAAAATATTAATATAATAACATTAAAAGAAAAAAAATAATTAACAAATCAAGCTCTCTTTAGAAAGTGTCATGTGACAGCTTTTAAAAAAAATTTGACCTGATTTATATAGATAGATAGATAGATAGATAGATTACTCTTCCTTATAATTTACAATAAATACTTAAAGATTATATATATTTTTATTTTTAATAATCAATAATTATAAATTTGTCAAAACAATTAAAATGTATATATTTTAATTACAATTTAATTAAATTACAAAAAGTATATATTTTAATTAAAATTTTAATTATTATATTATGACAAGATATCTAATATTTCAAAACATCTATTACAAACTCTCATTATTAAATGATTTATTAAACTTAATTAAATGATTAAATTTATTGTATGATAAAATCAAGTATAAAAATAAAACTATAAATTAATGAACATATCGTATGAATTTTATTATAATTTAATGAAAATATCAAAAATATTGTGTTACCACAATTATTAGTTTGTATATTTAAATTTAATAAATTTCGATATTCAAATTATGTTCTAAAAATAATTTACAATTTATAATTTTAAATTGAAATTTTAGTTTTTAAACTATTTTTATACTAAAATAAATATTTAGAATTAAAATTTCAAAATAGTAAATTTATTTAAGTAAATAAAAAATAAAATTTAATATATTAAAATTTTATAACACAATCGATAAATAATATATATATATATATATATATATATATATATATATATATATATATATATATATATATATATATATAATGAAAATGAAAATAAAAAAAATTAAATAAAAAAAAGAAAAACACTATTTTTATTTATATTGTTTGGTTATCTTGTATAAGTGGATATAAATAACGGATTTATAAAATTTATTTTAGCATTTTACTATTTATATAATACTATGTTTGATTTGGTAAAGCTTAATGTAATGTAATTAATTATGTAATACAATTAAAATTATAATATACTTATTATTACATTTCCATGTTTAATTATAAAATAAAAATATTATTATAATGTAATGATGATTTTAATTTTAATATTTAATTTATTTCCAGTGTTAATAATAAATGATAATAGTTATATTGATTAATAGTCGAGTGTCGACATCATGTTTTGGCCGATTCCCAGAATCAATAAATTTCGAAGCCGATCCCCAACACTAAGTCTCTCCTTGCCAAGCAACCACATTTCCGATCCCTTTTCAAAAGAACAGAATCCATACTAAGTCCCCATCAGTTAAAGTCACACCGATCTCTTAAACCAATTACCGAGTTCTTTGGCCAAGTCAATCACATGTTCGATCTCTTGTTTGATGAAACTAAACCAACGTCAGGTTTTTTTATGTCGCCAGTCTTATTGCCGATCTCCCTTTTAAAAGTTTGGGAAATAATTATTAGATAAAGCTAAAATTCCAATCCGGTTTAATGAAGATCCCGATCTTAAGCGTTCATGCCAAATTTCCAATTTTAATCAAGTCCAGATTAGCGTTTGTTCTTAACCGATCTCATGCTTATTGTGTTCTCCGATCTCTTACACTTAGACTAATAATCACTTTTAGTTGTTTTAATGCTCAGATAATCAAGTGCTTAAGTAATTTAGAGATTTTCCGATCACATCCATTCACTGAACAAAAAGGGGAGTTTCATTTCATAATAAAAATTGTACAAGTCATTCGGCTGGAGGATCACCCCCAGCCTGATCTACATTTGCTCACTTCCTCTCTCACCCTCAGCCTCTTCCCCGCTTTCCTCTTCGTCTTGGAGAGCCAGGTTGACCATCCAGGAGAAGTCCTCATCGAGATAGCGCTTTTTGAGTTCGGCCAAGAGATCCATGTGAGCATTTACGAATATTCCGGAGATTCCATAAAGAGATCGGTTAACTATAGAGCGGCAAATTAAGGTGTTACGGATCGGACATAGTCATTCGAATTAAGTGTCGGATCGAGTAAATACTTCAGAGATCGAAAAATAACCAATGAAATAATAATAAAAATGATAATTGACAAAATAAAATTTTATTCCCAGAAGGTCGGATTACATCATTTGGGCGATCTCTAGAGATCGGATTACATTAAAGGACTGATTACACCATAAGGGCGATCTTTACAGATCGGTGGAACATCCTATCTAAAAGGCCTACGTCTAAGCCTAGTCTCATGGCTGAGTCAAAAGATGTGTTTGACCAGGAGACCGGCTGGGGGGACTATGACTCTCATGAGAATGAGAGAGGTCATCATCAAAGTTACCGCTCGAAACCGAGCCGCTGTCGGAACACCCAGTGTGGAGAGGAGCCAGATGAACGCCAAAGAGCAGTCACCGGTGTTGAGAGGAATATTAGCTGTCTTCTCGCCCGAAATCAGCTCGCCAATTATATTGGCGAAGTAATCCGAGATCGGTGTGATCGATATTTTCGATCTTGATAGGGAAATTAGTCCAGTTCTCTCACTGTCATCGAATATGGTTATCATTATGTTTCGATCACCAGGGTCATAAATTTTCAGTCGGGGTACGAAGAAAATGGCCGAAAAAAGATCAAAAACAGTCACCGAGGCCATTAGATCACCGGAAGAGTTAGAACAGAAGGAGAAAGAAAGAAAAGTGAAGAGGATGGAATGAAATGTGGAAAATGCCCCAGTCGAAACATATATATATATAGGGGAGGGTCTGAAGCATTTATTACTAGCGTAAAACGAAGTGAATGTCTCGGTAACTGAAGCAATAAATGCTCTGACTGAATCAAACCGGATAAAGGAGAACTCCCTGGAAGGAGAGAGATCGGGGAGGCGTTCGAAACGAGAGATCGGAATAAGGTTGGAAGTGATAGGAGATCGGAATACAAAGAGAATAAGACAACTTCTAATAACCGTCGTCAGAATCAGAGCCGAGGTAGTTAAAGCGTTGCAGACGAAATCTCCACCGCACGCCTCAGAATCGCCCACATTGCTGACAGATGCCAGGGTATGTCATGACAGTGTTGTACATCCCAATCTCCACCGTTGATCTTACTTGAAAGGACGAGCTCGGAGCCCTTGGATCAAAGAAGAAGACAACAAGACCGGCGCCTTTCACTCCCAGCCCTCGGATCGTCCTTGACAAGAAAATTTTGGGCCATTAGATTTGAAGAGGGAAAAGACAAATATTTGGAAAGGGATCTCAGCCGTTCGTTTTGATTCTCTTTAATTCCCGGTCCTCAGATCATGTCCTTTAAAATCCTAACCTTCCATCTCCCTCAAAATAAATCCTGACCCTTCATGGGGAGCACCCGATTCCTATAAATACCTGCATGAAAAACTGTTCAAGAGACGGGCAAAAAAAGAGGTAGTTACTATAGCGGAAGGACTCTGAAATTTAATTCAGTTCGTTACTCTGCTATTTTTAAACTTGGATAAGGAAAAACTTTTGAAACCAGTTTTCTGAAGTGTTTTCTTGCAAAGGGATTTCTGAATACTGGAACTCTCCATTTTCAGTTTGTTCATTATCCTGTAACGCTCTTACTTACAGTTCTTTGTTATCTTTATTTCTACTCTCATCGTCCAAGCTCAACTCCATTCAACCCGGTTATTAGTTTAACCTAACCACGTTTTAGCTAAGCATTCAAGGCGAACCTCAGCCCTCAGGCTAATCAGTCCGCAGTCCTATTGAGTTTGGTGATCCTGTATTTAGTTCAATAGATTTGGCTCCTTACAGGTAAGTGCTTATATTGCCGTTTTATTAAGTGTTTGATCTTATTTTACGCACTTCCTTTGTTCTTTTTATGTATGTAATTTTCTCCAAGTTCATATTGCGCTAAAAAACGCGAAGAAAGTTATTCTCGAATTTACTTCTTTATTGATCGGTCCATTCTTTTTGTTAATCTTCGTTATCTCTGAATGCAAGTCTTTTAGTCCCGAGTAGTGTATAAGTGGCTGGATAAAATGTAGGTAACTATATCTTGAGGGTCTCTTTAAAAAGAGAAGGTCTGAATAATACGTCAAGAAAATAGCAAAGTTAAATCACTAGGCTGACGTAGAAGGCGGTTCGGCACGATACCATAAAGCGAAATAAAATCAAAATAAGCCGAACAGATCGCGTATCAAAAGGAACTGGTAAGACAGGCCGGTAAAAATTTAGCCTGGTATCCCTTGCCCGGTCATAAGGTACCAATAGGTTAAAAGAGGCCTTATTCCTACCCTTGGCATCTTTGAATGCCAGAACTCTTAGTCTTAGGTTCTTATGGAGTGTAGTTGCAGTTAAATCTCGAGGGATCGGAAAAGTCCTTATCCGACCCCCATTGAAAATAATAGAGGTCGGAGGAGAGTTCTTATCCGATCCTCACCTAAAAATTTTAACTAGCATATAAAAGGAGATCGGAGGAGAGTTCTTATCCATTTCTCAATCAAAATTTCTAATAAAAAGGAGATTGGAGGAGACTTCTTATTCATTTCTCAATTAAAATTTTAAATATCTAAAGGAGATCGGAAGAGAGTTCTTATCCAGTTCTCAATCTAAAATTCTAGAAAATATATATTTTTAAAGAGATCGGAGGAGAGTTCTTATCCGATTCTCAATCAAAATTTCTAATAAAAAGGAGATCGGAGGAGAGTTCTTATCCGTTTCTCAATCAAAATTTTAAATATTTAAAAGAGATCGGAGGAGGGTTCTTATCCGATTCTCAAACCAAAATCTAATAAATGTTTAAAAGGAGATCGGAGGAGAGTTCTTATCCGATTCTCAAATCAAATTTTAACAAATATGCAAAATAATCCCTAAAATAAAACCAATACGCAACAGCAATTCACTAAGGACACCTCATTTACTTGTGTATCTGGGTAATCCGAAATAGTGAAAAATCAAAATACTCCTTTTGTCAAAAGGATTAACATTTCCATTCAAGCCCTCCTAACTATAAAGAATACGAAGTTAAATCTGCTTACCCTCATTGAGGGACGAGGTGGGGTGCCTAACACCTTCCCCACCCGTTTATGGACCCCGAACCTAGAATCTCTGTCTTTTTTTGAAGTGGTTTCATTTTAATTTATTTTCACAAATGGTTTTCTTTAATTTCCCTCAAAATTAAAGTAGCGACTCCTCACTTTTTCCCACTTCGGTGAGTGACCGTCCAGGCGATCGCAAAACCCCTTGCGACATCGAGTACTAATGGTAGTTAAGTGATGGTGGTGGTAACAACAGTGATTAAATAGTAGTGGTAGTAGCTAAGTGGCGGTGGTGGTTATGTAATTACTATGGTGGTCAAGTGAAGGTCGTGATGATAGTAATGATAATAAAAGGGTAGTGGTGGTTATGTGATTACTACGGTGGTCAAGTGAAGATCATGATGATAGTAATGATAATAAAAGGGTAGTGGTGATAAGAGTAATAATGACAGTAATAATACTAATAATAATGTTGAGGATAAATGAAAATAAGTCAAAAGTAATTGTGCTTGCACATATTTTTTTATAAGCCAATTGTATAAAATATACACAATGTTTGGATCAATTCATATTTATATCCATAACTTTAGTCTATATGTAAATTAGTCAAATATTTAAGATTTTTGACAATTGTATCCAATGGGTGAAATTAAATTTGAAAAATTAACGATAAATTTAAATATAGCATTTGAAATTTTATTTGACTAGCAAATAAAAGTTTTAGATATATTCATGATTTAACGTAAGCATTTAATATTTTTAGTTCATTAATTAAAGTTTATATTTTTAAAAAATATGCATTTTTATATTTATTTTTAATTGAAATTTTATATTTAAAAAATACTTTTATTAATTAAAATTAATGTAATTATCTTTTAAATTAAGTCAAACAAATCCATGTATTCAAATATAAACTGTAATATAAATTCATACATTTTTTTCAAAGCAATTTTAAAAAGAATATATAATTAAAAAAAAATATATCTCACATGGATTATAACATTCGCTAAATAAAATGTGTATTTTCTATATAGTTTATTCTAATTAACATATATATTTTATTTAATGGATTATAATTCATGATAAATTAGATTTAAATAATTTTGTTTTCACTATTTTTTTTCTTTTCTTTCTTTTTCATTGTTAAGAGAAGATTAGAATTGTGGAACTATGCATATTATTGCATTTATTTTTTATTTTTTTTATCTTCTTCTATTAAAATTTAAACTCATTGATGGGTTTTTCAAAATTTAGTAAAAAATTAGTGAAAAAATTTATGTTTAGACCCAATTTATCATTAATTGTAGCTTCTATTAAATAAAATACACATGTCAATTACAGTAAATTATATATTTTATTTAATGGATGCTATAATTCATGTGAAATACATTCTTCTCAATTATATATTATTTTTAAAATTGCTTTAAATTCAGGTGAAAACACTTTGTAAGAACGTATGCATTTATTTTTTACATTTTTCTATTTAGATACATAAATTTATTTGGCTTAATTCAAAAATAATCATGTTAATTTCAATTAATAAAAATATTTTTTAGTATAAAATTTCAATTAAAAATAAATATAAAACATATTTTCTTTTTAATATAAAATTTAATCAATCGACTAAAATGTTAAATATTTATATTAAATTATGATTATATCCAAAACTTTTATTTATTAATCAAATAAAATTTTAAATACTGTATTATAATTTACCATTAACTTTTCAAATTCAATTTCACTCATCTGAACAGGATTGTAAAAAATCTTAAAAGTTCAGCTAATTTATAAATTATGGATATAAATGTGAATTGACCTAAATATTTAGTATTTTTTTGTAATTTATATTATCAAACAATATAATAAAATATATAATATAACATAATAATTTCGATTACGTTGTGTGAACATAAACATGCCATAAATGAATATTTATAATTATAGCCTATATAATTTTTTTTTTTCTTTTCACTCAAAATTAGAGTAAAATAAATTTTGAGATTTGATTTTTCCAATTGTCCAAAGTATTTTATTTTTCATCGGCTTCCCTCCTTGCAAACAGAGCTCGAGTGAAAGACGCCTTTCTCTTTCGTTCGGAACCTATGGGCTATGGATACCTTCGTAGTTCTTCCATATCAATGCTCAGTTAATTATTGAATACAAAATGTCTCTCCTTCCCATTGACTGTATATACGTTATAGAAGAATATATGCACGAATGGAAAAGCAGAAACCAAAGCTTCCGCATCCCTATTCCTGTGTCTGTGCTTCGCTTCCTTTAAGAGCTCTGCTAGATCATGGTAGATGCCTCTTTAAATATACGTTTTTGTTTTTCTTTTTGGCATTGGTGTTTTATTGGTGTGTGAAATTGTTTAGGTTAGGGGAGAATTGCCGTTTCAGAGGTGCAGAGTGGCACTCGATTCTGTAGAGTTTTCGGATAGAGTGTCTGGTGAAGAGTTAGCCTCGAATTTTGCTGATATCATTATCCAAATGGCTCAGGATGTGAGTTATTGGATAGTGTGTCTTGTTAGCAAAAAGAGAAACTCTTCTATAGATTAAGATGTTGAAAATAAGTTTTATATTACATTGTGTTGATTGATTTTGCAGCTTACAATGCCCCGAGAGTACCAGGCTGGCCTCACAAAGTTGGTTAGTATTGTTATTTAGAATAAAGCATTGATTTTTATAGATTTCTATTTTATGTGGTGCTATATGGTATTGGTGGTTTAATTATCTATTTCAAATCTTAGTAATGATTCGCACAATATGTACGAATATTGTTTCACTTAATGGAGGTTCAGCACTTCAAGTTGTGATGATTATATTAGCAAGAACGTAGTATCTCTTGTTCACAAGTCTTCTACATTAAGTCTTTCTAAAATTTGGAATTGCTAGGAAGTTATTATGTGAATATATCAGTTTCATCAAATTCAATTTTTTGTTTGGGTTGTATCAGTAATTCAGGCTGGGTCCCTTCCCTTCCTTACCATTCTTTTCTCTCCTTAGCTTTTTTTTTTTTAGTACGGCCAATCATGGTTTCAAATTGCAGTCGTGGATAATGGAAATAGACTTGTAACGGCCACAACGTACTGATAACGGCTTGGCACCATGCAAAATTTTTTGAAAAACTTGCAAAGTTCATAAAATGACTATATATTGGTAGATACAAGTAAAACTAAAATACACAACTATATAATAAGCATAAATACATCAAATAAAGACATAAAATCTAACATGTTTCGACATCATTAGCAATAAACAATTTATAATATGATCTTAGCTTAGCAAACAATGAGGAGGAGATTTTGTAAAAGAAATGAGAAATTTAGGTGAAAATTTGAGAGAATATGTCACACCTTACCCCTCTATAAGGCATAACATGATCCCGTAGAATACCTAATGAACTACCGAACTTCACCTACCGATAACTCATTAAGTACCCTACAAGGGATTTTAAAACAATTTTCTTACTTTTTATAAGTGGTGAGCATTTTCTAATAGGTATTAAAACATTTAATTAAAGTTGAAAACTAGTTAAAATTTTTCGCCCATTTTATTTTTCTGTAAATTTTATAAAAATTTCGGCAGAGTGCCGTCTGTATTTTGAGAAAACAGTTCTTTAAATTCCTGTAAAAAGCACTTCCAATTATTTATTTTAACCACTTCTTCAAATTCACAATCAATTTCAACATCATTTATCAATCTCCAAAAATTCAAATCCACAATTTCCAATTCAAATACCATCCAAAATATTACTAATTACTTTCATTCAAATTAAAAATAAAATACTTCCATTCATATATAATTAAATGTAAAACAACTTATGTACATCGTGCTAAAAATTTGCATTAGGAAAAATCCAACTAAAATTTATTACAAACTTTATACAAGCTATTCAAGACTAATTTTACATGTCTATACATTTACGTACATTACATACATCAAAATAAATTTTTACAGTCAGGGTATAAATTATACCCGATAGCTTCAAGGCAAGTAGCTCCTCAATCCTCAGTAGCTCAATCTGTTGCTCCTCTAGTCTATTTATCTGCAACAGCAATAATAGCCATCGCTGAGTATTAGGACTCAGTGGTGCACAACATACTAAAATAATCTTTATGCATAATTTAAATCATATTTATTCAAAAATTGGACTGAACATGAGAATTAAATATAAAACATGAATTATGAGATTTTAATCCAAACAATTTCATTTCGAAGTATCAAAACACATTTCATAAAACCCACAGTTATATCATGCCATTCGAAACAAATATAATCTCAATAGCCAGAGGCTAAGGAGAAGTCACATCACAAGGCTAGCTAGCTCAAATATGTGGATACCATTCAATTTCTTCTTCTACTGGCACACACCTCAACACTTCAGCCAGAGAAGGAATCAAAATTCGAAACTGATTACCCCCACTAGTCATGCTAGTGAGGTGTTCAAATATATGGTCATGACACTGTGGTTTCAAAACTTATCTTAACAATTTACTAAACATTTATTCCATCTCAAATATACGCAAATAACTTTCAACAATTTAAATCAAAAGTATAATAAATATTTCATCACAATGATGTCATAATTCAATATTTCAAATTATTCAAAACAATATGTAGAAGAAAATTTACAGAAATTCTACGTTGTGCACAAACCTTAAGCGAGTCACCTCTTGGCCTTGACTCGATTCCTCGGGTTCTTTCCCGGTGTTCCTTTCCACTGAAACACACAGTTTCACAGTGTTTCAGTACCATAATTAGCATAAATCCAAAAATAAATTTAAATTCACTTTTACCTAACTCTAATGTGCTAAACTTGATGTTCTTTAAAATTTGTGTTTTGGGTTACTATTCACGACACTATTCAAGTTAATTTGTTGACTTTCTAAGGCTTAATAGGTATGGGAATTCCAACTTCACCTGCATACCACATTTTGGTTACTAAATTTGTTATTTTTGGTTGTTTACTCAAATTCTAAGTCTTTTAGGCAAATTTGCAAATTTTCAGTTTTGGTGTCTTAAGTTGCACTATTCCATTGGTCATTTTTTTGTTAAAATTTGGCAAAACTTTCTTCATAGAAAATGTTCCTTATTGTCTTAACTTTATTCTCCTTTTTGAATCACTCCATTTGGGTTTTGTAGCTCAAGTTATAGCCATTTGAATCATGGCTGCCGGATTGGACTTAACCCAAATTTTCTGGGCAAATTCTGGTTCTGGCAGTTTTAAGTCACAAACTTTAGGTGGCTAAATGACTTGGTTAAGGGCATAATTTGGGTTTGTATTCTTCATGAAAGTTTTAGGTCTATATTTCAGCTGTCCACTGGTAAAATTTCAGGTAATTTAGACCTACCTAGCCCAAGTTATGGCCAAATGAACAAATACTGTTCATTTGGGTTGTTCATTTGGCCATTTTTCTACAGGTCAGACTGCATAAATCCGAATTTGGTCAATTTGTTCACTAGGTTTTGGTCACTTTTTGGGCATGATTCCTAAATGAAAATTGTGTCATTTTGTGTCTATTTTCATTCCCAATTGGTCTCATACCAATTGGACTTGTAAATTTTCAGTTTTGGTCCCTGAAAGGGACCTTGGTCCTACTGCTTGCAGCATGGCCATTTTCAATCCGAATTTAAACTCACTTCTAATACTTCCAACACATCTCAATTGGTCACAAATGACTATTTTTCATCTCAAACAAGGTCAAACACACCATTTGACCAATTCTCACATTTTTGCCTCCCAAACCCTAGGTGCCAAACCCTAACTTTCATACAATTTAACTTATATACATTCCAAACACCAATCCATAGTTTTATATTCAATATTCAACCTAAACAACCATTTAAATACATCAAATTTACTCATTCAAAACCTAAACCCTAGATGACCAAAAGTCATGTTTAACAAGACATGTATAATTTTTTAGATTTCTAAATTTAAATCCTCATCTTCAAGTCCACTTCCATGCATACATAACTAATTTAACTTAAAAGAAAGTTTACCTCAATGAAGCTTTTCTATCTTCTCCAATTCTTAAATTTTCCCCTTTCTTTTTCCCTTCTAATCTTCAAATCAAGACTCAAGGATAATTTTTTGTTAAGGAAAGTCTACAATTGATGGTTACTTTTAGGGTTTTGGAAAGCTTGGGTAAGCTTCCATGGTGGTTTTGTAATGGAGATTGAGAGAGAGATATGGGACGTCCAAAGAAGAAGAAGAAATGAAATGATTTTATTTTTTTTTTCTTTTCTTTGTTTTTAGTCTTATGGAAGACCATAAAATTAAATTAATTTAATTTATTAATTATATATTTATTGCATCATGCATGAGGTCATGCATGATGTCATCACTTTTTACCTTTTCTTTTTCTTTTTTTTTTATTTATTTTTCCATTAGTTCTGTAATTTAATTCTCGATTTTGAAAATTTTTTTTCTCTGATTTTATTTGACAGTTAGGTTAGAAGTTAGCTCTCGGGGTCAATTGACCAAATTGCCCCTTGCCGGTTCGACCTGGTTTGCAAATAATTCAATATTTCTTCTGGATCCCTGACCTAATTATTTGACTGGCTTAACAATTCTTTTTCATGATTTTCTATTTTCCACTGTGTTCGTAATAGTCCTAAGGACCGCGACATCACATTTTATGGTTCGAAATTCGAGTTTAAATCGACTTCGCAATCCTTCTGACTATCGGCTCGTTTAACTTCTTATGTTCTGTTTTTCTTATTTATACTTAACTAATTGGCAATTACTAATTATTTGTGTTTATGGCTTATCTAGTTGTCTTAAGTGTGTTTCTAATCCCCTCAATTATCCGGACTGACATCGCTCACCGGAACAGTAAAATATACCAGGCTATGTAAATAGGGGTGTTACAAAATATGAGTGATATAACAACTTTGGAAGAGAGAATATGCAGACAAAAAAAAAAAAATAAATGTAGCAGAGGAATAATTAAATTAACGGCTATTATGATTACGTAACGATAAATAACGGTCGTTACCATTACGCAATGGTCGTAAAGGTTGTTACACCTATAACTCCAGATTTGCCTATAAATAATGGTGTACCGCATGACAGGCTCTTCCAAAACCTATAAATGTAATGGCCGTTATATGAAACCATGTAGTTGATATTGATCTTAGCATCTAATGATGTCTGTTGTTTACATATATTTCTTCTTAATTGAATATTCATATTATTAGATGATGTTCTTTAAGGAGAAAACCTCTTTAAGAAGTGTGAAGCTTGGTGGCTTGGATGGTGGTACTTTTTGTTTTTATAGTCTTTTTATTATGTCAGTGTCAACATGACATTTTTGTTCTTGTAGTCTTTCTATATCCGTATATCAGACATGCATCTTTATAGAAAATATGTATGAAGTGTGGATAGCTTGTTTAATGCTAAATGATTGGAATAAGATTTTATGTAGCTACTCCTTTATTTTATTTTTGATTCGTAGATAATTTTTTCCTTTTGAATATTGATGTGTGATTATTGTCTAAAATTGAGCCCCTTTTCATTCTTTGGAGGCAAAGTGGCTGGTGGAATCTATGTTGGTCCCATGAGGCTTTTCCTAGAGCGTTGTGAGGTGAGTACTCAGTTGTTTGAGAGAATTTTGCTATTGGGGTTCTGGTCATACTTGCTTGACCTCTTGATCTTTATATGCTTGATGCTTTACCATTATGCTGAATGAAAGGGAAAAGAAAGAATGTTTACAATGAACCTTTCTCACTTTGTAGGAGGAATTTCTTTAGGAGGCTGAAATGATAAAGATAAAAGGCTCAGGATTTAAAAGGCAAGGAGGTATTTTGATTTTAGATTTATAACTAATGTTAACTTTTGAGTGTCATTCTTACCGAATTCTTGTGCTGATTTCAAAAGTTTGAAAACTCCCTATTGTGGTCTTTATTTATTTGATACCCCTATTTATCTCTGATGTCCGACTAAGATTCACAGTGTGGGGGTGATATGGATTATAATATGATATTACCATGTTTGGTTTACATAGTAATATAAAATTACCTAGAATATTACATCACAGTCCAACTTCCATGAAACCTCCATTCTCCCCAAAAGGAATGAACATGGAGTTTAATGAGTGTAATCTCAAATATCTGGATGCTTAGCAATTGAATATTGTGGTAGGACAAACACTCCCTTATATTATATTCTCTGGATAAAAGTATCATTTCAAGAAGAATAATCACTAATGTTCATGTGTAATGCAAGTTTTCCCCCTATTGAAGTGTAATATCTCCCAAAATTGTACTGTCAAAATCTAACTGGATTCCTGTGTGACCTATTGAAGAATACTTGTTTGGCTTTGACAAAAAGAAATTGAATATAGAAAAGTTCATGATATTAGAAGAATGTGTATTTTTATTTTCCATAATAATCAAAAGCAATGCAAATATTACTTTAAAAAACATTTGACCACTTTGTACTTAAGGTTATAATAGTAATCTTTCTTTAATACCTTTGTGATTCAAATGATGCATCCCTAATAATATTTTATTTTCAACAAAAAATTGTTAATAAATCATTCGTAGGAATCTTATAGCTATGCTTCACATTGCTAGGATACCAAAAAGTAAGTTGGAATTTGTGAATTAAATGCCTCCTAAGTATGGCATATTGGTCTATTGATAGAATGAGAAAAGCATGAATTTTAGAATAAATCACTAGATGAACTAACACTACCTCTGTAGATTGAGCCCCACATTCTTGAAGGTTTTGAGTCTTTTGCCAGCGTCTCTAGCTAACTATGATTATGGGCTTTAGGTTTTTATTTGAAGTCTTTGTAAAGCACTCCAAAGCTAGTTAATAGCAAGTGGTGATAGTGTGTCACTGAGGAAATATGAGTTTTGAGATATGGATGATGGAATCTTGTATCAAGTTCCTGAGTGATTGAACTTTGTTATGGTTAGTACCTTGATATTGTTTCATATTCAGCTTGTGGTGCTAAAGCTGTCTCTTCTAGTGAATGTTGTACTGTTACAATTGTAATTTGATGAAGTTAATATTTATGGTGATTCTTGTAGCTCAATATAAATTGAGTGCACAATCTTTAAAAAGAGAGCCTGGTTCTACAAGTGAGTGCTGGAGTTGTTCATTATATTAAGGAGGAGCTGATGTAACAAGATCACCTCTTTTTTTTTTTTTTTTTTTGAGTTTGATGATACACACAGCGATACATATGGCTTACTATCAAATTGGATTAAAATCCAATCCCTTCATGCAATTGACATACTTCGATATTGGTTTCAGGTTCGTGTAAACACTCATCTTCTTTATCAGTAAACAAAATTTAACCTTCTCCGAGAAGAAAGTGAGGGTTATGCCAAACTGGTATGATAATTTTTTCTATTTGAAAATTTTCCTAGTTACTTATAATAGATTTATTTTAATATGTGTGTGGTTGTGTGCTTATCTTTTTAACATCAGAATTTGTTTTCTTGCTGGAGATTATTGAATTTTCTCTTTTCCCATATAAAAATTGGGTGCTTGAAGTAGAAGCTTACTTTTCTTCACATTTTTAGCCATAGATCTAATATTATAAAGCAACAACAATTAAGCCTTAATTCCAAACTAGTTGGGGCTGGCTTTATACATAATATTATAATGTAAAATAAAAGCATTGTTAACTAAAGGCTTTGTTTCTGACTTGTAGCAGCCTCTATATGACTATAAATCTAGAAAATAAGAACACAAAAGTTTTGAGAAATTTGGCCAAGTTTTTTAATTCCTTTAGTTTCCAAAAACCTGAGTAAACCTTAATCCTAGCCTAGCTAGGCTGTATGGATCATTTTCTTCCATTCTACCTGACTTAGAATTATATCTGAAAGGATTCCTATATTATGGTCTCAACTTTTTCCTTACTATCTTGTCTAATTATTATGGAGATCTCTGATCAGAAATCTCTCTCCCCCTTCCCTCTTTCTCTCATCTCTTTTGTATCTTTTCAAGACATACTTGCTTTAAATGTATCTTTTTGGTGTCTGAATTAGTTATTAGATTTTTTTTTTCTCTAACTGAATTAGTTATTAGATTGCCGACTATTACTGTTATGGTGCAAGGTTTTTTAGTTAATTTATTATTATTATTATTATTATTATTATTATTATTATTATTATTATTATTATTATTATTATTATTATTATTATTTTCCCTATCTTGGAAGTAACATGTTGCAACATGCTAAATATCACTGCTTTTCATTTTTAATATTGTGCTGCAATTGTGAACTCTATTATTGCATTTTTCCAAAAAATGTTATATAGTTTACAAGGCATTTATAGTTCTGAAACTTTCTTTATTAAGATTCTTATGTAATTTTATTTTGAACAGCACATTGACGTGACAGAAAATTGTAATAGATGTTTTCATTAGCCATAAATAAAACATAAAATTGCATGTAACCAACAGAATTTAGTTTTTCTGCAGGTTACCCTTTTATGTTGAGGTTATGAAGATACAACTGAAAATGCATCAGCAGCAACAATAGGCATCTTTGAGGTTTTGAGTTGAGCTTCATTTTTTGCCCAGCATGTCTTCTATCTTATTCCTTTCACTCTCTCTTCTGATTAATGCAACCTCTGTAGTCATTAATTGGGCTTTTTGATCTCGACCCCAACCGTGTTTTTGATATCGTAAGTTGTCTTTTTATTCTTTTATAATAATAATAATAATAATAATAATAATAATAATAATAATAATAATAATTATTATTATTATTATTATTATTATTATTATTATTATTATTATTATTATTATTATTATTATTATTTCAGTTTCAGAGCTTTGATTATCCATGGTTAATTCCCGGTTCCCATTGTTCTAACAATCAGGTTTTAGAGTTTTTTGAACTTTAGCCTGACAACATTATCTTTTTGGGGTTGATTCCTATCTTTCCCAAGGTGTGCTAAATTATAGTTAAGGACATTGGCATCTATATTTGGTTTATATTCATCTATATTTGGTTTATATTCAAATTATAACAAACCATTCGTTTGCTGACACTTGTATTTTATTTTCAGTCTCATGCATCACAAATTTAGAGAATTGAAGTAAATAGTCCTGTACCATTTGGGCTCTATAAGCTTACCGCTTTGTTGGTGACGGAGGAATTCATTGATCCTGATAGCATGTGAGTGGTCTTCTCAAGCTATTTTGTCTTGTTGCATAGTGATTATTTTTATTGCTTCGATTTACATGCTTCAATTTCTTTTATATTTTTTTCATTTGAGGTTTCAGGAACTTTTAGTTGTTAGCAATGCTTTAACTGAGCTGATAGCTTCATGATTTGAACATGTAGTTTAGGCCGGATTGAAGGTGTGAAATTCTTAATTTGCCATGGTTGTGAATTAAGAACTCATATGTATGTTATCTGTTTTAACGGACTGCACCAGACTTTGAAATTAGAATTCAGTTTCATATGGTGAAAAAATATTCTATTATTGCATTGTAATATGAAGATTTGCAATGTTAACTTGATTGACATGGTATTATATTGGCTTGTATTGATATTGATGCTATCTTATTGTTTTAATTAAAGGGACTTCTGTAGTTACTAATACTATTTGTTCCAGACAAAATGTGCCATATGTGTTCATGAATGCTACCATCTAATATTAATTTGAAATATTTATATGGCTATTACTTGTCAATAGGTGTTGGCAAATGGTGTTATTGTGACCCTATTACCCTGTTCTTGCATTTAAAATGGTGAAAGTATCAAAGAAGTCAAGGACAGTTTGAATATGAAAAAAGTGATAACCAATAATTCAAAATCTTAAAGGCTGAAACTGCATCCGTGAGTATAGAGAGAGTCTTTACTAAAAGCTGCTCCTACCTTTTTTTAACAAGTTATATTGATAAAAGAAAAATTTGTTGATGGAAGACTAAGAAGTGCTAGGTACAGTTACGGGAACGAAATATCCTTTTCTGAATAAAATATTGATAAATAGATGAAAAGAAAAGGTCAACATAGTAAAGCTCTAAAAATCTGGTTAGGTACCAGGGAATAACTTACTGAAAACTCTTAAAGCAGAACTCCACTCTGTGCATTAACCTAATTGCTACCAATGGTGATTGCTAATACTGGAATAACATAAGAGGAGCTGGCTGAGAATTATAGTTTAGGATTTAAAGTACAGAGTAGAAATTTAAGGGCATTTTTTGTCAATAAAGTTATGCTTATTATGGTATGTGTGGACTGCCAAGTGGCTATAGTAATAGCTTCACCCTTAAGAATTATATATGCATAGTTATTCACTTGATCGGTTGATCCCCCCCCACCCCAAAATTTTCTCCCCGCTTTTATTTATCCTGATCAAAAATTCATATTTGTGGTAGATATGCTCATCTACTTGCTAGGGATGATGAGGCTTTTGAGCATTATATGGTGTTTTCATCCAAGCAACTGGACGAGGTATATTCTTATAATGGAATAATTGCTATAATTATTTGTTGTCCTTGATAGAGTTCAGTTTGTGCATATATATAAGTAAATTTTTCTTTACTTTTCCTGGTTATCAGAAGTGATTTTACTGTCTACTTTCTGTATTATGCTTATAGATTTTGCTTCTATGGGTTTTCCTATTCCATTTCTGCCAGTGTTATCAAGGTGAAAGGCGACACTAAGACAATAGAGTACTCTATGGCCTTAGGCGAGAGGCAAGAGGAGAGAGGCGAGGCGAGGGCCTTTTTGAAGCAAGGCGTAAAAAAACATATTAAAAAGAAAAAAAAATATTATTTACACTATGTTTATATCTAAAAGAAGAGAAATTAAAAATAGTGCATACCTGTATTTCCAGCTTAAGTATAAGATACAAGTGAAAGTATGAGACTGTAAAATTAAAATATATAGCATAAGTAAAAATACACATAATAATAAGAGATGTTAAAAAAAGAAATAGTTCATACCTGAATTTTCAGCAAATGTATATGATAAAAGTGATGCTGTAAAATTATACATAATAAATAAAAAATTAGAAACAAGTCATAAGTCATATAATAGATAAATTATAGAAGTTCAGACTTTAATACATAAAAATAAGTTGTAAGTCATAATAAACAAAAAGCAAGAAGTACATAAAAAACTTATAACTAAAACTACTCATCA
Source organism: Hevea brasiliensis (assembly GCF_030052815.1). Taxonomy (NCBI): domain Eukaryota; kingdom Viridiplantae; phylum Streptophyta; class Magnoliopsida; order Malpighiales; family Euphorbiaceae; genus Hevea; species Hevea brasiliensis. The sequence goes on from NC_079507.1 coordinate 4,668,451, forward strand.
TCAAGATTTCCAAAATCATCTTTATTTTCAACAACGGCCATCGCAAATTCTTCCTCCTCTTCATCATCATCAACTTGAGAAGAGGATGCACCTCTCATTGTACGAGGATGATGGAGTTTCAACTGGTGTTGATCTTGCAGCCGATCTCTGTCACACCTTACCCCTCTGTAAGGCATAACATGATCCCATAGAATACCTAATGAACTACCGAACTTCACCTATCGATAACTCATTAAGTACCCTACAAAGTATTTTACAACAATTTTCTTTTTTTTATAAGTGGTGAGCATTTTCTAATAGGTATTAAAATCATTTATTCAAAGTTGAAAATTAGTTAAAATTTTTGGCCCATTTTATTTTTCCGTAAATTTTATAAAAATTTCGGCAGAGTGCCGTCTATATTTTGAGAAAACAGTTCTTCAAATACCTATAAAAAACACTTCTAATAATTTATCTCAACAATTTCCACAACTTCACAACAATCCCAACCAATTTCTCAAGTTTCAAAATTCAACAATCATCATTTCTCAAATTTCCAAAATTCAGTAATCATCAAAATACTATCAATCAATTTCATTCAAATTAAAATAAAATATTTCTATTCATATTTCATTGAAGACAAAATAATTTATATACACATCATACTAAAAATCTACATTAGGAAAATCCAAACTAAAATTTATTACAAACTTTATACAAATTTTGTACAAGCTGCTCAAGACCAATTTTACATGTCCATACATTTGCGTGCATTATATACATCAAAATAAATATTTATAGTTAGGGTATAACGTATACCCGATATAACTTCAAGGTAAGTCACTCCACAATTCTCAGCAGCTCACTCTGCTGCTCCTCTAGTCTCTAAATCTGCGACAGCAATAACAGCCATCGCTGAGTACTAGGATTCAGTGGTGCACAACATACTGAAATAATTTTTATGCAGAGTTTAAATCATATTTATCCAAAAATTAGACTTAACATGCGAATTAAATACAAAACATGAATTATGAGATTTTAATCCAAACAATTGCATTTCAAAGTATCAAAACACATTTCATAAAACCCACAGTTATATCATGCCATTCGAAACAAATATAATCTCAATAGCCAGAGGCTAAGGAGAAGTCACATCACAAGGCTAGCTAGCTCAAATATATGGATATCCATTAAATTTCTTCTTCTACTGGCATACACCTCAACACTTCAGCCAAAGAAGGAATCAAAATTCGAAACTGATTACCGCCACTAGTCATGCTAGTGAGGTGTTCAAATATATGGTCATGACACTGTGGTTTCAAAACTTATCTTAATAATTTACTAAACATTTATGCCATCTCAAATATACACAAATAACTTTCAACAATTTAAATCAAAAGCATAATAAATATTTCACCACAATGATGTCACAATTCAATATTTCAAATTATTCAAAACAATATGCAGAAGAAATTTACAGAAATTTTATGTTGTGCACAAACCTTAAGCGAGTCGCCTCTTGGCCTTGACTCGATTCCTCGGGTTCTTTCCCGGTGTTCTTTTCCACTGAAACACACATTTTCACAGTGTTTTAGTATCATAACTTAGCATAAATCCAAAAATAAATTTAAATTTACTTTTACCTAGCTCTAATGTGCTAAACTTGACGTTCTTTAAATTTTATGTTTCGGGGTTACTATTCACTACACTATTCAAGTCAATTTGTTGACTTTCTAAGGCTTAATAGGTATGGGAATTCCAACTTCACCCCCATACCACATTTTGGTCACTAAATTTGTTGGTTTTGGTTGTTTAATCAAATTCTAAGTCTTTTAGGCAAATTTGCAAATTTTCAGTTTTGGTGTCTTAAGTTGCACTGTTTCATTGGTCATTTTTCTGTCAGAATTTGGCAGAACTTCCTTCATAGAAAATGTTCCCTATTGTCTTAACTTTATTCTCCTTTTTGGATCACTCCAATTGGAGTTTTGTAGCTCAAGTTATAGTCATTTGAATCATGGCTGCCGGATTGGACTTAACCCAGATTTCTGGGCAAATTCTAGTTCTGGCAGCTTTAGGTTACCAACTTTGGGTGGCCAAATGACTTGGTTAATGACATAATTTGGGTTTGTGTTCTTCATGAAAGTTTTAGGTCTATATCTCAACTGTCCACTGGTAAAATTTCAGGTCATTTAGACCTGCCTAGCTCAAGTTATGGCTAAATGAACAAACACTGTTCATTTGGTTATTTTTGTACAGGTCAGACTGAGAAAATCCGGATTTGGTCAATTTGTTCACTAGGTTTTGGTCACTTTTTGGGCATGATTCCTAAATGAAAATTGTGTCATTTTGTGTCAATTTTCATTCCCAATTGGTCTCATACCAATTGGACTTGTAAATTTTCAGTTTTGATCCCTTAAAGGGACCTTGGTCCTGCTGCCAGCAGCATGACCACATTCAATCCGAATTTAACCTCAATTCAAACACTTCCAACACACTTCATTTGGTCACAAATGACTATTTCTCAATTCAAACTAGGTCAAACACATCATTTCACCATTTCTCCAAATTTTTTCTTCTCAACCCTAAGTGTCCAAAACCCTAGTTCACCAATTCATTGCATTTAACTAATTCAAGGCATTTAATCATAATCATTCAACACAATCAAGCTCACATACACTTTTAAATCCACCAAATTCATGCATACATATATCAAAACCCTAGTTGACCGAAATTCAACTTGGTCCTTCACAATTGTTTTTATTTCATTTTAAGTTTATTTCTAAGTTAGTTAACCTATAAACACAACTAATAAATTAAATTTTGCAACTTAAATCACTAACCTCAACTTGGATGGTAATTCTTCAATTTCCTTCTTCTTTTCTTCTTTCTTTAGTGATCAATCTTCTTCTCAAGTGACTAAATCAAGTTCTAATAAGTTAAGTTAGGGTCAAAATAGGTTTAAATAGTTGAAAGAAAGCTTGGATTCAAGCTTTATGGTGTAACAATGGTGGTTTGAGGGAGAGGGAAGAGTGGCCAGCTTGGTTGGGAGAGAAGATGAGAGTGACTTCTTTTATTTTTTTATGTTATTTTTGTCTTACTTAAGAGATTTTTAACTTAGTCAAATTTGGTAGGAAAAATAATTTTAATTATGACATCATCATTGATATCACCCATGATGTAATAACCTTTTTCTTTTCCTTTTTTTTATTTTTTATTTTTTCATTAGTTCTTTAATTTAATTTTTGATCCTGAAATTTTCTTTTCTCTGATTTTATTTGACAATTAGGTCAGGAGTAAGCTCTCGGGGTTAATTGACCAAATTGCCCCTCGCCGGTTCAACCCGATTTGTAAATAATTCAATATTTCTTCCAGCTCCCTGACCTAATTATTTGACTGGCTTAACAGTTCTTTTTCGTGATTTTCTCTTTTCCACTGTGTTTGTAATAGTCTTAAGGACCGCGGCGTCACATTTTACGGTTCGAAATTTGAGTTTAAATCGACTTCACAATCCTTCCTGAGAAGGTCACCCATCGCTGTGACTCTCGGCTCATTTAACTTCTTATGTTCTGTTTTTCTCATTTATATTTAACTAATTGGCAATTACTAATTATTTGTGTTCAGGGCTTATCTAGTTGTCTTAAGTGTGGTTCTAATCCCCTTAATTATCCGGACCGACTCCAGTTACCGGAATAGTGAAATGTACCAGGTTATACAAATAGGGGTGTTACAATTCTCCCCCCCTTAAAATAAATTTCGTCTCGAAATTTTTACCTGGTATCAATTTCTGAACAGCTGTGGTTGCTGTCTTTTCATGTCCTCCTCTCGTTCCCAAGTAGTTTCTTAGCCCGAATGATGGTTCCACAGCACTTTTACTAACGGTATCTGCTTGTTCCGTAGCTGCTTCACCTCATAAGCCAAAATCTCCATGGGTTCTTCCTTGTATGTGAGGTCTGGATTCACTTCAATTTCTTCTACTGGTAGTATATTAGATGGGTCTGATCAATACCTCCTCAACATAGACACATGAAAGACCTTATGTATCTTCTCTAGTTCTGGAGGTAGTGCTAACCGATATACCAAAGGACCCACTCTTTCCAGAACCTCATATGGCCCAATGAAACGAGGACTCAGTTTCCCCTTTCTGCCGAATCTCATAATTCTCTTCCAAGGAAAAACCATGAGGAATACTTTCTCACCCACTACATACTCAATATCTCTTCTCTTTAAATCAATGTAGGACTTCTGACGGTCTGATGCAGTCTTAAGTTGATCTCTGATTACCCTGATTTTCTCTTCAGTTTGTTGAACAATTTCGGGTCCAATCATCTTTCTTTCACCCATGTCATCCCAACATAATGGGGTTCTACATTTTCTACCATACAAAGCTTCATATGGAGGCATCCCAATGCTTGATTGGTAGCTGTTGTTGTAAGCAAACTCAATCAAAGGCAAGTGTGTGTCCCAACTGCCCTCAAATTCAATCACACAAGCCCGTAGCATGTCCTCCAAGATCTGAATTACCCTCTCAGATTGACCATCTGTCTATGGGTGGAATGCAGTACTGAAGTTCAATCTAGTTCCTAGGGCTCTCTGAAGACTACCCCAGAATCTAGAAGTGAACCTAGGATCTCTGTCTGATACGATGGATACTGGCACTCCATGCAGTCTCACTATCTCATCAACGTACAACTTGGCCAATCTTTCTAAACTATAGTCCATCCGAACTGGCAGAAAATGAGCAGACTTGGTTAGTTTGTCAACAATGACCCATATTGCATCATGACTCTTCTGTGTCCTCGGAAGTCCCATCACAAAATCCATCGTTATTCTCTCCCATTCCATTCTGGTACTGGTAGTGGATGTAACAACCCAGTGAGTACTTGATGCTCTGCCTTCACTTGTTGACAAGTTAGGCATTTAGAAACAAACTCTGCCACATCTCTTTTCATACCCATCCACCAGTAATGCTCCTTTAGCCCTCTATACATTTTTGTACCACCAGGGTGCATGGCAAAAGGAGACTCATGTGCTTCCTTCAAAATGATTTACCTCAAATTGACATCATTAGGAACACACATTCTGCCCTGGTGTAGCAGTAGACCGTCATCTCTTATTGAGAATTCTGGTTTCTTGCCCTGTCGGACTTCTTCCAATAGCTTCTGATACCTTTCATCATTCTGAGCAGCCATTCTGATTTGATCAATTAACACTGGTTGTATATGCCATGCAACTGCTGTCTACCCCTCATCATTAATCTCTAAGCTGGCATGTAATGATCTCAACTCATGTACCATAGATAAAGGAGTAACCCGTAGACTTGCCATAGTCTTGCGACTTAAGGCGTCAGCCACAACATTAGCTTTCCCTGGCTGATAGTCTATCAGACAATCATAGTCTTTTATTAACTCTAACCATCTCCTCTATCTCAAATTCAACTCTTTCTGGGTGCCCAAATACTTCAAACTCTTATGATCTGTGTAGATGTAGCATTTCTCCCCATACAAATAATGCCTCCAGATCTTAAGAGCAAACACAATAGCTGCAAGCCCCAAATCATGTGTCGGATAATTCCTCTCATGCGGTTTTAGCTGGCGTGATGCATATGTAATGACATTTCGATCTTGCATCAATACACAGCCTAACTCATTGTGAGAAGCATCACTATAAACTGTGTATTCTTTACCCGGAGTAGGTAAAGTCGGATGAGCTTCACCAAACATTTCTTCAATTCATCAAAACTCTGCTGGCATTTATCCGTCCACTGAAATTTCACATCTTTCCTCAGCAGCTTGGTCAATGGAGATGCCAACATAGAAAATCCCTTCACAAATCTACGGTAGTATCCAGCTAAACCCAGAAAATTGTGAATCTCCGTGATATTTCTGGGTGGCCTCCAATTAAGGACAGCTTCAATCTTACTTGGATCTACCTTGATACCCTCTGCTGATACTATGTGCCCCAAAAAGGATATCTCCTTCAGCCAAAATTCACATTTTGACAATTTGGCATATAGTTGTTTCTCCCTCAAAGTCTGTAGTACAATCCGTATATGTCTATCATGCTCTTCTGCACTCCTCGAATAGACCAATATATCATCAATGAATACCACAACAAACTGATCGAGGTATGGTCTGAAGATAGTATTCATCAGATCCATAAAAGCAGCTGGAGCATTAGTTAACCCGAATGGCATAACCAAGAACTCATAATGGCCATAGTGGGTTCTGAAGGTAGTTTTAGGAATACTCTGCTCTTGTACTTTTAGCTGATAATAACCTGATCTCAGGTCAATTTTGGAGAACACAGCTGCACCCCTCAACTGATCAAATAAGTCATCAATGCGGGGCAATGGATATCTATTCTTTATTGTCACCTTATTCAACTGTCGATAATCAATACATAAGCGGAGAGTGCCATCTTTCTTCTTAACCAACAACACTAGCACTCCCCAAGGTGATACACTGGGGCAGATAAAGCCCTTGTCAAGTAGTTCTTGCACTGCACTTTCAACTCCTTCAATTCTGTAGGTGCAATTCTATATGGCGTTATGGAGATTGGGTCCACACCAGGCATAACATCAATCTCAAACTGCACCTCTCTTTCTGGAGGTAATCCTGGCAATTCATCAGGAAACACATCTGAAAAGTCACATACAGTAGGGATGTACTTCAGTGCTGGACTCCCCACTTGGGTGTCTATTGTCACACCCTACTCCTCTGTAAGGCATAACATGATCCTGTAGTATACCTAATGAATTACCAACTTCGTCTACTGATAACCCATTAAATACACTACAAGAGATTTTAAAACTTTTCTTACTTCTATTTATAGGTGTTAAAATTTTTTTCTTTTGAACTGAAGTGAAACAGCTAACACATTTGAATTATTAGTAATTTCTGTAAAAATTTTAGCAGAGTGCCATCTGTATTTTGGAATAAAACAGTTCTTCAAAAACCTGTAAAAAGCACTTCAAATATATTTCTCAATCTCAAACTCCAACATTTAATCAACTCAATATGTTTCTCAACTCAAATCCACATTAATTTTTCAGTAATTTCAAAGGCTGAGATAAAAGAAATAGATCACAAATTTTACAAGCCAAAATAATTTACAACTTATTTTACAACTTCAATGTACAATTTTAATTTACAACTGCTCAAAACCAAGAACACTATATACATACAGTGAACATACATTACAATACAAAATGCAAAATATGATATACTCAATATACCCGATAAACTCTCAATATAGCATTAGCAGCCTAGTTTGCTGCCCTGTCAGTCTGTCTACCTGCGACAGCAATGAAAAGCTATCGCTGAGTAAAATTTACTCAGTGGTGCACAATAACAATTTGAAATGTGATATATAATTCTTTTATTGACAATTCACAAATCAAATAGTTCACAATTCCATTTCACAATCTACAAAGTTCATATAACACAAATTTGATCAAACAATTGAATAACACAGTTTTGCCAATCAATAATACCATTTGATCAAATAACTGAATAATACAGTTTTGCCAATCAATAACACCATTTGATCAAATAACTGAATAATACAGTGTTGCCAATCAATAACACAATTTGATCAAATAACTGAATAACACAGTATTACCAATTGATAACACAATTTAGGCCATGACACAATTTTTCCGCACATGTCGTGTTGTACACCACGACAAGACACACTCACCGTAATAATCGAAATCAATGAGAGAGGAAGCTAGCTAGATAATGAGTACTCATCCACACTCACCTCAGACTGACAAGTCAAAGAGGGAGGAACATAATCACACTCACCCCAGATTGATAAGTCAAAGAGGGAGGAATATAATAACAGTGTCATGCCATGTGTGAATCAAAACAATTCCAAATCACAATATTTCATACAATTCCCAAATCACATTTTATCTCAAAATTTCCATTTGCAAAGTAGGCAACACAATAATTTCTAAATAAGATTCTCAAGGCCAAAACAATAAAAAATTATTCATAACTCATTTCTCCAAATAAATTTTTTGGTAAAAGCAGTGAATATAAAAAGTATTGTGCACAGACACAATTTAAAACTATAATGTTCAAATAAATTTTTAAGTAGAAAATAAGAAATCAAAATTATTGTGCACAAACACAATTTAAAACAATAACATACAAATAATCATAATTTATTTTAATTGAAAAATTCAAAAGAAATAACTATTGTGCACAAACCTCTGATATGTGCCTCTTGGCTCTGACTCAGTGTTTCCTTCCCTTTCCCTGAGTCGTTGCTAACTGAAACACATAATTTGAAGTGTCTCAGTACTCATTTAAACTGTCTCTAACAATAAGGTTCAATAATTATTTTATTGAATTCTATTATTTCCTTAGTCAACCTAAGATGTCGACCCTCGATGCATTCTAGGTGAATTAGGTTTTAATGTTACCAATATATCATATTTGTAGCCTTTTAGTGTTGGTATATATTACTCAATTCATTTTCATGTATATTGCGTTTTATTGCAATTTGTCAGATTCCGATATACTAATTTGACCTAGTCGGATGACCTAGTTCCCTCGGTTTTCGGGTTTCAGTCAAAACTACAAACTTGTAGATCTATGTCTTATTGCACGCGAGGAAAAATTTTAGGTCATTCTGAGTTTACTAGACCAAGTTATGGTCATTTTACTATTGCTGGTCAGAATGTATCAAAATGGTCACTTTATGTCATTTTTAGGTCACTTTTGGTTCGGTCAGTTTTTGGACCCGAACTTGTGCAAGCTATTTGACTTGCTTATGGTCATTTCTGGGCTTTGGTGTCTTCATAAGACTTGTAGATAAATATCTTAACTATTCATGGTAAAAATTTTAGGTCAATTGGACTTGTTTTGAGTGAGTTATGGCAAAAACACTAACTGCTGCCCAAATGGTCAATTTTCAAGCCTTAAATGCACTAATCCGGATTTGGTCATTTTTCAAGTTACCTTCCAAGCAGAATTTTGGTAAGCTTCCTTCATGAAAGTTGGCACTTTTTGTGCCTAGTTTCACCTCCAATTGGTCTCATACCAATTGGAGCCACACACTTAAGGTTCTAAGCCAAAACACACACTGCCCTATTGCACATTGTTCATCACTCATCAACTACACATTTAACACTTACCAAGTTACACATTCATGCCAATTCTGGTTTATGCCATAATATAAACACATTTTACTTTACATTGTTGGTCATTTTGGAAGCTTATAACCACACTCAATATGCACATTATAGTCCAGAATTTTCCAAGTTTAAATTACAAACAATTTAACCACCTAACCTAGCTCATTTACATGTCCAAACTCAAACCTTTATACACATGTACAAGCTGCCATAACAAGCACCATAATTCAACAATAAAATTCCATAAACCAAACCATGAAACAACATTTTTTTTGGTCCACACTTCAAATTGCCGAATTGTAATCTTCTTCAATTAGCTTTCCAAGCTTCCAAAGTCAAGTGTACATTCACATGCATTTAGTATACATCACCCAATTTATTCCTACACACATAAACACTTCATCAACACTTTAATCTACCATTTACATGCAAGGATAAACTGTTCTTATGGAGTTTCCATGGCTGCCAAAAATAAACATCTCCCTTAAAACATCAAACTCCAAAAATCTTTCTACAATTCAACTACCCATAATATCCACACAAACTTTAATGAAGCAAGCATCAAAAATACCTACTTACCACTTTGAAAACTCATCAAAACTTCACCAAAACCTGATCTTCTTGCTGCCTATCTACTGCCCAAGTGGTGTAGAATAATTTTAGTGAAGGGAGCTAGTGGAAAAATGGCTTGGATCATGCTTGCATGAAGGTTCTTCAACTTCGGCCATAAAGGAATTCATTCTTCAATTTCGGCTGGTCTTTGAGAGGTGAGGAAGATGAAGTATATTCTGTCCAAATAAAGGTTTAGTGGTCCACTTAAGTGAGTTAGTGGAGCACTATGTGAGATTTAATGTTAGTTTAATCTTAAATTCCCAATTTCTCACATTAAGCTCCCAATTTTTGCTACTTAAACTATGTACCACCAATTTAATTTTTCATGACATTTTCCAAGTGTAATATCATGTATTTTTAATGGACATTTAGGTCAAAGACAACTCGAGGTGTCAAATAACCACAATGCCCCTGTTTGGGTTGCATTCCCGATTTTTCGGTAATACCGAGTTTTGTCGTTTTTTCGATTTCTCACTTTTCTTTGTACTAATTAATTAATTTTTCTTTGATATTTCTAATGGTATTTATACTTCAATAGATATTTATTTAAGACCCTCTTATATATATATATATATATATATATATATATATATATAATTTTATTTTATTGTTATTTAATATTTCTCTTTTGTATTTTGAGTGTGTAGGAGATTCGAATATTCAATCTATCAGTTGAAATTGTCTCTCGTCTATTGAAAATAATCATTATCTTAGAAGTTCTAGGTAAGTGGTAATTATAGTACATGGCACCATTTTACTCCCTTTTAAAATTCCTTAGCATTAAAATTGTTATTAAATGAAATTTGAAATCAGTATTTTAACAATTATTTTACATGCGATTTTCTAGAGTTTTATTTTATTATTGAATTTTATTTCGATTTTGATTAAATAATTGATTTTATCAATTATCTCTGCATTAGAGCCATTAGGATCCCGGGAACAGACCTTTAATGTCTTTATATTAATTGATATTTGACTATAAAATTTATCAATTTATTACACTGAATTGATTTGATATTGATTTGATCTGATTGACTATCTGAAATTATTGAAATAAACTGTTAGAATTGCACTATCAGTTGTTATTTGCTATCTGAAATCTTTTATTGATTTTGATTGATTTGTACAAATTGATTTTCAGTTTTGAATTGGTACCTGTGTCCAGTATCTGTATCTGCTATCTAGCCCCGCCGTGTGGACTATCACGGTATTAGGTTGCATTGTTGAGTCATGCATCATTGCACTTTATGGTTTGCATTAGTATCATATGCATTGATATCTGTGAAGAAGGAGGAAGGTATCTAATATCTGATAGCGCGCTTACCATCTGGCCTTTGGTGATGTGGGGTATCATCACCCTGGTGTACTGTACCATAAAATTTTATTAAATGAATTTCTTTTATATATATATTATATGAAATTATTTTATTAATGATTTTGATAGCATTAGCATGATTTTATTGAATAGAAATTTTACTGTGAAATTATTCAAGCATCTGCCTATTCCTATTCCGTTGTGTGCTATAATTATCATTCACTGAGCATTACCTCAAACCACGTTTTTTCTGTCTGTTATCTGGTTCAGATCAGTAGAATTCTGTAGTTGATCCAAATATTCAGTCCATTTTCTAGAGAGGGACAATCTTTGATTTGTTCTCATGGTATGCCCAAATTCATGTTTCATCAGGCTAATAATTAGTTTAGCTTATTGAAGAGTTTAAATTTTTATTTGAAATCTGTAGAGACTTAGCAGTTTACTTATGGGATATTTATGATGTTTATTCAGTATTTTGTTTATTTAGATTTTACTTGTTTTGGGATTAGGAAGTGACAATATATTTATTTAAGATACTCTGATAAGGCTTGCATGATTTAAGAATATTATGTGTTGGTCACAGCACAAAATTTTGGGCTGTGACAAAGTTGGTATCAGAGCTTGGTTGAGGTCTAGTAAATTTGTGGAGCATAAGATCCTTAACGTCTTTTCAGTTTATCATTGCTTTAGATATCTGCATCCTTCGTACTTTTTCATTTGTCTTAATTTGGCTCACATTTTCAGATTTAATACTTGTTTATTAAAATGAATAGGTGCCTGGGTCTGTTAAACGTAAGAGGAGAGCTAAGGCCAAGGGTCTTAATGGTGCAAACCTTGATCCAACAAGGGAGCTACCACCTCAAACTATTAATCAGACATCTAAACAAATGCCTATGGCTAAGACTGGGGCACAACTATTCCTTTGTTTCTCCATACTTTTCCATGAGATTTAGTACACTACCTACTTTGTTAGAGTATTCTTTATCTGTATCAACACCTATAGGTAATGCAATAGACACTGATACATTGTATAGGGGATGTATAGTTCAAATTGGAGATAGGGAATTAGCTACAGATCTTGTTTCTTTGGATATGTTTGAGTTTGATGTGATTTTAGGCATCGACTGGTTAGCCACTTATCACATTTCATTAGATTGCCATAATAAAGTTGTATTCTTTAAAATTCCTGGGGAGGATGAATTTCAATTTCAGGGAGATCTCAGTATAGCCTTTAGTAATCTTATCTCAGCAGTGAGTGCTAGCCTATTATTGTGGAAGAGGTGTAAGGGATATCTAGCTTATGTTAGAGACGTTCAGGTAGAAGGTGCAGGTTTGGAGAATGTTGCAGTGGTTAAGGAGTTTCCTGATGTGTTTCCAGAAGATTTATCAGGTTTAGCCCCGGAGCGAGAGGTAGAGTTTGGTATAGACTTAATTCTTGGAATTGAGCCGATACCTATGCCACCTTGTCGTATGGCAGCTGCAGAACTTAAGGAGTTGAAGGAGCAGCTACAGGACCTACTAGATAAGGGGTTTATTCGCCCTAGTGTTTCTCCATGGGGTGCTCCTGTGTTATTTGTGCAGAAGAATGATGGGTCTTTGAGAATGTGCATTGATTATAGGCAATTGAATAAGGTGACTGTGCGTAACAAATACCCTCTTCCATGCATAGATGACCTGTTTGACCAACTTTAAGGTGCAAAGTGCTTTTCGAAAATTGATCTTCGATCTGGGTATCATCAATTGAGGGTCAAGAAAGAAGACATACTCAAGACTTCCTTTAGGACTAGGTATGGACACTATGAATTTCTTGTTATGCCTTTTGGTCTTACCAATACTCCAGCCACTTTTATGGATCTCATGAATAGAGTTTTCAAGCCTTTCTTAGATCAATTTGTTATAGTGTTCATCGATGACATTCTAATGTACTCAAAGAGTAAAGAGGAGCATGAGCAACATTTGAGAATTGTCCTTCAGACCTTACAGGAACACAAGCTTTATGCCAAGTTCTCAAAATGTGAGTTCTTATTAGATAGTGTGACCTTCCTAGGCCATACAGCGTTTAAGGATGGGGTGTGTATTGATAAGAAGAAAGTTGAGGCAGTACTTCATTGGCCTAGACCAATAACTGTGTCAGAGATTCATAGTTTCTTGGGTTTAGCAGGGTGTTATAGACGATTTGTTCAAGACTTCTCTCGTATTGTAGCACCTTTAACTAAGTTGGCACAGAAGAATGTTAAATTTCAGTGGTCTGAGGCTTGTGAAAAAAGTTTTCAGGAGCTTAAGACTTATTTGACTACAGCACCAGTGTTAGCTCTTCCGTCTGGATCAAGGGGTTATGCAGTGTATTGTGATCTTCTAGGATTGGTTTAGGATGTGTTTTAATGCAGCATGGACGGGTTATTACATATGCTTCTCGTTAGTTGAAAAGGCACAAGCAAAATTACTCAACTCATGATTTGAAAATGGCTGCAGTAATTTTTGCTTTGAAAATCTGGAGGCACTATCTGTATGGTGAGACTTGTGAAATCTTCACTGACCACAAAAGTCTCAAATACATCTTTGACCAACGTGATCTTAATCATCGGCAAAGGAGATGAATAGAATTGCTGAAGGATTATGATTGCACCATACAGTATCACCCTGGAAAAGCTAATGTGGTGGCTGATGCTCTAAGTAGGAAGTCTTCTGGTAGTTTAGCCCATATGTCTACCAATAGGAGGCCTCTAATTGGTGAATTACATGAGTTGCTAGATCAGGGAGTAGAGTTTGAAATCGTATCTGGATCATTCGTGGCACATTTTCGAGTTAGGCCTATCTTGATTGATCGAATTAAGGCTGCGCAGAAAAGGGATTATCAGCTAAGTGAGGTTATAAATAGTATTCATCAAGGCCAAGCTAAAGGGTTCATGTTAAATGATGATGGAGTTCTTTGTTATGGCACTAGACTTTGTGTCCCCAATGTTGATGAGTTGAGAAGAGAAATCATGGAGGAGGCACACCATTCTGCTTACACAGTACACCCAGGTTCAACTAAGATGTACCGGGATTTAAGGGAGCACTATTGGTGGGGTAGCATGAAGAGGGATGTTGCAGACTTTGTTGTCAAATGTTTGACTTGTCAACAGGTTAAGGTAGAACATCAGAGACCATCTGGGTTACTTCACCCGTTACCTATTCCCGAGTGGAAGTGGGAGCATATTGCCATGGACTTTATTGCGGGTTTACCTAGTACACAAGGTGGTTACAATGCAATTTGGGTGATAGTGGACAGATTAACAAAATCTGCTCATTTCCTTCCTGTGAACACTACATATGACTTTGCTAAACTTGCACAGTTGTATATAGACAAGATTGTTAGTCTTCATGGTGTTCCAGTTTCCATTGTCTCTGATTGTGGTACTCGGTTTACTTCTCGATTTTGGAAGAAATTCCAAGAAGCTTTGGGAACACAAATAGACTTTAGTACTGCTTTTCACCCTCAAACAGATAAACAGTCAGAAAGGACCATACAGACGTTAGAGGACATGCTTCGTGCATGTATTATGGATTTTGGTGGATGTTGGGATCATCATCTGCCTTTAGTGGAGTTTGCTTATAATAACAGTTATCAGGCAAGTATAGATATGGCTCCATATGAGGCATTATATGGTCGAAATGTAGGTCACCGATTTGTTGGGATGAAGTTGGAGAAAGAAGGCTTACTAGACCAGAGTTTATACAATTAACTTCAGAGAAGATTCGGCTAATTCGTGATAGACTTTTGACTGCTCAGAGTCAACAGAGAAGTTATGTTGACCATAAGCGTAAAGATGTAAACTTTATGGTTGGTGATCATGTATTTCTGAGAGTTTCTCTTATGAAAGGAATCATGAGGTTTGGGAAGAAAGGGAAGCTTAGCCCTCGTTTTGTTGGTCCATTTGAAATTTTGGAGAGGATTGGAGCAGTTACATACCGTTTAGCCCTTCCACCTAGTTTTGCACATGTACATCCAGTTTTCCATATTTCTATGCTTAGGAAGTATGTATCAGATCCATCTCATGTTTTGCAACCTCAGACCATATAATTTAGGGATGATATGTCATATGAGGAACAACCAGTAAAGATTTTAGATCGACAAATTAGGAAACTCCGGTCTAAGGAAGTGGCTTTGGTCAAAGTCTTGTGGCATAATCACCCAAGTAGTGAGGCCACATGGGAGGCAGAATATGAAATGCGAGTTAAATATCCTCACTTATTTGATTCTTTAGGTTAGAAATTTGTTTTTTTAAATTCGGGGACCGAATTTCTTTTAAGGGAGGAAGTATGTGCGAACCCAATATTTATCTATTTATTTATTCTAATTATCTAACAATAATTTAAAATATTTATCTAGAATAAAATAAAATAAGATAAAGAATATTTTATTGAATGGCCTATTTATATATATATATATATATATATATATATATATATATATATATATATATATATATATATATTATTTTTTGAAATTAAATATATATCTATAATCTGAACAACCCAATTCAATAATAACTTTTATCCCATTCTACACCTAATAGAACTCTTGAAATATATATACCCTAATCATCTATTCTGCTAAACTTTGCTCTCAAAACTTGTTTGTCACCTCCTTTTTCTACCAAATACTCTCAACGGGTATTTTTATCATCTTATATATATATATATATATATATATATATATATATATATATATATATATATATATATATATATATATATATAATTTACGATTTATAATCTGATGTGCGCAGAGAATCCTTAAATTTTTTCTTCTCTATTGATCACATTCGATTCTGTTTTCAAGGTAAAAATTCTCGTTCTTTATTCAATAATGAGTGAATTTGATTTTATTTTTCTCCTTAAATCGTTACAACTACTCTAAAAATTTATTTTTCTTCTCTTTGACTATTGGTAATAAATTTGATTGATCATGAGTACTGTGAGATAATAACCTTGAATTTAGATATTATATATATGTATATATACATCTACGTTCACCGAGACCGTCCCTGTTCATCCACCGAATTCAATGTATATATATTGTAACACCCCTATTTGTATAGCCTAGTATATCTCACTGTTCCGGTGACTGATGTTGGTCCGGACAATTAAGGAGATTAGAACCACATCTAAGACAACTAAATAAGCCATAAACATAAATAATTAGCAATTGTCAATTAGTTAAGTATAAATAAGAAAAACAGAACATAAGAAGTTAAACGAACCGAGAGTCACAGCGATGGGTGACATTTTCGGGAACGACTGCGAAGTCGTTTTAAACTCAAATTTTGAACCGTAAAATATGACTCCGCGGTCCTTAGGACCATTACAAACACAGTGGAAAAGAGAAAATCACGGAAAAGAACTGTTAAGCCAGTCAAATAATTAGGTCAAGAAGCCGAAAGAAATATAGAATTAATTGCAAACCGGAATGAATCGGCGAGGGGCAATTTGGTCAATTGACCCCGAGAGCTGACTCCTGACCTAACTGTCAAATAAAATTGGAGAAAAGAAAATTTCAGAATCAATAATTAAATTAAAGAACTAATAAAAAAAAAGGAAAATGGAAAATGGAAAAGTCAAAAGGTGATGACATCATGCATGACCTCATGCATGATGCCATAAAGAATATAATTAATTAATTTATTTATTTAGATTTTTGGATCTTCCATAAGGATAAAAACAAAAAAAAAAAGAAAAGAAGTAAAAAAAATTCATTTGGTCATCTTTTTTTTTTCCTTGTTGTCGCCTCCCATTCTTCTCTCTCCCTCACCATTACAAACTCCATTAAAGCTTGTCTTCAAGCTTTGAAACCACCATTAAACCTCAAATCCTTCCATACTTGCTTCACAAAAACTTGATTTAGTCATTTGAGAAGGAACTTGGTCATCAAAGAAAGAAGAAAAGAAGAGGGAAATTAAAGAATTCAAATTCAAATTGAGGTAAGTGCAATTTCAAGTTTAGATTCTTATTAAATTCATGAATTTAAGTTTATGTGTGGTGAAATTGCATTAGAAATAAAGGAAATCATGCTTAAATAAGGGAAGAGAGAATGTGGCAGCCATGGAACCCTAAGGTTTTGATGGTATTTAGTTAGGTTAAACATGAAATCTTGGTGAATAGATGTTATATATGTGAATTGTATATTTAGATTACATGAATTGTGAAGATTGGACAAACTTAGAGTTTTGGACATTAGGGTTTAGAGACAAAAAATATTAGAAACTTGTAAATGGTGTCTTTGACCTAATGTGAAGTGAGAAATGGTCATTTTTGACCTAATTAAGTGTGTTAGAAGTGTTGGAATTAAAGTCAAATTCGGAGGGAGTGTGGTTATGCTACTGCAGCATGACCAAATCAATTTTGAGGGATCAAAAATGAAATTTTAAAAGTCCAATTGGTATGGAACCTATTGGGACTGAAAATAGGCACTAAATGACACAATTTTCATTTAGGAAGCATGCCCAAAAAGTGACCAAAACCTAGTGAACAAATTGACCAAAGTTGAAAAATCACAGTCTACCCCTGTATAACTGACCAAATGAACAGTGTTTGTTCATTTGGCTATAACTCGAGCTAGGCAGGTCTAAATGACCTGAACTTTTACCAGTAGTTAGATGAGATATAGACCTAAAACTTTCATGGAGAACACCAACCCAAATTATGCTATTAACCCAATAAAATTACTGAGCAAAGTTGGACCACTGAATCTACAGACTGCAGATTTACCATATGAACAGTAAAGTTTCAATGGCTATAACTCTCTCTAGAAAACTCTGATTTAGGTGATTCTTGAACTGATGGAAACCTAAGGCATAGTAAAACATTTCATATGAAGAAAGTTAGACCAAATTATGGACTTAACTTGACCAAATTGCTGAACGAAATTGGATCAATAAATCTGCCAGAATAAAAATTTGCAGCATAAATAGTAACTGTATTTTGGCTATAACTTGAGCTAAAAAACTCCAATTGGAGTGATTCAAAAAGGAGAATAAACTTAAGACAACAGGGAACATTTTCTATGAAGGAAATTTTGCCAAATTCCAACAGAAAAGTGACCAATGGAACAGTGCAACCTAGACACCAAAAACTGAAAATTGACAATTTTGCCTAAAAGACTTAAGTGTTGAGAAAATGACCAAAACCAACAAGTTTAGTGACCAAAATGTGGTATGTGGGTGAAGTTGGAATTCCCATACCTATTAAGCCTTAGAAAGTCAACAATTTGACTTGAATAGTGTAGTGAATAGTAACTCAAAACACAAAAATTTCGAGAACGTCGAGTTTAACACATTAGAGCTAGATAAAAGTGAAGTTAAATTTATTTTTGGATTTATGCTAAGTTATGGCACTGAAACACTATGAAACTGTGTGTTTCAGTTGAAAAAAACTTGGAAGCTCTGAGAGACTGAGTCAAGGCCTAGAGGTGACTCACGTCAGGTTTGTGCACAATAAACCTTATTTGAGCCTTTTGTCATTGAAAAATTGATTTAGTGTGATTTATGAAAAATTAAAGTTAATTATGAATTGTGTTGTCATCTTGTGAATGAAATTATGACTTTGGAAATTTATTGGATTTCTCACGAATCATTTGAATAAAATGTTTGAAATTGATTTTTGATTCACACTTAGCATGACAGTATCTTATTATTCCTCCTCCATTTATGGGGTGAGATCGGTTATCTTTCCTCCTTCTCTGGTTTACCAGTTGAGATTGTAAATCGGATGAGTACTCATTAGCTAGCTAGCCACCTCCCTCATTGATTTCGATTAGTGGGGTTGTAGATTGCTTTGTCGTGGTGTACAACGTGGCATTGATCGGAAATTTTGTGTCATGACTTAAGTTGTGTATGAATTGGCAACACTGTGTTCTTAAATTATTTGACTAAATTGTGTTATTATGAGCTTTGATAATTTTTGTAATGTGATTGAGAAATATTTAAATTGTGTTTTGGCAATGAATGATTTATGTATTGTATTTCAAATTTTTATTGTACACCACTGAGTATTTTTATACTCAGCAATAGTTTAATTTACTGTCGTAGATAAGAGCAAGGAGAAAGCAGCAGAGTGAGCTGCGGGATTGACAAGAACTTCTTGATCCCTTTTGTATAGGTATTGTTTTATACTATTGTGGTTATTTTGATGTAAATACTGTAATGTCATAAGTATCAATGTAAAGTGAACAGTTGTGTCATATATTGTAATAATATTATTTTTGGAACTTCTTTTTGTAAATTAAGATTTGTAGTTTGTGAATTTCATACTTTATGCATTGTGAATGAAGTTATTAGAAATTTTGATATGATAAACTTTGATTGGATTGTGGAATTATTTTTGAAATGGATTGAATTGAGTTGACTTGAAATTATTTGGTGGTTGGGAGTTGTGAAAAATTTTTGGAAGTATTTTTCTTAGGTATTTGAAGAACTATTTTCTCCAAATACAAACGGAACTCCGTCAAAATTTTTATAAAATTTACGGAAAAATTAAAATAGATAAAAATTTTTACTAGTATTTAAGCTTTGAATAAATAATTTTAATTCTTATCAAAATGCTCACCACTTCCAAATCTAAGAAAATTGTTTTAAAATCCCTTGTAGGGTACTTAATGAGTTATCGGTAGGTGAAGTTCGGTAGTTCATTAGGTAGTCTACGGGATCATGTTATGCCTTATAGAGGAGTAAGGTGTGACATGTTTTAGTGGTATCAGAGCATGGTTTTTCAATAAATTTTGACTATTTATGTGAATATTTCTTTGATAAGTACAACTGCTCAAGTGTCTTTAATTGATACATATGACATATTTACATCATGAATATGCACTAACGGAGGTCAACCTCTTGTGTTTGATCTTAAGAAGTAGAAATTTTGGGAAAACGGAATGGAAGAAGAAGATCATTCCGTAGAACAATCTGTTGAGGCTGAGGTTCAAAGGGAAGCCCCAGCACTCCAGAATGTGAGTGGGTCCGCTACTCCAGCTCCTACTCCAGCACCGCAGTTCCCTGCTCAGTTTGTATAGCAGATGGCTGCGTTTTTCCAGCAAATGGCAGGAAATGTGCCACCCCAAGCTCAGATGCAAGTACCTGTAGCACAACCACAGCCCTCAGCTCGTCAATATGAAAAATTGATGAAATTTGGGGCCACCGAGTTTAAAGGCACTGTGGATCCACTGGAGGCAGAATAGTGGTTGGAAAGAATGGAACGGGTTTTCAGGAAGCTGCAGTGTACTGAAGAATTAAAATTTGAATATTCAGTATCTCTTCTCCAAGGGGATGCATATGAATGGTGGAAGACCATCCCCCACAGCCTGGTAGAACCTCCAGTCCTTACTTGGTCAGACTTTTTGAGGGAGTTTCGACAGAAGTGGATTCCCGATGCATATGTGGATATTAAGTTACAAGAATTCCTGAGTTTGAAACAAGGGGACAGAACTATTGTAGAATATGAGAGAGACTTCTCTCGATTGAGCCACTACGCTGGAAGCTTAGTTTCCACCCCCAGAGATAGATGTAAGAGGTTTGAGTCCGGGTTAAGGCCGAATCTGAGAATGCAAGTTATGGGTTTCCGACATTAGAATTTCGCTGAGTTGATCTCACAAGCCCTGGAATTGGAAAGGATAGAATCAGAAGGGGCAGTGAAGAAGGGTACACAAGAGAAAGAGAAGACTGAAAAGACTACTAGGCAAGCACCTGAGAGTGGTTCTGGGAAGAGGAAACAGTCTAGGGGATCTAGCTCTCGTAGATCTGGCAGAGGCAGATTCTCTGGCCAAAGACCACCCCGGTCTGGTCAGCCGACCCAACAAGCTTCTCGAGGATCTTTATCAGTCCGGCAGTGTGAAACTTGTGGTAGAACACATGGTGGGGTTTGTTTCAAGGCCACCGGTGCATGTTTTAACTGTGGAGGGAGCGGACATTTCGCTAAGGATTGTACTAGTCTGCGCCAGTCTGGACCTTCTGCTACATCTGAGGGATCAGCCCAAGTCTCTACACCTAGAGGGTCACAGTCAGCTGGTAGAGGTAGAGGCAGAGGTAGGGGTCCTGGTAACACTCTTGGGAGTCAAAGCACTGTTAACCAGCCAGTATCCAGTGGCGCACCAGTCAGAGTGTATACCATGCGTCAGAGGAAGGAAGCTAAAACATCAGATGTAGTAGCTGGTATTTTCTCCATCCTTGACCAAGATGTACATGTGTTATTTGATCCTGGCTTCACACATTCGTATGTTAGTGCTAGTGTGATGTGTTCTACTGCTATTAATGGATTATGATGTGCTAGTAACTAGTCCATTAGAATAGGAGGTCAGGGTAAATAGGCTATATAGGGACTGTCCTTTGGTGATCCAAGGACACACTTTTCTGTCTGATTTGATTGAAATGCCCTTTCGAGATTATGACATTATCTTGGGCATGGATTGGTTAGCCAGGCATCATACGATGATTGACTGTAGACTGAAGACAGTCACTTTTAATCTTCCTCATATGGTGATGCAGTAATACATGGGGAGAGGCAGTTATTGCCTTCAAACATCATTTCAGCTACACTAGCCAGAAAAATGATTAGGAAAGGGTGTGAAGCGTACTTGGCACATGTGATAGACACCCAAGTGGATAGTCCAGCATTGAGGAACATCCCTACGGTATGTGATTTTCCAGGTGTATTTCCTGATGAATTGTCAGGATTACCTCCAGAAAGAGAGGTGCAGTTTGAGATTAATGTTATGCTTGGTGTGGACCCAATCTCCATAACGCCATATAGAATGGCATCTGCAGAATTTAAAGGGTTGAAAGTACAGTTACAAGAATTGCTTGACAAGGGCTTTATCCACCCTAGTGTGTCACCTTGGGGAGCGCCAGTGTTGTTTGTAAATGTAACACCCCAAAGTTCGGTAGTGCGTTCTACTGCTCCGGTGACTAGTGTTGTCCGGACAGTTAGGATGCCTAGAACTACACTTTGACATGAGGGAGGAGACACAAAATAATGAAATACAAGAAAAGAAAATACAAGAAAAACAAAGGAACAATAATAGCAAAGAAATGTGATCAAGTTAAGCGAGCCGGGAAACCTAGCGATGGGTGACCGCACCGGGAAGTCACGGCGTGGACCGTTGACTAGCCCTGGACTGCGGGGAACCTTGGAAAACATTTTTAGGACTTAAATAGACCCTTGTTGAAGAATAAATATCATTAGAAAGATCAAAGAAAAATTAAATAATTAGTACAAAGAAAAGTGAGAAATCGAAAAACAGACAAAACCCGGTATCTGAAAAATCGAACGTAACCCGACAGGGCATTATGGTCATTTGACATCCCGAAGTGTCTTTTGACCTAAATGTCCATTAAAAATAAATAATATTACACTTAGAAAATAAAATGAAAAATTAATTTGGTGGTACCTAAAGTAAATAGCTAAAATCAAGGGTTTAATGTGGGATTAAATGAAAGTTTAGCTTAAAATATGATTAAAATTGTGAGTGGACCACTAATGCATAAAATAAACATATAATAGGGCAGCTGTAACTCCACTAAATCAGCTGAACTTCATCTTCCTCAAAGTTATCTCAACATTGCCGTGAATGAAGGTGAGAGGAAACACCATGGCCATTTTTCATGCAAGCTCTCTTAACTCTCCATTTTCAACTCCAATCTCTTAGGTTCCTTCATGAAACTTTGTCTACTCATCACAAGGAAGAGTTTGATACTAAATTTGAGAAGTTTAAGCAAGGTTTAACAAGCTCCAAGCATAAGGTAAGTTCATAATTTTGAAGATAGCTTTGTTAAGTTTTGTGTGCATGTTATGGGTGTTGGTTTTGTGAAGGAAAATTTTGAGTTTGAAGAGTTATTGTTGTTTTCATTTTGGACAGCCATGGAGTCACGTTTTTGATGAGATATTTACGCATATAATTGATGAGAAATAATGTTGATCATGGTGATTTAATATCCTAGAGGATTATTTCACATATATATGGTGATTTATGCACTTGGATGGGAATTGGTAAATTGTAGGGCACTTTGATGTGGAAGAACAATTTTCGGCAGCTTGGGAACCCTTGAATAATTGTATGTATTGATGGAAGTGTTGGCAGAATGTTGACATAGAAGAATTGATGAATGTATATGTAAATTAGTAGTGGAGATTATATGTAATGATTAGGTGTATTTATGTACATATATTGCTAAATTTGGACTTGGTGGTTTAGGGTTGTAATTGATGTATTGAGAATGTTTGTATTCTGTCCAAATTGACCATAGTAAGAAGTGATAAATGAATATGGAATGGTATAACATCAGAATTGGGTATGGGGATTTAAGGTAGAGCAAGTTAAATGTGTGTTTGAATTGGGGTTTGAAAGACACATAGAGGACAGTGTGCAAATAGACCTGTAACTTTAAATGTGTAACCTCAATTGGTATGAGACCAATTGGAGGTGAAACTAGGCACAAAATGTGCCAACTTTCATTGAGAGAACATACCAAAATTCTGCTTGCAAGGTGATGTGAAAAATGACCAATTCGGATTAGGTACACTTGAGACCTAAAAACTGACCATTTGGGCAGCAGTGAGTGTTTAGGCCATAACTCACTCGAAACAGGTCCAATTGACCTGAAATTTTAACCATGAATAGTTAAGACCCATACCTACAAGTCTTATGAAGACACCAAAGCCCAGAAATGACCATAAGCAAGTCAAAAAGCTTGCACAAGTTCGGGTCCAAAAACTGGCCGAACCAGAGTTGACCAAATTGACCAAAAATTGACCTAAATTGATACCATTTGACCAGCAATAGTGTAATGACCATAACTTAGTCTACTTAACTCGGATTGACCTAAAATTTTGCCCCGCGTGCAATAAGACATAGATCTACAAGTTTGTAGTTTTGACCGAAGCCCGAAAATCGAGGGAACTAGGCCGTCCGGCTAGGTCAAACCAGTATCCCGGAATCCAGCAAGTTGCATTAAAATGCACTAAACAAGGAAACGAGTTTGGCAAAACGTACCAAACCTAAAACCCTATCGAATGTGACATATTAACGACACTAAAACCTAATTTACCTAAAACGCAACGAGGGTCGGTATATTAGGTGATTAAGTGAATAATTGAGTTCAGTGCATTATTTACCAAACACCATCGATAGAGACAATTTAATTTGGTACTGAAACACTTCGAATTGTGTTTCTCAGTTAACAAGGACTCAGCAAAAGGGAAAGAAATACTGAGTCAGGACCAGGAGACAAATATCAGAGGTTTGTGCACAACAACTGTTTCTTTTGAATTATTTTCAATTGAAATAAATATTGACTATTTGTATATTATTGTTTTAAATTGTGGAAATGTGTTTGATGGACACTTATTGATTGAAAAACATTGTGAATGGTTTGAAACTGTGAAAAAATTGTTTGAATGATATTGATGGATACTTGTTGATTGAAAAGCACTGTAAATGGTTTTTGTGGAAATTGAAGTGAATTACGAATTGTGTTGCCAATTTGTGAATGAAATTATAACTTTGGAAATTTATTGGATTCTTACGGATCATTTGAATAAAATGTTTGGAATTGTTTTGACTCACAATTGGCATGACACTAATACTATGTTCCTCCTCCATTAATGGGGTGAGTGTGATTATTCCTCCTTCTTTGACTTATCAGTCTGGGGTGAGTATGATTATGTTCCTCCCTCTTTGACTTCCCAGTCTGAGGTGAGTATGGATGAGTACTCATTAGATAGCTAGCTTCCTCCCTCATTGATTTCGATTATTGGGGTGAGTATGTCTTGTCGTGGTGTACAACACGGCATATATGGAAAAATGTGTGTCATGACCTAAATTGTGTTATTGATTGGCAACATTGTATTGTTCAATTATTTGATCGAATTGTGTTATTGATTTGCAAAAAGGTATTATTCATTTATTTGATCAAATTGTGCATGAATTGGCAATACGGTATTCTTAAACTATTTGACTAAATTGTGTTATTATGAATTTTGATAATTTGTGAATTGGAGTTTAAATTCCTTATGACATTCATTGTTTTGAATTTAACTATGGTTTTAAGTATCCACTATTGATATGATTTATGAATTGTGATTTAAAATTTGTATTTGGTTAATGTTGTGCACCACTGAGACATTGTCTCAGCGATAGCTTTTTATTGCTGTCGCAGGTAGACAGACAGATAGGGCAGCAGACTAGGCTGCTAGTACCGCCAGCGAGAGATTTTTGGGTATAGTGAGTATACCGCATTTTGTATTTTGTAATGTAATGTATATTCACTGTATGTATATTTTGTTTTTGGTTTTGAGCAGTTGCAAATTCAAATTGTACCTTGAAGTTGTAAATTAATTATGAGCTATTTGACTTGTAAAAACTGTATTATATTTCCTTATCTCAGACTTTGAAAAATTTCTATGGATTTGACTTGAGAAATGTGTTGTGTTGATAAAAATGTTGGAGTTGAGATTTGAAAATATATTGAAGTGCTTTTTACAGGTTTTCTGAAGAACTGTTTTGTCTAAAATACAAATGGCACCTTGCCAAAATTTTTACAAATACTCCAAATAAATCAAATGAGTTAGTTGTTTCACTTCAGTTCACCAAAGTCTTTCACACCTGTAAATAGTGCTCACCATTGTAAAAGAAGTAAGAAAAGTTTTTAAAATCCCTTGTAGTGTATTTAATGGATTATCAGTAGACGGAGTTGGTAATTCATTAGGTATACTACGGGATCATGTTATGCCTTACAGAGGGGTAGGGTGTTACAGTAAAGAAGAAGGATGGCACTCTCCGTTTATGCATTGACTATCGGTAGTTGAATAAGGTGACAATAAAGAACAGATACCCATTGCCCCGCATTGATGACTTGTTTGATCAGTTGAGGGGTGCAGTTGTGTTCTCCAAAATTGACCTGAGATCAGGTTATTATCAACTGAAAGTACAAGAGCAGAGTATTTCTAAAACTGCCTTCAGAATCCGCTATGGCCATTATGAGTTATTGGTTATGCCATTCGGGTTAACTAATGCTCTGGCTACTTTTATGGATCTGATGAACACTATCTTCAAACCATACCTCAATCAGTTTGTTTTAGTATTTATTAATGATATATTGGTCTATTCGAAGAATGCAGAAGAGTATGATAGACATCTGTGGATTGTACTACAGACTTTGAGGGAGAAATAGCTATATGCCAAATTGTCGAAGTGTGAATTTTGGCTGAAGGAGATATCCTTTTTGGGGCACATAGTATCAGCAGAGGGTATTATGGTAGATCCTAGCAAGATAGAAGTTGTCCTTAATTGGAAGCCACCCAGAAATATCACAGAGATTCGCAGTTTTCTGGGTTTAGCTGAATACTACTGTAGATTTGTGAAAGGATTCTCCATGTTGGCATCTCCATTGACCAAGCTGCTTAAAAAAGATGTGAAATTTCAGTGGACAGATAAATGCCAACAGAGTTTTGATGAATTGAAGAGATGTTTGACTGAGGCTTCAGTCCTGACTTTACCTACTATGGGTAAATAATATACAGTATATAGTGATGCTTCTCACAATGGGTTAGGCTGTGTATTGATGCAAGATCAAAATGTCATTGCCTATGCATCACGCCAGCTAAAACCGCATGAGAGGAATTACCCGACACATGATTTGGAGCTTGCAGCTATTGTGTTTGCTCTTAAGATCTGGAGGCACTATTTGTATGGGGAGAAATGTTACATCTACATAGATCATAAGAGTTTGAAGTATTTGGGAACCCAGAAAAAGTTGAATTTGAGACAGAAGAGATGGTTAAAGTTGATAAAAGGCTACGATTGTCTGATAGACTATCAGCCAGGGAAAGCTAATGTTGTGGCTGACGCCTTAAGTCGCAAGACTATGGCAAGTCTACGGGTTACTCCTTTGTCTTTGGTGCATGAGTTAAGATCATTGCATGCCAGCTTAGAGATTAATGATGATAGGCAGGCAGCAGTTGCATGGCATGTACAGCCAGTGTTGATTGATCAGATCAGAATGGCTGCTCAGAATGATGAAAGGTATCAGAAGTTATTAGAAGA
Organism: Hevea brasiliensis; assembly: GCF_030052815.1. NCBI lineage: Eukaryota > Viridiplantae > Streptophyta > Magnoliopsida > Malpighiales > Euphorbiaceae > Hevea > Hevea brasiliensis. Next base: position 4,695,571 of record NC_079507.1, read on the forward strand.
AGTTCGGCAGGGCAAGAAACCAAAATTCTTAATTAGAGATGACGGTCTATTGCTACACCAGGGCAGAATGTGTGTTCCTAATGATGTTGATTTGAGACAGATCATTTTGAAGGAAGCACATGAGTCTCCTTTTGCCATGCACCCTGGTGGTACAAAAATGTATAGAGGGCTAAAGAAGCATTACTGGTGGATGGGTATGAAAAGAGATGTGGCAGAATTTGTTTCCAAATGCCTAACTTGTCAACAAGTGAAGGCAGAACATCAAGTACCCACTAGGTTGTTACATCCACTACCAGTACCAGAATGGAAATGGGAAAGAATAACTATGAATTTTGTGATGGGACTTCCAAGGACATAGAAGATTCATGATGCAGTATGGGTCATTGTTGACAGACTAACCAAATCTGCTCATTTTCTGCCAGTCCGGATGGACTACATTTTAGAAAGATTGGCCAGGTTATACATTGATAAGATTGTGAGATTGCATGGAGTGTCAGTATCCATCGTATCAGATAGAGAACCTAGGTTTACTTCTAGATTCTCGGGTAGTCTTCAGAGAGCCCTAGGAACTAGATTGAACTTCAGTACTGCATTCCACCAGCAGACAGATGGCTAGTCTGAGAGGGTAATTCAGATCTTGGAGGATATGTTACGGGCTTGCGTGATTGAGTTTGAGGGCAGTTGGGATACACACTTGCCTTTGATTGAGTTTGCTTATAACAACAGCTACAAATCAAGCATTGGGATGCCTCCATATGAAGCTTTGTATGGCAGAAAATGTAGAACCCTGTTGTGTTGGGATGACGTGGGTGAAAGAAAGATGATTGGACTCGAAATTGTTCAGCAAACTGAAGAGAAAATTAGGGTGATCAGATATCGACTTAAGACTGCATCAGACCGTCAGAAGTCCTACATTGATTTGAAAAGAAGGGATATTAAGTATGCAGTGGGTGAGAAAGTTTTCCTCAAAGTTTCTCCATGGAAGAGGATTATGAGATTTGGCAGAAAGGGGAAACTGAGTCCTCGTTTCATTCAGCCAAATGAGGTTCTGGAAAGAGTGGGTCCTTTGGCATATCAGTTGGCACTACCTCCAGAGTTGGAGAAGATACATAATGTCTTCCATGTGTCTATGTTGAGGAGGTATCGATCAGACCCATCTCTTGTACTACCAGTGGAAGAAATTGAAGTGAATCCAGACCTCACATATGAGGAAGAACCCATAGTGATTCTGGCTTATAAGATGAAGCAGCTACGGAACAAGCAAATACCATTGGTGAAAGTGCTGTGGAACCATTATTCGGGCCAGGAGGTTACTTGGGAACAAGAGGAGGACATAAGGAGACAGCACCCACAGCTGTTCAGAGATTGATACCAGGTAAAATTTCGAGACAAAATTTATTTTAAGGGGGGGAGAATTGTAACACCCCTACTTGTATAGCCTGGTATATTTCACTGTTCCGGTGATTAATGTCGGTTCGGACAATTAAGGGGATTAGAACCACATCTAAGACAACTAAATAAGCCATAAACATAAATAATTAGCAATTGTCAATTAGTCAAGTATAAATAAGAAAAACAGAACATAAGAAGTTAAACGAGCAGAGAGTCACAGCGATGGGTGACCTTCTCGGGAACGACTGCGAAGTCATTTTAAACTCAAATTTTGAACCGTAAAATGTGATGCCGCAGTCCTTAGGACCATTACGAACACAGTAGAAAAGAGAAAATCATGAAAAAGAACTGTTAAGCCAGTCAAATAATTAGGTCAGTGAGCCAGAAGAAATATGGAATTAATTGCAAACCGGGATGAACCAGCGAGGGACAATTTGGTCAATTGACCCCGAGAGCTGACTCCTGACCTAACTGTCAAATAAAATCGGAGAAAAGAAAATTTTGAAATCGAGAATTAAATTAAAGAACTAATAGAAAAAAAAAAGAAAAATGGAAAATGGAAAAGTTAAAAGGTGATGACATCATGCATGACCTTATGCATGATGCCATAAAGAATATAATTAATTAAATTATTTATTTATTTAGATTTTTGGGTCTTCCATAAGGATAAAAACAAAACAAAAGAAAAGAAGTAAAAAAAAAAATTCATTTGGTCATCTTTTTTTTTCCTTGTTGCCGCCTCCCATTCTTCTCTCTCCCTCACCATTGCAAACTCCATTAAAGCTTGTCTTCAAGCTTTGAAACCACCATTAAACCTCAAATCCTTCCATACTTGCTTCACAAAAACTTGATTTAGTCACTTGAGAAGGAACTTGGTCATCAAAGAAAGAAGAAAAGAAGAGGGAAATTAAAGAATTCAAATTCAAATTGAGGTAATTAAGTGCAATTTCAAGTTTAGATTCTTATTGAATTCATGAATCTAAGTTTATGTGTGGTGAAATTGCATTAGAAATAAAGGAAATCATGCTTAAATAAGGGAAGAGAGAATGTGGCAGCCATGGAACCCTAAGGTTTTGATGGTATTTAGTTAGGTTACACATGAAATCTTGGTGAATAGATGTTATATATGTGAATTGTATATTTAGATTACATGAATTGTAAAGATTGGACAAACTTAGGGTTTTGGACATTAGGGTTTAGAGACAAAAAATGTGAGAAACTTGTAAATGGTGTCTTTGACCTAATGTGAAGTGAGACATGGTCATTTGTGACCTAATTAAGTGTGTTAGAAGTGTTGGAATTAAAGTCAAATTCGGAGGGACTGTGGTTATGCTACTACAGCATGACCAAATCAACTTTGAGGGACCAAAAATGAAATTTTACAAGTCCAATTGGTATGGGACCAATTGGGACTGAAAATAGGCACTAAATGACACAATTTTCATGTAGGAAGCATGCCCAAAAAGTGACCAAAACCTAGTGAAAAAATTGACCAAAGTTGAAAAATCACAGTCTGCCTCTGTATAACTAACTAAATAAATAGTGTTTGTTCATTTGGTTATAACTCAAGCTAGGCAGATCTAAATGACCTGAAATTTTACCCATGGTTAGATGAGATATAGACCTAAAACTTTCATGAAGAACACCAACCCAAATTGTGCTATTAACCCAATCAAATTACTGAGCAAATTTGGATCACTGAATCTGCAGACTGCAGATTTATCATATGAACAGTAAAGTTTCAATGGCTATAACTCTCTCTAGAAAACTCCGATTTAGGTGATTCTTGAACCGATGGAAACCTAAGGCATAGTAGAACATTTCATATGAAGAAATTTAGACAAAATTATGGACTTAACTTGATCAAATTGCTGAACGAATTTGGATCAATAAATCTGCCAGAATAAAAATCTGCAGCATGAACAGTAACTGTATTTTGGTTATAACTTGAGCTACAAAACTCCAATTGGAGTGATTCAAAAAGGAGAATAAACTTAAGACAATATGGAACATTTTCTATGAAGGAAGTTTTGCCAAATTCCAACAGAAAAGTGACCAATGGAACAGTGCAACCTAGACACCAAAAACTAAAAATTGACAATTTTGCCTAAAAGACTTAAGTGTTGAGAAAATGACCAAAACCAACAAGTTTAGTGACCAAAATGTGGTATGTGGGTGAAGTTGGAATTCCCATACCTATTAAGCCTTAGAAAGTCAACAATTTGACTTGAATAGTATAGTGAATAGTAACTCAAAACATAAAAATTTCGAGAACGTCGAGTTTAGCACAATAGAGCTAGATAAAAGTGAAGTTAAATTTATTTTTGGATTTATGCTAAGTTATGGTGCTGAAACACTGTGAAACTGTGTGTTTCAGCTGAAAAAGACTTGGAAGCTCGTAGAGACTGAGTCAAGGCCTAGAGACGACTCACGTCAGGTTTGTGCACAATAAACCTTATTTGAGCTTTTTGTCATTGAAAAATTGATTTAGTGTGATTTATGAAAATTTGAAGTTAATTATGAATTGTGTTGCCATCTTGTGAATGAAATTATGACTTTGGAAATTTATTGGATTTCTCACGAATCATTTGAATAAAATGTTTGAAATTGATTTTTGATTCACACTTAGCATGACCGTATCTTATTATTCCTCCTCTATTTATGGGGTGAGATCGGTTATCTTTCCTCCCTCTCTGGTTTACCAGTTGAGGTTGTAGATCGGGTGAGTACTCATTAGCTAGCTAGCCACCTCCCTCATTGATTTCAATTAGTGGGGTTGTAGATTGCTTTGTCGTGGTGTACAACGCGGCATTGATCGAAAATTTTATGTCATGGCTTAAGTTGTGTATGAATTGGCAATACTGTGTTCTTAAATTATTTGACTAAATTGTGTTATTATGAGCTTTGATAATTTGTGAAATGTGATTGAGAAATATTTAAATTGTGTTTTGGCAATGAATGATTTATGTATTGTATTTTAAATTTTTATTGTGCACCACTGAGTGTTTTTATACTTAGCGATAGTTTAATTTACTGTCGCAAATAAGAGCAAGGAGAAAGCGGCAGAGTGAGCTGCGGGATTGACAAGAATTTCTTGATCCCTTTTGTATGGGTATTGTTTTATACTCTTGTGGTTATTTTGATGTAAATACTGTAATGTCATAAGTATCAATGTAAAGTGAGCAGTTGTATAATAAATTGTAATAATATTATTTTTGGAACTTCTTTTTGTAAATTAAGATTTGTAGTTTGTGAATTTCATACTTTATGCACTATGAATGAAGTTATTAAAAATTTTGAGATGATAAACTTTGATTGGATTGTGGAATTATTTTTGAAGTGGATTGAAATGAGTTGACTTGAAATTATTTGGTGGTTGGGAGTTGTGAAAAATTTTTGGAAGTGTTTTTCTCAGGTATTTGAAGAACTATTTTCTCCAAATACAAATGGAACTCTGTCAAAATTTTTATAAAATTTGCAGAAAAATTAAAATAGACAAAAATTTTTATTAGTATTTAAGCTTTGAATAAATAATTTTAATTCTTACCAAAATGCTCACCACTTCCAAATCTAAGAAAATTGTTTTAAAATCCCTTGTAGGGTACTTAATGAGTTATCGGTAGGTGAAGTTCGGTAGTTTATTAGGTAGTCTACGGATTCATGTTATGCCTTACAGAGGGGTAATGTGTGACATATATATATATATATATATATATATATATATATATATATATATATATATATATATATATATATATATATATATGTAAAATTTCTGTGCGTCCCTGATTCATCTACCAATATATATATATTATTTTATTTTATTTTATTGTTATTTAATATTTCTCTTTTGTATTTTGAGTGTGTAGGAGATTCGAATATTCAATATGTCAGTTAAAATTATCTCTCGTCCATTGAAAATAATCATTATCTTAGAGGTTCCAGGCGAGTGGTAATTATAGTACATGACACTATTTTACTTCCTTTTAAAATTCCTTAGCATTAAAATTATTATTAAATAAAATTTTAAATCAGTATTTTAACAATTATTTTACATGTGATTTTCTAGAGTTTTATTTTATTATTGAATTTTATTTCGATTTTAATTAAATAAATTATTTTGTCAATTATCTCTGCATTAGAGCCATTAGGATCCAGGGAATAGGCCTTTAATGTCTTTATATTGATTGATATCTGACTATAAAATTTATCGATGTATTACACTGAATTGATTTGATATTGATTTGATCTGATTGACTCTCTGAAATTATTGAAATAAACTATTAGAATTGCACTATCAGTTATTATTTGCTATCTGAAATCTTTTATTGATTTTGATTAATTTGTACAAATTGATTTTCTATTTTGAATTGATACCTGTGCCCAGTATCTATATCTGCTATCTGGCCCCGCCGTGTGAACTATGACGGTATTAGGTTGCATTGTTGAGTCATGCATCATTTCACTTTATGGTTTGCATTAGTATCATATGCATTGATATATGTGAAGGAGGAAGAAGGTATCTAATATCTGGTAGCGCGCTTACCATCTAGCCTTTAGTGATGTGGGATATCATCACCTTGGTGTACTGTATCATAAAATTTTATTAAATGAATTTCTTTTATATATACGTTTTATGAAATTATTTTATTAATGATTTTGATAGCATTAGCATAATTTTATTGAATAGAAATTTTACTGTGATATTATTCAAGCGTCTGCCTATTCCTATTTCTATTCCGTTGTGTGCTATAATTATCATTCACTGAGCATTAGCTCAAACCACGTTTTCTCTGTCTGTTATCTGTTTCAGATCAGTAGAATTCTGCAGTTGATCCAAATATTCAGTCCATTTTCTGAAGAGGGACAATCATTGATTTGTTCTCATGGTATGCCCGAATTCATGTTTCATCAGGCTAATAATTAATTTAGCTTATTGAAGAGTTTAAATTTTTATTTGAAATTTCTAGAGACTCCGCAGTTTACTTATGAGATATTTATGATGTTTATTCAGTATTTTGTTTATTTGGATTTTACTTGTTTTGGGATTAGGAAGTGACAATATATTTATTCAAGATACTCTGATAAGGCTTGCATGATTTAAAAATGCTTAAATTATGCGCCAGTTACAGCACAAAATTTTGGGTCGTGACATTTGTTTAGGTGAAAGCATATGCAGAACAAAAGAAAACTTAGACTAAAAAAATATGAATAAGATGGTGAAAAACAATGTTTGTGTTAATTAACCACTCTCTTTGCTGGATGATGAATGGGCTCTAAATGGATTTCGTAACATGTATGAACCTTTTAGGAGTTTTAATTTAGTCATAAATTTGCTTATAAAACTAGGCGGCCCATGTTAAATGCTTCTATCATTGATTTTGTACGTTAAAAATTTATCATCTCATGAGCTTAGAGTGATATTCGAGAGAGAAACTCTTTTAGTTTATGTTAAAGCTTAGTTTAATGCGAGAATGCATTTATGATACATTTTAGTAAGAGCTTGAGAAACATAAGTTACGGTGTCTTATTATCATAATTTAAAGTATTTGTTGTACGTTGTTTCTTTTCACTCATTTTTTTAGGGACCTTTTACCTCGAGACAGATGCTGAATAAATGAGTGGTAGGGAATAGGGATGGCTGTGGGTTGGGTTTTTGCGGATAGCAGACCGAATTCTAATACGATGGATTTGAGTATTATATAATTAAGTTTGTGATGGGTTTAGATTTGAATAATAATACCTGTTATGGGTTTCAGTTGGATTCGGGTTTTATATATTGGGTATCCGTTACTCGAACTTCTTTATATAAGCACTTAATTAAATATAAAATATGTTTTTTTTAATAATATTTATAATATTTATATATTTTATTTTATATAAAATAAAATTTAAATTATTTATGAAATTATTAAAATTTTAAAATATAAATTATTAATAACAATAAATTTTTTTACGTAGATTATTAATTAAAATAGATAAAATTAAATGAGTTCAGGTATTTTTCAAATAATAATAACAATCAGGTTTGGGACTGATAAAAATAAAGGCTGTGAGAAACTTTATTTTAAGCTTTCAAATCTAAATTTGAATATTCAAATGTTTATTAAAATTCTTTTAAAAACTATACATATTTTATTCACATCAAACAATAGTTATTATGAAGGATATCACATAATTAAATCTAATTAAATGAATGAAATATAAATATTTGTCTATGTAAAAATAGTTATTATTATAAAACTACCAATTTTACTTTTATTTTTAGATGGTGACCATAATGAAAATAATTGTAATAAGATAAACCTTCTTCATTAGAGGGAGTGGAAATCAAATTAAAAAGAAAAAGTAGGGACACATCTATATAACACGAAATTTCCAAAACTTGAGGAGTTGGGTGAAAAAAAAAAGGAAAAAAAGAGGCTATATCAAAAAAATATTCAAAATCTTAGAGGGCCAAATTGGAAAAGGAAATAACACACCTTATCTGTTGATATTGTAGAGCTAATGCTTTTCTTCTTTTTTTATTTGTCCTTCTCTTCTTTTTCTTCTTGAAAGTTAGATGCCTTAAAATAATATTCAATTCTTTTGTTTGAGAGGCGTTGTAGAATTACATCTATGATCATGAGATAATCTTGAAATATTATATACATATTAATTTGATCATGGTTTCTCATTTTTAGGAGAATGGATGCTTGTTGATAAATGTCTTGGTATTAAAGTTAATGAGGTCTATAAGTGTTTCGTCCACTGGGGAACAAGAACAGTTCTTGAGTTGTAGTCTAAAAATAAACCTGTTTCAAGGTAATCTCCTCTCATAATTTCTCACCAGTATGATCAATTGTACTTGGAAAACTTCTATCAGAATAAGTTGTGTGCTATAACCTCTTAGTTTCTTGTATTATCAATTTTACTTTTAAAACTTCTATCAGAATAAGCTGTGTGCTATAACACTTTGCAACTTGGAATTCTATTGTGCAACCAAAAACTACTAAGTATGCGTGTGGAACTACTGTGGATTACCAAAGAGATTGCATTATCTACAATCAATTGGATTTCTAGCATGTTTCTTTTTTCCTTTCTAAACTTTAATTTACTAATATTTAATATAAAATTATTTATTCCTAATCTAAATCTACCCCCATTAATTTATGGGCAACCATAACTAATGGTACTCTGTGTCGACACCATATTTTGGCCGATCCCCAAAATCAACAAGACTTTGAAACCGATCCCCAGCACTAGGTCTCCCTGGGCCAGCCAATGACATTTCCGATTTCTCTTCATTTTTCTTTACCAGATGACCATATTTTCGAACTCTCCTTAAAAGGAATTGAATCAATGCTAAGACCTAACATTCGTTAAAGCCCTGCCGATCTCTCAAATCATTTACCGATCTCTCAAACCCGCTGCCGAATTTCCGGACCCGTCGGGTATATCCCTGATCTCTGTTGATAAATGAAGTGAACTAGCATTAGATTTTTTTTTTTTACCAGTTTTATTGCCGATCTCTCAGAAGATTAAGAGCTAAGGTTTTGGTTCGGTTTAACGAGGGTTCTGATCTTAAGTTTTCAAGTTAAATTTTCAATTTTAATCAAGTCCACCGATCTCATGCTTATGGTGCTTTCCGATCTCTTATACTTAGATTAATAATTGCATTTAAGTTTTTGTCTTGCTGTGCTCACACAATCAAATACTCAGACAAACAATGGTTTAAAATTTTCCAATCACAACCATTCATTGAACAAAGAGGCATTCCATTTCATTTCATAATTTGTACAAGTTATTCGGCTGGGGGATCACCCCCAGCCTGATTTACATTCTGCTCACTCTCTCTCTCACCCTCGGCTTCCTCCTCACTGTCCTCATCGTAGCCCTCAGGAGCCAGGTCGGCCATCCAGGAGAAGTCCTCTTCAGGGTAGCGCTTCTGGAGTTCGGCCAAGAGGTCCTTGTGAGCATTCACATAGGCTCCGGCTATCCCTGTCACCATCTCTTCGTCTTTCTCCTTAAGCTCCTCATCCTTCGCCTTAAGCTCCTCGTCTTTCTCCTTAAGCTCCTCGATGAGTTGGGCGACTGGCGACTCGTTGGCACAGCGCTGGACTTCTCCGAGAGCCCGATCCCTTTCAGCCAGGACACGAGTCTTTTCGGACAGCTTGTCTTCATAGTACTTTGCCCGTCCCTCAACTTGAGATATATAATCCCGAGCGGATGAGAGTTGGGATCGGAGGAAGCCAATTCTGATTTTTCTTCCCGATCTCCTTACCTGCACATTGGACCTTTTCCCAAACCATGGTCCGATTCACGGGCACTCCACATTCAGACTCATGGAGTGAGTCAAGATATCATCAAGGCTGCTCGAGGATAGCCTGTCCCGATCCTCCCAAAGAAAGATGGAAGACCCCAAGACTTGGGCAAAACCGGGGTTCTCCCGAACAGTCCGGTTATTCTTCAGAGACTCCATTAACTTTTGGGCGCCACGAGAGGAGGTCCTCCCAGAAGATTGAGAAGGCCCCCTTTCCGTGCTTGGAACAACTGAAAGAGTCGGAGGCTGCTCTTCCGATCTAGGAGGAGATCGGACAGCTTCAGTGGTCTGCAGATCCGAAGGTGGAGGCGGGTCTCCTTGTACTTCCCCAGGTTCACGACCAGGTGTTCGAAGCATTTCCGAACGCTTCATCTCCTTTACTTTCCCGGAGATCTCTTTGTCCTTCTTCCGCTTCCTAGAACCCTCACCACCCGCCATACCTGCACAAAGAAAAGATCAGTGAGACCGCTAAGGTCCTGAGATCTGAGATATAGAAAATACCAATGCCGAGGTCAGAGAGCGGAAGTTCGCGATCTTGGCCGGTGATCAGCTGCATGGTCCAATGGTGCAGCTCGGCGGTCACCGCGTTTGGACAGGAATACTTTAGAGTGGCGGCCTGACTCTTCAGATCCATCACTATTAAGCTTTCCTCTTCACTCAGGGTAAGGTGATTCGGAAGCAAGGGCCCCTGGTACCACCAGCTGCGGGGGAAGTCCTCAAAGCGGCTCGGATCTTTGCTCCTCAGGATGAAGAAACGGTTCTTCCAATTCTTGAGAGACGAGGGCAGATCGGAAAAGAGCCCGCAATGAGGCTTCGCCTGAAAGAACCAGTGGTCATCGTCCTTTCGGCGAGTTAGCCTGTGCAACTCGGCGAACACCTTAGTCGTAGGTCTGATTCCCTTAGCTCGGCATAGACCTCGGAAGGCTACCAAGATCCGCCATGAGTTGGGGTGAATTTGAGCAATGCACGCTCGGTGAAGTTTTAAGACCTCCTTGTAGAAGTCGTCTAGAGGGAACCTCAGACCGGCCTTTAACTGTTCCTCGTACACCATAACCATGTCATTCTCTTCAAAGGAGTGATCGACACGAAGATCGCCGTGGCACTTGATTAGCTCGTACGAATCAGGCCGAATGTTATATTCTTGGCTAAACGATTGCAGATCGGATTCTCGAAGAACCGATGGTAGCTCGTCTATAGGGAGAGTCTCTCTCCCTGAAGAAGGTGCGAGCCTTGATGGTATGACCCGCCCCCGAGTTGGAGCGGAGGCCCTGGGAGGTTCTTGTTGAACGCTTGGCCCGACTGCCTCTTCTTCATCAGACGATGACCACGAGAACTGAATGGAAGGAGGGCTCGCCGCTCTCTGACCTTCGGCACCGCTCATTTTCAAAAGAAATAAAGAATTTAAACTAAAAAGAGGATCAAAGCCCTTACCGGAGTCTGATCGGCGTCGGAAGAACTTGAGAAAACGAGAGAACTTCGAAGTTGTGAGCAGGGGATTGAAAATGGAATGAGAGAACAACTGGCTAACCCTCCCACCCCTATTTATACTAGTCCGAGCATTTAATGCTCGCGAGGTTCTAGGCAGCGCATCGATTGGTGGGACTCGACAGCTGTTCTGACACTTCTCTCAAATATCCGAATGTTCAGAGATCGGTTAATTGGAGATCGGCATAATAAGCTAAATATTTTCAATAAAGGATCAATTAAGTGTCATTCAGGTAAAGAACCAGATCGGATAACCACATTAGAGATCGGAAAATAATCAATGCAAAAATAATAAGATGATAACCGACAAAATAAAGTCTTTATTTTCAAAAGATCGGATTACATCATTTGGGCGATCTCTAGGGATCGGATTACACTAAAATTGGATCACATCATTTCTGTGATCTCTAGAGATCGGATTGCATTGAAAATAAAATACATCATTTGGGCGATCTCTAGGGATCGGACTACAATAAAGGTCTAACTACATCATTTGGGCGATCTCTAGAGATCTGATTACATTTTAGGATTACATCATTTGGGCGATCTCTAGAGACCGGTGGAACATCCTATCTAAAAGGCCTATGTCAAAGCCTAGTCTCGTGGCTGAATCAAAAGACGTGTTTGACCAGGAGACCGGCTGTTGACATCGGATAGATGTGCAGCTCAGATGGGGTGACTATGACTCCCATGAAGATGAGAGATATCGTCACCGATGTTACCACCCGAAACCGACCCGCTGTCGGAACACCCAATGTGGAGGAAAACTGCTGTCGGAACACTCAATGTGATGAGAAACCGAATGAACTCAGTTGAGCGACTCGAGATCGGTACAACCAAGGTCCGCAATACAGATCGGTCAAATCCAGTCCTCTCACCATCGTCAGTTAAGGTCATTCGATCACCGGGATCGTAAATTTTCAGTCGGTGAGTAAAGAAGTCCATCGGAAAAAGATCAAAGCCACAGTTATAGCCAGAACTTCCACCGGAGCAGCTAGAATAGGGAAAGTAAGAAAGGAAGAGAGGAAAATCAGATGAAAGAAATGTCTCTGTCGACAGGAGTATATATAGGGGAAAATCAGCATTTATTGCTGAACAGAAAACGAAGCGAACGCTTCGGGAATCGAGGGACAATTAATACTTTGACCAGACCGGACCTGAAGAAGGGAAAAGATCGGAATAGTAGATCGGAAGGTGGGAGACCAGCATGAAAGGTCGGAAAGAACATGTGAAAGAGATCAGAAAGAGGAGGGATCGGTAGGAAATAAGAATAAGACAAATTCCAATAACCTTCGTCGAGAATCGAGCCGTAGAGGTAGTTAAGGCGTTGCAGACGAGATCTCCACCGCACGCCTAAGAATCGCCCGCAATGCTGACAGGTGCCAGGGTATGTCATGACAGTCCTGTACATCCCAATCTCCACCGTTGATCCCACTTGTAAGGACAAACCCGGAACCCTTAGATCAAGAGAGAAGACGACAATACCAGCGTCTTTCGCTCTTAGCCCTCGGATCGTTCCGGACAAGGAAATTTGGGACCGTCAGATGGAAAGAAGAAAAGGACAAATATTATGAAGAGTGATCTCAACCATTCATTTTGATTCTCTTTAATTCCTGAACCTCCGATCATGTCCTTCAAAATCTCGACCCTCCATCTCCCTCAAATAAATCCTGACCCTTCACGAAGAGCACCCGATTCCTATAAATACCTGCATAAAAACTGTTCAAGGGACGGGCAAAAAAAAATAGACAAGAGGCTGTTATTATAGCAGAGGAACTCTGAAATTTCATTTAGTTTGCTACTCTGCTACTTAGAAGTGTCAATCAAAAGACTTTTGAAACTAGTTTTCCGAAGTGTTTTTCTTGAAAAGATTCTGAATACTGGAACTCTACATTTCCAGTTTGTTCATTATCTGGTCACACTCTCACTTTCTGCCTTTTATCATCTCTGTTTTCATTGTCCAAGCTCAACTTCATTCCACTCGGTTCTTTTCATCTTGATCTGATCGCATTTTAGCTAAGCACCCTCCAATTCACGAGGAACACCACCCCTCAGGCCAATCAATCCGTTGCCTTATCACTATTTGACACCCCATAGTTATTTTAGTAGATTTGGCTCCTTACAGGTAAGAGCTCATACTACTGTTTTATTAAGTGCTTACATTTACTTTCTGCATTTTCTTTGTTCTTCTCACATCTGTGACTTTCTACTTTTGCACAAACGATCCCCAAAGAATGTTACTGTAAGAGCTCATACCACTGTTTTATCGAGTGTCTGCATTTACTTTTCGCATTTTCCTGTGTTCTTCTTACATCTGCAACTTTCTTCAAGACTATTTTCGCACAAACGATCCCCAAAGAATGACACTCCCAAATCATCTATTTAGTGATCAGTTCATTTTTATTAATCTTCATCTTTTTTGAAAGCAAGTTTTCTAACTCCTAGTAGTATGTAAGTGGTTGGGTAAACGTAGGTAACTGCAACTTAGGGGTCTCTTTTAAAAGAGAGAACATGAATAACACGTCAGGAAGATAGCCAAACTATTAGGCCGACGTAATGCGACAATTCGACAAAGATGTCATAAAGTGGAATAAGACCAAAGTAAACGAAACAGAGTAGATCGGTCATTAATAGATATTGGTAAAATGAACGCATGAAAGGTCGGTAAATCAAGTCTAGTTTTCCCTATCTAGTCAAAAGGTATCGAGAAGCCTTATCCCCAGCATCTTAGAACGCCAGAATCCTTAGCTTTAGGCTCTTATGTCATGTAGTTGAAATTAAAAATCCGGGAGATCGGAGAAATCCCTTCCAGGCTCCTGTTAATCTGAAAGAGATCGGAAGAGAGTTCTTATCCGGTCTCAATCCAAAATTTTAATAAACGTTAAAAGAGATCGGAGGAGAGTTCTTATCCGGTCTCCCTTCAAAATTTTAATAAACATTAAATAGGGATCGGAGGAGAGTTCTTATCCGGTCTCAACTCAAAACATTAATAAATAACTCTAAAGGAGATCGGAGGAGGGTTCTTATCCGGTCTCCCCTCAAAATTTTAATAAATAACTTAAAAGAGATCGGAGGAGGGTTCTTATCCGGTCTCCCCTCAAAATTTTAATAAACAACTTAAAAGAGATCGGAGGAGAGTTCTTATCCGATTCTCACACCTGTTCACTAAGGTTGTCTCATTTACTTATGTATTTGGGTGATCCAAATTTAGTAAAAAATCAAATATTCCTTTTACCAAAAGGATTAACATTGCCGTCCAAGCCCTCCTAACTAATTTATAAAGGACGCAGAATTAAATCTACTTACCCTTATTAAGGGACGAGGTGGGGTGCCTAACACCTTCCCCACCCGTTTACGGACCCCGAACCTAGAATCTCTGTTTTGAAGTGGTTTCATTTTTAATTTAACTTCTCAAATGGTTTTCTTTAGTTTCCCTCAAAACTAAGGTGGCGACTCCTCACTTTTTCCCACTTCGGTGAGTGATCGTCCAGGCGACCGCAAAATCTATTGCGACAGCTTGGCGACTCCACTGGGGATGTATACCCCGGTCTAGTGGTCCAAAAGTAGATTTAATTTTGTCTGATCAAATTATAGTTAGATGGGCTCACTCGGCGATGTCTTATATGTTAATTATTATTACTGCTAACTATTTTGTTTTGCCTGTTCTATCTCTTACAGTGCTCTTCATTTCAAAAAGGAAAAAAAGGAAAAAAATGGAAAAATAAAATCCCCTAAATTGGGAAGAGGTAAAGGTGTCCCTTCACACACTGAACACTCACACAATGTCCTCACACACTATGGTCCTAACCCGGGCTTTCTTACCCTTTTAGGAAAGTAGGAGGGAGTCATGTAGCGGTACCCGTGGGTTTTACCCCGTTAGTATCCGTGAAGGCTTCTGCTCAAATTGAAACTCGCTCTATCCACTGTGATACTCGTGGAATTTTCCCGATAACATCACGGGGGTAGAATGGGGCTCTACTGTTTACAGTAGGGGCAATTTGGGAACCTGTGGCTTTTAGAAAATTAGCTCCTGAGCTAAACTATCACAATAGTTGAAGGCCGTAGTAAACTACCTCATAAGATAGAACTATCCAGGTAGGTAGCGCTCACCCGGTGTTAGGAGTCTCCCTACTATAGGACAAGAGGCATACTTTCTCTTACCCTATTCTGCTTTAATTTCCTTTTGTTCATTTCTTTTGAGGGTAATCTTGAATCCTACTAGAACACCTACACATTTTCCTACTTTGATAAATGTGTACGTGTCACTCTGTCAACAGTATGATTCAAAATTACCCTAATTTGTCTTACTAACGAATTTTCTCACAGGCATTACCAAACCAAGAGTCTGTAAAAGGATAGGCATCATTTTTATCATGGCATCCTCGAGTCAGTCGGCAAAAAAGGTTCAGAATGCTAAACTTTGGTCCAAATCAGCTCATAGTCCGGTACCCTCGCAAAATGATGCTTCCGAGGCACCTGCTAGCTCGCTACCTTCGCTAGATCTGAATAAAATAGAGGTCAGAATGAACAGCCTAGAGGGTCTGTCTAACGGATGGAGGTCGCTTCTACCACGAGCTCAAAGGAGAAGAAGGGTTGAAAAAGGCTCGCAAATCTTGGGAAAACGTCACTCTAATGGAGAGATCGCCTAAAGGCCCAAGCACCTCAGGCGATTATCTTAAATGGAGAGCTGATAGGGACCGAGAACATTCAACGGTGAAATTCGAAGACAGCAACCCGCTCCGAGATGTCCTATTAGAAGAAACGAATGGCCATCTGGATGACTCACTACGAGAGGCTAATACTGAGAACTCACAACTGCAGGAACAAATAAAACAGCTGAAGGACCAACAGCAGAAACTTAAAAGAAGAGTAAAAAGACTTAAGGAAGAGGTAAGGGCCGAAAGGATGGGGTTCGAGGAGCAAGAGGTACAGTGGGAAAGGGAAAGAGACTCTCTCCAAGCTGAGGTAAAAGAAGTGAAAGTACAGAATAGCAAGTTTCAGGAAAAGATGAAATACCAATAGGTACTCGTCGAAGAATATAAGCAAGAAAGTAAGAAGAAGAAGCTCGAATTGAAAGAACAAGCACTACTCATCAACGATATCTTGAAAGAGTGTGCTAAAGAAAGGAAAGAGAAAGAAAAATAAAGTTTCTCTATCTAGGTGAAGAGAATGTTGACCAGTGGAGAGAACAATAGCACAGGAAAAGCGAGAACTATTACGAATCAAGTATGCCACGAAAGCATTTGACCCCGCCAAGCAAGAAGAAAGGTTATATGAGTATCTCAGAAAATGTCATCTTATTATAAAGAACCTTCCAGAGCTTAGGCCAATGTAAAAGATACGATGTACAAATTACTCAGTTAATGAAGTGATTTTTGGACCATTGTTTAGCAAAATTTGTGAATGAATAGTATGACTCCCGTAGGAACTTCCTCGCTAGGGTTATGTGAAAAATTGAAATGAGCCATATGAACAGGTATCATAAATGCGCATTCAATCCCGTCATTCACGGTCAGACTATCGAACGATGCCATGATAAAGCTGAGGCGATTATCCTTTTTACAGATTTCAACCTGGCTCTCAAATGCCACTGTATCCTTCGTCCAGACCAGGACTTTTAGTTTCTTTGCAAAATTCGAAGTTTATTTAAAATTTTCTTTTTTTTACCCCTTACAGGAAATCAATATTGCTTCTAACAACGCAAGTCTGACCAAGCACACGGTTCAACCCCAGCGAGTGTACTTAACAAGATCTCGAACAAGAAGACTAATGGAAGACCAGGAACAAGTACAGAACCTACAGGGGCAAGTGTCTGAACTAAAAGACCAGGTTTCAGAACTTATGAAGATGATGAGGGAGATGTCCCAAAATAGGCCCACTTCAGACCCTAACCTACCATTACCTCCCCCACCTCCTACAACGGTTGATTCTCACTACGCTTCAACCTCCTTCACTTTCCAACCATCAATCCGGACGGCGATCCTTTGTCAATCCGGTGACCATAAATAATGACCTACCTTTTTCCTATTACCCGGCTATCTCAAATGCCGAGCCACACCCTTCAATCCCGATCCCTCCAGTTTACTCCACCCCTCAGCTCCCAGTTGGAGGAGCGCATCATACGGTGGAAGGAGAACATAGGGCGAGAGAAAACGAGAAACTATCGGCTCTAGAAGAAAGACTGAGGGCAATAGAGGGGCTGAACATGTATGGTTCAGTCGATGTGTCGTCACTGAGATTGGTGCCAGATGTGGTGGTACCACCCAAATTCAAGGTTCCGGATTTCGACAAGTACACCGGAAACTCAGATCCTCGCATCCACCTGGCAACCTACATTGCCAAAATGTCTGCCTTAACCGAAGACGATAGACTTCTCATTCACTTCTTTCACGAGAGCCTCTCCGGAGCAGCTCTGAGATGGTGCATACAATTGGACAGGAGCAAGCTACACTCCTGGAAGGATTTAGCCGATACCTTTCTAAAGCAGTACAAATCAATTGTGATGCGGCACCCACAAGGAGGGACCTCCAAGGAACCCTGATCCACCTCTTCCCCTCCCTCTCAGTGAAATATACCGATACCTTGTCGGTATAAACCAAATCGTACCAGTCCCCTTAGACCCAATCCAGCCGCCATATCCCAGGTGGTATGATGCCACAGCCCGTTGTGAGTATCATGGAGGAGCACAAGGGCATTCAACCGACAACTGCGGGGCACTCAGAGGGAGAGTGCACGCTTTAATCCGAAAAGGGTGGTTGAAGATCGAGGGAAATGGTTCCCTCCCCAATGTCACCTCAAACCCACTACCTAACCATAATGCGGGCAGTGGTGTAAATATGATAGAGTCTAAGGGAGAGGGATCAACACCAGAAATGGATAAGCTGGTTCCATACTTTGAGGAGATTTTTGCTGTAGCAACGAGGGAAGGCTACCTTTGTCCTCAGGTAGCGGGATTCGAAAAAAGTACGGGGTGTCCTTACCATGGAGGAGCAGCTGACCATGAGTTGCGAGATTGTAAGGGGTTCAGGCAAGAGGTTTGGAACTTATTGTCTCTCAAGGTTCTGAGATATCATAAGAGGTCAAAGACGGAAGAGGGAGTGAACACCACTAGGTTCAGCCAAACGGCTTCTACCTCCAAACCCAGAATCACCTTCTCACCCCCGGTGGCCTCACCGCCAGTAGCGGTTATCCGAACTCCACCTCAGCTCCCCGTCACCAATACTCACGCTGTCCCATGGAATTATAATTTCCAAGTTTTCACTCAGGGAGCGTCAAGCAGTACATCCGCTCCCAGTCTCGCCTCACCTCCGGCACCACCAAAACCATGTTTCGCTCCTCACGAGCATTTCAGAATGACTTATGCTGGACCTACCAGCAACATTACTCCCCAAACCAGTTCTCGGCCCGTTATCGCAACAAAGCCCTCTCCACCTGAGCAAGAAGTCGAGTTTATAACTCGAAGTGGGAGGTGTTACGGGAATGAAGAAAGAGAGAAGAAGAAAGGGAAAGTAAAAATGGGAGAGTCATCAAAAAATACAGAAGAGGAGGTTGAGAAAGCAGGGGAAGTAGAACCTACTGAACATAAAGAAGAAGAAGAACTACTGCTCCAAATAATGAAACAGAGTGAGTATGATGTAGTGGAGCAATTGAGGAAGACACCTGCCCGAATTTCACTGTTATCACTGATCCTGAGCTCTGAAGTCCACCGACAAGCCTTGCAGAGAATCCTGGATCAAGCCTTTGTGAACCCCGACATCACACCGGGACAGTTTGAGAAGATAGTAGAACAAATCCAGGCTTCCAACTTTGTAGCCTTTTCTGAAGAGGAGGTAGATCCCGCAGGCTTAGGGCACAATAAAGCTCTACATGTAACTGTGAAGTGCAAGGGTTGTATAGTGGCCAAAGTTCTCATCGATAACGGATCGGCCCTTAATGTACTGCCTAGCGCAACCTTAGCCAGGCTACCGGTCGACCAATCGCATATACGTCAGAGCGCGATGGTGGTAAGAGCCTTTGACGGTACAAGGAGAGAAGTACTGGGAGACATTGACTTGCCAATCCAAGTCGGTGCATGTACCTTCAACATCACGTTCCAGGTGATGAACATTGAGCCGGCTTACACTATGCTGTTGGGAAGGCCGTGGATCCATTCTGCGAATGCTGTTCCTTCAACTTTGCACCAGAAGATCAAATACATTAAGGACGGAAAAATCATCACTGTAAGGGGTGAAGAAGCCATATTGGTTACCAAGCCGCAATCACTTCCTTATGTGGAAGCGGCCGAGGAGTCATTGGAGAGTTCTTTCCAGGCCCTTGAACTGCAAGATACCGGGAAGGAGGGGGCTATGGCTATGGTGGCCAAAGTGATGTCGAGGAATGGGTATCAAGAGGGGAAAGGCTTGGGCACCACACTGCAAGGAATCGTGGAACCCATACCGGCTATTCAGAAGGTAGGCCGTTGTGGTCTGGGATATGAGGAGGATGCCCTCGTGGATGGGCGATTCTGGATGAGGAAAATACTTCGGGATCAGAGGTTTGACCAGAAGATGGGAAAGATGAAAGTAGTCCCGAGAATCACGGAGATCTTCACCAAACCGGTCATTCAACATCCGGCAAATACAGAAGAATCACCCGATGATCCATCCATCGATGTCATCCAACTGGACTCCTTGTATGAGGCCCTAGTCTCGCCAGTGGCTGAGGGGCAGGAGCTTGACAACTGGACAACGGAGGATATCCCTGTACTCAATCTCGAGTAAAGTACCTCTGGTTATCTACACTTGATCACTTTGTCCATGGTGACAAGTGTAATACTGTAAATGGACCTTTTCTTATGGCATTAATATTATTAATGAATTGATAGCGCATTTTTAAAATCCAACACTCTCTCTCTTTCCTTTTAAATTCCATCCTTATAACATGTTCTATTCTTTATTCGTCCAGGACCATCCATCAATTAACACCTAATAATCCAATAAACTCAGAAATCCCTCTGGTTAATTTTGAAATCCCCATAACTGCCATTACTTCAAGTGACTCTGAGGAAGAACTTACACAAGAAGACGGTGAAAAGGATGAGCCCTCCCTCGTGCCTTGTGGAGACGAGACGCACACAATAAACTTGGGCACGGAAGAAGTAAAAAGGGAACTTAAGGTAGTAGAGAGTGAAGAATTGGGAGATATGATCAGTCTGCTTAAAGAATTCCTCGATGTATTTTCCTGGAGCTATGATGATATGGTGGGTTTGGACCCTCAGATAGTAACGCACAAAATTCCCTTAATTCCAGGAACGATTCCGGTGAAGCAGAAACTAAGGAGAATGAATCCCGACACACTGCTCAAGGTTCGGGATGAAGTCAAGAAACAGTATGACGCCGGGTTCTTGGAAGTGGTCAAATATCCCCAATGGGTGGCTAACGTCGTCCCGGTAATGAAGAAAGACGGGAGAGTCAGAGTGTGCGTTGACTACAGGGACCTTAATAAAGCTAGCTTGAAAGACGATTTCCTCTCCCCACATTGATGTGTTAGTTGACAATCTTTGCGGGATTGGGCAGGTGTTCGTGTATTGATGGGGCATCAGGGTACAATCAGATCCCAATGGACGAAGAAGACAAGGATAAAACTGCTTTCATCACTCAATGGGGAGTATTCTGCTATCGGGTCATGCCCTTCGGGTTGAAAAATGCCGGGGCTACTTACCAGCGCACAATGGTCACATTATTCCATGACATGATGCATAAAGAAGTGGAGGTGTACGTGGATGATATGATCATTAAATCCAGGGGAGAAGAGAGCCACGTTCAGGTGATGAGGAGGGTATTCGAAAGGCTCAGGAAATACCACTTGAAGCTGAACCCTGGTAAATGCATATTCGGAGCTAAATCGGGAAAGTTGTTGGGATTCATAGTAAGCGAGAAAGGGATAGAAGTAGATCCAGACAAAGTTCGAGCTATTCAAGAAATGCCATCCCCAAAAACAGAAAGGGAGGTGCGCAGTTTTCTGGGAAAGCTGAACTACATTTCGAGGTTTATTTCTAATCTTACTGCCAAAGCTGAGCCTATTTTCAGATTACTCCGGAAAAACAACTCTACTCAATGGGATTCAGTTTGTCAAGAGGCTTTTGAGAAAATCAAGCAGTATCTGTCAAATCCACCAGTATTGGTTCCACCTGTGGCAGGCAGGCCTTTGATACTGTACATGGCAGTCCAGCAGAACTCGATGGGATGTGTTTTGGGACAACATGATGATACCGGCCGAAAAGAGAGGGCCATTTATTACCTGAGCAAGAAGTTCAATGATTGTGAGTCAAGGTACTCTTCCTTAGAAAAGACTTGCTGCGCATTAGCTCGACAAAGAAATCGCCTCAAGCACTACATGTTGAATCACAAGACATGGCTCATCTCCGTGATGGATCCTATCGATATGTATTCGAGAGCCCATTTGTGCTGGAAGGATAGCCAAGTGGCAGGTTATACTCTCCCAGTACGACATAGTCTACATGACCCGGAAAGCGGTGAAAGGCAGCGTAATTGCTGACCTCCTAGCAGAAAATCCTATCCAGGATTATGAAGCTCTGGATTTTGAGTTCCCTGATGAGCATATTAATGAAGTAGACTGCGAAGAGGAGGGGCCCGCCGACGTATGGGAAATGTATTTTGATGGAGCAGTCAATTTATCCGGAAACGGAATCGAGTCAGATCGGGTATCCCGGACGAAAACACTTCCCGATAGCTGTCAAGTTGAGGTTTGACTGTACCAACAATGTCGCAGAGTATGAAGCTTGTGTGATGGGTCTACAAGCTGCTATCGAAATGAAAATCAGAAAGTTGGAGGTGTACGGAGACTAGGCTCTGATAATCTATCAAGTCAAGGGAGAATGGCAAACTAAGGATCCCAAGTTGATCCCATATCGTAAGTACTTCATCGAGCTGATTAAGGAATTCGAAGAAATCTCTTTCACTCATCTTAGCAGGGACAAGAATCAATTTGCTGATGCTTTAGCTACTCTGGCCGTTATGGCTCAAATGGAAGAAGGGCAGACGACTCAAGCATTGAGGGTCAAAGCAAGGGATGAGCCAGCTTATTGCTTCACGATTGAAGAAGAGCCCGATGAAAAGCCTTGGTATCATGACATCCTGGTCTCATCAGAGAACTGCAGAATTCCTCGTGGGCAACCAAAAATGAAAAGAAGATGATTCGGAGATTAGCATTGGGATACTTCCCCAGTGGAGAAACCCTATACAAGAGGAGCTCCAACGGTGAATTACTGAGATGCGTAGATGCAAAAGAAGCAAAGAGAATCCTCTTTGAGACACATGAGGGAAATTGTGCGACCCATGCCAATGGACACATGATGGCTAAGCAAATCATGCGACGTGGGTATTTTTGGACCACAATGGAGAAGGATAGCATCGAGTATTTCCGGAAGTGCCATAAGTGTCAGATCTATGCCGATCCGATAAACGTCCCACCTCATAAACTGTTCAACCTCGTCTCACCATGGCCTTTCGCAATGTGGGGCATCGATGTGATTGGTCCTATCAATCCTAAGGCATCCAATGGGCACAGATTCATCCTAGTGGCCATCGACTATTTCTCCAAATGGGTCGAAGCAACGTCGTATGCTCACATCACGCAGAACACGTTCCTTAAATTCTTCAAAAGCAACATCATCTGCCGGCATGGTCTCCCGAATGAAATTGTCACTGATAATGCCAAGAACTTGAATGGTCCGAAGATTCAGGAATTATGTGATCAATACAAAATCTGGCATCTCAATTCCTCCCCGTACCGTCCCCAGATGAATGGAGTGGGAGAAGCCGCAAACAAGAACCTCAAGAGGATAATCCGGAAAATGACGGTCACATATAGGGATTGGCATGATATGCTTCCCTATGCTCTTCACGCATACCGGACTTCCGTAAGAACCTCAACCGGCAACTCCATACTCACCGGTCTACGGATGGAAGCGATACCTATTGAGGTCGAAATTCCTTCCTTTAGGATTCTGAAGGAATCAGGGATTGATGAATCAGAATGGATCCAGTCAAGGTTGGATCAGTTAAATTTGCTGGACGAAAAAAGGTTAACAGCAGCATGTCATGGGCAATTATACCAGAGGAGAATGGCTAGGGCATTTGATAAAGGTGTTCGCCTACGTGAATTCCAACCCGGGGACCTAGTGTTGAAGAAAGTGCTGTCGAACCAAAACGATCCCCGGGGCAAATGGTCACCAACTTATGAGGGACCCTATGTGGTTAAAAAGGCATTTTCCGGAGGAGCCTTAATCTTGACCCATATGGACGGTGAAGAATTCCCGAGACCCGTGAATGCCGACACTGTCAAGAGGTACTATGCATAAAATGAGTAAAGGACGAAAAAAAAAAAAAAATAAAAAAAATAACTTGGAGTGAAAACCCGAAAGGGCGCCCCAAGAACCAAAGTGGAGAAATAAGGAAGAGGGTATGAAACCAAGGATGGAGAAGAGACCATTATGGCATGAGGCTGCAGAGAACTTGAAATAATGGCAGTTAAAAGACTTCAAAACCAACTAAAAGGAATATGTGAGATCTATCTTTGTACCTTTTTCTTCTCCTTTGAAAGTCTATTTTTCCTAATAAAGTTATACTTCATTCCTTCTGTTTTTGTTTTCCCGTTTACCCACTTTTTAATACTATCCTTTCTCTTTGTTTAACGCGCTATTGATTAGTTAAAATTTTTGCCATAAGATTTGAATTCGAAAATTGATAACCTCACGTACTTTATTATGAGATTTGCAGGAAGTGGCCTTCACAAAAAAAAAAAATAAATAAAAAAATAAAAAAAAAACTAGAGGTGAAAACCCTAAAGGGCGCTTCTGGTTAAATGGACGGAAAGAAAGTGAAAACCCGCAAGGGCGCTTTCCATAAAATAAGAAGAAAAATCGGGAACAGAAGAGGGGCATTTGAAGCCTTGATGGTCATGGGCCAAGTCTTGCAACTCCTTTTCCATTAATCATCGGCCTTCGGTATCTTGTTAAGTATACTTCATCAGGGAAGAACTTCATGTGTCAGGGTTAGACTTGCTTTGTAAGTTGATTTTAATTTCCAGCAACTTAAATTTCCTGTCATCAACCTCTGGTTCCTTGATCTAAGTTGATTTTAATTTCGTGCAATTTACATTTCCTGCTATCAACCTCTGGTTCCTTGATCTAAGTTGATTTTAATGCAATTTACATTTCCTGCTATCAACCTCTGGTTCCTTGATCTAAGTTGATTTTAATTTCCAGCAATTTAAATTTCCTGTCATCAACCTCTGGTTCCTTGATCTAAGTTGATTTTAATGCAATTTACATTTCCTGCTATCAACCTCTGGTTCCTTGATCTAAGTTGATTTTAATTTCATGCAATTTACATTTCTTGCTATCAACCTCTGGTTCCTTGATCTAAGTTGATTTTAATTTCCTGCATTTACATTTCTTGCTATCAACCTCTGGTTCCTTGATCTAAGTTGATTTTAATTTCATGCAATTTACATTTCTTGCTATCAACCTCTGGTTCCTTGATCTAAGTTGATTTTAATTTCCAGCAATTTAAATTTCCTGTCATCAACCTCTGGTTCCTTGATCTAAGTTGATTTTAATTTCCAGCAATTTAAATTTCCTGTCATCAACCTCTGGTTCCTTGATCTAAGTTGATTTTAATTTCCTGCATTTACATTTCTTGCTATCAACCTCTGGTTCCTTGATCTAAGTTGATTTTAATTTCCAGCAATTTAAATTTCCTGTCATCAACCTCTGGTTCCTTGATCTAAGTTGATTTTAATTTCATGCAATTTACATTTCTTGCTATCAACCTCTGGTTCCTTGATCTAAGTTGATTTTAATTTCCAGCAATTTAAATTTCCTGTCATCAACCTCTGGTTCCTTGATCTAAGTTGATTTTAATTTCATGCAATTTACATTTCCTGCTATCAACCTCTGGTTCCTTGATCTAAGTTGATTTTAATTTTCAGCAATTTAAATTTCCTGTCATCAACCTCTGGTTCCTTGATCTAAGTTGATTTTAATTTCCAGCAATTTAAATTTCCTGTCATCAACCTCTGGTTCCTTGATCTAAGTTGATTTTAATTTCATGCAATTTACATTTCTTGCTATCAACCTCTGGTTCCTTGATCTAAGTTGATTTTAATTTCCAGCAATTTAAATTTCCTGTCATCAACCTCTGGTTCCTTGATCTAAGTTGATTTTAATGCAATTTACATTTCCTGCTATCAACCTCTGGTTCCTTGATCTAAGTTGATTTTAATTTCATGCAATTTACATTTCTTGCTATCAACCTCTGGTTCCTTGATCTAAGTTGATTTTAATTTCCTGCATTTACATTTCTTGCTATCAACCTCTGGTTCCTTGATCTAAGTTGATTTTAATTTCATGCAATTTACATTTCCTGCTATCAACCTCTGGTTCCTTGATCTAAGTTGATTTTAATGCAATTTACATTTCCTGCTATCAACCTCTGGTTCCTTGATCTAAGTTGATTTTAATTTCATGCAATTTACATTTCTTGCTATCAACCTATGGTTCCTTGATCTAAGTTGATTTTAATTTCATGCAATTTAAGTTTCCTATTATCAACCTCTGGTTCCTTGATCTAAGTTGATTTTAATTTTCTGGTACGTCGACTTCTGTTAACAATTTCTAGGTCATTAGTTCCCTAATTTCAAACACTTAATCGTCCAAAATATGAGTCTGAATCTTTACATAATTCCCACACGGAAATTTCTTTCCTTTAATAGAAATTATGTAAAGAGGGGCAGCTGTCGACACCATATTTTGGCCGATCCCCAAAATCAACAAGACTTTGAAACCGATCCCCAGCACTAGGTCTCCCTGGGCCAGCCAATGACATTTCCGATTTCTCTTCATTTTTCTTTACCAGATGACCATATTTCCGAACTCTCCTTAAAAGGAATTGAATCAATGCTAAGACCTAACATTTGTTAAAGCCCTACCGATCTCTCAAATCATTTACCGATCTCTCAAACCCGCTGCCGAATTTCCTGACCCGTCGGGTATATCCCTAATCTCTGTTGATAAATGAAGTGAACTAGCATTAGATTTTTTTTTTTTACCAGTTTTATTGCCGATCTCTCGGAAGATTAAGAGCTAAGGTTTTGGTTCGGTTTAACGAGGGTTCCGATCTTAAGTTTTCAAGTTAAATTTTCAATTTTAATCAAGTCCACCGATCTCATACTTATGGTGCTTTCCGATCTCTTATACTTAGATTAATAATTGCATTTAAGTTTTTGTCTTGCTGTGCTCACACAATCAAATACTCAGACAAACAATGGTTTAAAATTTTCCGATCACAACCATTCATTGAACAAAGAGGCATTCTATTTCATTTCATAATTTGTACAAGTTATTCGGCTGGGAGATCACCCCCAGCCTGATTTACATTCTGCTCACTCTCTCTCTCACCCTCGGCTTCCTCCTCACTGTCCTCATCGTCGCCCTCAGGAGCCAGGTCGGCCATCCAGGAGAAGTCCTCTTCAGGGTAGCGCTTCTGGAGTTCGGCCAAGAGGTCCTTGTGAGCATTCACATAGGCTCCGGCTATCCCTGTCACCATCTCTTCGTCTTTCTCCTTAAGCTCCTCATCCTTCGCCTTAAGCTCCTCGTCTTTCTCCTTAAGCTCCTCGATGAGTTGGGCGACCTGAGCAGCTTCGTTGGCCTGAAGCGCCTGGACTTCTCCGAGAGCCCGATCCCTTTCAGCCAGGACACGAGTCTGTTCGGCCAGCTTGTCTTCATAGTACTTTGCCCGTCCCTCAACTTGAGATATATAATCCCGAGCGGATGAGAGTTGGGATCGGAGGGAAGCCAATTCCTGATTTTTCTTCCCGATCTCCTTACCCAGACGCTGGACCTTTTCCCAAACCATGGTCTGATTCACCAGGCACTCCACATTCAGACTCATGGAGTGAGTCAAGATATCATCAAGGCTGCTCGAGGATAGCCTGTCCCGATCCTCCCGAAGAAAGATGGAAGACCCCAAGACTTGGGCAAAACCGGGGTTCTCCCGAACAGTCCGGTTATTCTTCAGAGACTCCATTAACTTTTGGGCGCCACGAGAGGAGGTCCTCCCAGAAGATTGAGAAGGCCCCCTTTCCGTGCTTGGAACAACTGAAAGAGTCGGAGGCTGCTCTTCCGATCTAGGAGGAGATCGGACAGCTTCAGTGGTCGGCAGATCCGAAGGTGGAGGCGGGTCTCCTTGTACTTCCCCAGGTTCACGACCAGGTGTTCGAAGCATTTCCGAACGCTTCATCTCCTTTACTTTCCGGGAGATCTCTTTGTCCTTCTTCCGCTTCCTAGAACCCTCACCACCCGCCATACCTGCACAAAGAAAAGGTCAGTGAGACCGCTAAGGTCCTGAGATCTGAGATATAGAAAATACCAATGCCGAGGTCAGAGAGCGGAAGTTCGCGATCTTGGCCGGTGATCAGCTGCATGGTCCAATGGTGCAGCTCGGCGGTCACCGCGTTTGGACAGGAATACTTTAGAGTGGCGGCCTGACTCTTCAGATCCATCACTATTAAGCTTTCCTCTTCACTCAGGGTAAGGCGATTCGGAAGCAAGGGCCCCTGGTACCACCAGCTGCGGGGGAAGTCCTCAAAGCGGCTCGGATCTTTGCTCCTCAGGATGAAGAAACGGTTCTTCCAATTCTTGAGAGACGAGGGCAGATCGGAAAAGAGCCCGCAATGAGGCTTCGCCTGAAAGAACCAGTGGTCATCGTCCTTTCGGCGAGTTAGCACTGCAACTCGGCGAACACCTTAGTCGTAGGTCTGATTCCCTTAGCTCGGCATAGACCTCGGAAGGCTACCAAGATCCGCCATGAGTTGGGGTGAATTTGAGCAATGCACGCTCGGTGAAGTTTTAAGACCTCCTTGTAGAAGTCGTCTAGAGGGAACCTCAGACCGGCCTTTAACTGTTCCTCGTACACCATAACCATATCATTCTCTTCAAAGGAGTGATCGACACGAAGATCGCTGTGGCACTTGATTAGCTCGCATTTAATCGGCCGAATGTTATATTCTTGGCTAAACGATTGCAGATCGGATTCTCGAAGAACCGATGGTAGCTCGTCTATAGGGAGAGTCTCTCTCCCTGAATAAGGTGCGAGCCTTGATGGTATGACCCACCCCCGAGTTGGAGCGGAGGCCCTGGGAGGTTCTTGTTGAACGCTTGGCCCGACTGCCTCTTCTTCATCAGACGATGACCACGAGAACTGAATGGAAGGAGGGCTCGCCGCTCTCTGACCTTCGGCACCGCTCATTTTCAAAAGAAATAAAGAATTTAAACTAAAAGAGGATCAAAGCCCTTACCGGAGACTGATCGGCGTCGGAAGAACATGCGAAAATGAGAGAACTTCGAAGTTGTGAGCAGGGGATTGAAAATGGAATGAGAGAACAACCAAGCTAACCCTTCCACCCCTATTTATACTAGTCCGAGCATTTAATGCTCGCGAGGTTCTAGGCAGCGCATCGATTGGTGGGACTCGACAGTTGTTCTGACACTTCTCTCAAATATCCGAATGTTCAGAGATCGGTTAATTGGAGATCGGCATAATAAGTTAAATATTTTGAATAAAGGATCAGTTAAGTGTCATTCAGGTAAAGAACCAGATCGGATAACCACATTAGAGATCGGAAAATAATCAATGCAAAAATAATAAGATGATAACCGACAAAATAAAGTCTTTATTTTCAAAAGATCGGATTACATCATTTGGGCGATCTCTAGAGATCTGATTACAATAAAATTTGATCACATCATTTCTGTGATCTCTAGAGATCGGATTGCATTGAAAATAAAATACATCATTTGGGCGATCTCTAGGGATCGGACTACAATAAAGGTCTAACTACATCATTTGGGCGATCTCTAGAGATCTGATTACATTTTAGGATTACATCATTTGGGCGATCTCTAGAGACCGGTGGAACATCCTATCTAAAAGGCCTATGTCAAAGCCTAGTCTCGTGGCTGAATCAAAAGACGTGTTTGACCAGGAGACCGGCTGTTGACATCGGATAGATGTGCAGCTCAGATGGGGTGACTATGACTCCCATGAAGATGAGAGACATCGTCACCGATGTTACCACCCGAAACCGACCCGCTGTCGGAACACCCAATGTGGAGGAAAACCGCTGTCGGAACACTCAATGTGATGAGAAACCGAATGAACTCAGTTGAGCGACTCGAGATCGGTACAACCAAGGTCCGCAATACAGATCGGTCAAATCCAGTCCTCTCACCATCGTCAGTTAAGGTCATTCGATCACCGGGATCGTAAATTTTCAGTCGGTGAGTAAAGAAGTCCATCGGAAAAAGATCAAAGCCACAGTTATAGCCAGAACAGGGAAAGTAAGAAAGGAAGAGAGGAAAATCAGATGAAAGAAATGTCTCTGTCGACAGGAGTATATATAGGGGAAAATGAGCATTTATTGCTGAGCAGAAAACGAAGCGAACGCTTCGGGAATCGAGGGACAATTAATACTTTGACCAGACCGGACCTGAAGAAGGGAAAAGATCGGAATAGTAGATCGGAAGGTGGGAGACCAGCATGAAAGGTCGGAAAGAACATGTGAAAGAGATCAGAAAGAGGAGGGATCGGTAGGCAAAAAGAATAAGACAAATTCCAATAACCGTCGCCGAATCGTGAGCCGAGGTAGTTAAGGCGTTGCAGACGAGATCTCCACCGCACGCCTAAGAATCGCCCGCAATGCTGACAGGTGCCAGGGTATGTCATGACAGTCCTGTACATCCCAATCTCCACCGTTGATCCCACTTTTAAGGACAAACCCGGAACCCTTAGATCAAGAGAGAAGACGACAATACCAGCGTCTTTCGCTCTTAGCCCTCGGATCGTTTCGGACAAGGAAATTTGGGACCGTCAGATGGAAAGAAGAAAAGGACAAATATTATGAAGAGTGATCTCAACCATTCATTTTGATTCTCTTTAATTCCTGAACCTCCGATCATGTCCTTCGAAATCTCGACCCTCCATCTCCCTCAAATAAATCCTGACCCTTCACGAAGAGCACCCGATTCCTATAAATACCTGCATAAAAACTGTTCAAGGGACGGGCAAAAAAAAAAATAGACAAGAGGTTGTTATTATAGCAGAGGAACTCTGAAATTTCATTTAGTTTGCTACTCTGCTACTTAGAAGTGTCGATCAAAAAGACTTTTGAAACTAGTTTTCTGAAGTGTTTTTCTTGAAAAGATTCTGAATACTGGAACTCTACATTTCCAGTTTGTTCATTATCTGGTCACACTCTCACTTTCTGCCTTTTATCATCTCTGTTTTCATTGTCCAAGCTCAACTTCATTCCACTCGGTTCTTTTCATCTTGATCTGATCGCATTTTAGCTAAGCACCCTCCAGTTCACGAGGAACACCACCCCTCAGGCCAATCAATCCGTTGCCTTATCACTATTTGACACCCCATAGTTATTTTAGTAGATTTGGCTCTCATGTAAGAGCTCATACTACTGTTTTATTAAGTGCTTACATTTACTTTCTGCATTTTCTTTGTTCTTCTCACATCTGTGACTTTCTACTTTTTGCACAAACGATCCCCAAAGAATGTTACTGTAAGAGCTCATACCACTGTTTTATCGAGTGTCTGCATTTACTTTCCGCATTTTCCTATGTTCTTCTTACATCTGCAACTTTCTTCAAGACTATTTTCGCACAAACGATCCCCAAAGAATGACACTCCCAAATCATCTATTTAGTGATCAGTTCATTTTTATTAATCTTCATCTTTTTTGAAAGCAAGTTTTCTAACTCCTAGTAGTATGTAAGTGGTTGGGTAAACGTAGGTAACTGCAACTTAGGGGTCTCTTTTAAAAGAGAGAACATGAATAACACGTCAGGAAGATAGCCAAACTATTAGGCCGACGTAAACAGCAATTCGACAAAGATGTCATAAAGTGGAATAAGACCAAAGTAAACGAAACAGAGTAGATCGGTCATTAATAGATATTGGTAAAATGAACGCATGGAAGGTCGGTAAATCAAGTCTATTTTTCCCTATCTAGTCAAAAGGTATCGAGAAGCCTTATCCCCAGCATCTTAGAACGCCAGAATCCTTAGCTTTAGGCTCTTATGTTGTGTAGTTGAAATTAAAAATCCGGGAGATCGGAGAAATCCCTTCCAGGCTCCTGTTAATCTGAAAGAGATCGGAAGAGAGTTCTTATCCGGTCTCAATCCAAAATTTTAATAAACGTTAAAAGAGATCGGAGGAGAGTTCTTATCCGGTCTCCCTTCAAAATTTTAATAAACATTAAATAGGGATCGGAGGAGAGTTCTTATCCGGCCTCAACTCAAAACATTAATAAATAACTCTAAAGGAGATCGGAGGAGGGTTCTTATCCGGTTTCCCCTCAAAATTTTAATAAATAACTTAAAAGAGATCGGAGGAGGGTTCTTATCCGGTCTCCCCTCAAAATTTTAATAAACAACTTAAAAGAGATCGGAGGAGAGTTCTTATCCGATTCTCACACCCGTTCACTAAGGTTGTCTCATTTACTTATGTATCTGGGTGATCCAAATTTAGTGAAAAATCAAATATTCCTTTTACCAAAAGGATTAACATTGCCGTCCAAGCCCTCCTAACTAATTTATAAAGGACGCAGAATTAAATCTACTTACCCTTATTAAGGGACGAGGTGGGGTGCCTAACACCTTCCCCACCCGTTTACGGACCCCGAACCTAGAATCTCTGTTTTGAAGTGGTTTCATTTTTAATTTAACTTCTCAAATGGTTTTCTTTAGTTTCCCTCAAAACTAAGGTGGCGACTCCTCACTTTTTCCCACTTCGGTGAGTGATCGTCCAGGCGACCGCAAAATCTATTGCGACACTCTGCAGGAAGAAGAAGGCATATTTGTTATTTTGTATATATATATATATATATATATATATATATATATATATATATAATCAAGTTACAGTTTTTATTTTAGTTTGATTTTAAGTAATTTTTGGATATGGTTTCAGTTCTAATTTTAGACTTTTGGCTCCATTTTGATTCCAATTATTATTTCAATTTCAATTTGAATCTTAATTGCACTTGAAATTTTATCATTCTTGTGCTCATTTTAAAAGAGGGAAGATAATCTTAAATTTCTAACATCAAAATAACAATTAAAATAAAAATACTAACATCAAAATAATAATATTAACACACACACTATATATGTATATATAGAATTCTTAATAAGTATATTATATTATCTTCTGAGAGAAATGTATATAATTAAGAATTAAAAGTATATTAAACAATAGCATGTGATTTTATAATATAATTAAGGATTATAAAGTAACTTAATGTATTTATTATTAAAATTATTAAAAAATTAAAAATTAAAAATAATATTAAATTATATACACTATAATTATATATGATAATCTTAATTATATAAAAATATATTACAATTTTACTTAAATTATGTCTAAGAAAATATAACACACACACATATATAATTGATTATTGAGATTAATTTTAATTTGATATATGGTTATAGTTTGATTCTTATGACGAATCAGGACCAAATCAAAATAATAAATATAAGTTTAGCTATATGATTTTGTTCTTACAATAACAATTTTTTTTTTCAATATTATTTAATATGAATTTTTGATTTGATTTAAAATCCTGTGAACCATGCACAATCCCTATATTAAATGTTTTACAATTTATAATAACTTTATTTATATATATGTATGTGTGTTAAATTTAATTATTTAAAAAAAATTAAATTAATATTGAAGAAATTAATACTCAATAAAAAAAATATAATTTCATAAAAATATCTAACAAGTTTTAATATTTAAATTATTATTTTTACCGCTTAATTAATATTATATATATATATATTGTAATTCAATAATAATAATAATTAATGGTGTCTAATAAATTTTAAATTATAAAAAATTGTGAAAAAAAATTAAATATTTATATTTTAATAAATACCAAATAATTAGAACTTAAGAATAAATTTTGTTCATCATAAAAATTTTATACCTATTTCGAAAAGAGTTAAATTTTGACAAAAATAAGAGTTAAAATTCTTTTCCATGCATTACATAAAAATTAATTTATAATAGTATATTATAATATTCAATTTAACTTTACAAAATAATATAAAAATAAAACTATTTTTATATATTCACAAATCACTTCTTCATTTATATTTAAAACAAGTATATAGGAATCTTATAATTCACAAAATTTTTCAAAAATATTTTAAAAAAAAATATAAAAATGTTATAATTTTACACTTATACCCTTTTAAGGCCTTTATTTTCTTAGTAAGAGAAATATGATTTAAAAATTGCCATGGTAATTTGAATCAAAGGCAATGCCGAAGACTCATCAATAAATTGCACGATGAAAAATAAAAATACGGAAATGCCCACATATTGAATTAACATGTTAATGAATGATAAATTTATTCATAACATATTTTTATCAACTATGGAATGACTAAGCATTGGGTGTGGGAATCAATCCCTCTGTACTTATCCCATAGAAAATTGGGATAGAGTAAACTTTCTAACTATAAATTTTCTTTTTATTTTATTTATGATTATATAATATAAATTATAAATTAGGAATGTAAATTTTATGCATAAATACTTTAACACATAAAAAAACTAATTTTAATAAAAAATAATATATTACTATTGGATATGTTACAAGAATTCAAAGTAAATATATTTTTCTTTTCATCGTTGTCTTACACAATATCAAAGCCACAAAAAATTGATCAAGTCGGATTTAAAAACAATTATCATTCCATTTTAACTCTCTACTAACGAGAATCAATGCTAAAAAATATATAATAATTAATGATTTTAAAAAATTAAAAATTAAAAATATAAATTATTAAAATATAGTTAAATTTTAGCGATTAATATTAAGCATTAAAGTTAAAAACTATGCAATCAATTTTAATTAATTTAATATTAAAATTTAATTATTATTCTGCAGTACAAAAGTATAATAAATTAGTGATTAAAAAAGTTAAAAAATTGTAAAATAATGCATTTTCGTAATATTGAAAGTTAATTTTTAATTTTTCTTTTAATTGTGAGATTCACATGCATGGATTTATAATTTTTTTTTATAAAATAATATTTTAATTGTAAGAATTTCAATTTTGATTATGGAATAAATTTATAATTAAATTCTAAAATTAAGATAAATTATTAAAATTAAAATATTTAAATATAATTAAAAAAATCAGATAGATTTATTTATTTATTTTTATTAAATAGAGTAATAAGGTTTAAAAATTAGCAGAAGTTTTAAATATATTTTTTTAAACATTTGGAGAGGGGCGTGCATTAAGCCTGAGCAGTACTTTAATCGTACAGTCATTCACGCCTTACCATCTCTTTCTTAGTTTCTGCTTCTTAGTTTCTGCAGATTGTCATCTCCATCCTACTATGTTCTCTTTGGTGCGACATCTCCATTCTACTCTGTTCTCCTTGGTGCGACTGTTACTTCACTCCCATTGCCTTTTTTTTCTTCTCCTCTCTTTTTCTCCCAATCCCAATCGCTAGTCCCACTCGCCTGCCCTCTTTTCTTCCTCTCTTTCCAGTAAGTCTCTTTCCAGCGCTTCTCTTATCCCTTGGAAGGCCATTCGAATGTTACACCTCCTGAACACTGCGCTGCTGAGTGAGCTCCCATTCCCATTTTTTCTATACTCTATTGTTGATTTTCTTCATCTATTTTAGTACAAATGAGTTATTGTTTGAATATATTGTGCCTTCATCCAATGTAGATTTTAAAGTGACCTCTCCAATTAAAATAGTTTTTGTTTGAGGTTTGAGAGACTTCACTGGTTTAATGGTTTCTGCTTCTTAGTTTGATGTGGTCCCGTTCATTCTTTATTTCATTTGCAAAATATTCCTAAATGAGTTTGGGCATAAATGTTGAGATGGATCCCTTTATTTTATTTTTATCAATTAGACTAGCCATTTTTGTGATGTTGTCATGTTAGACTAATAACTTTTGTGATACTATGATGTTGGACTAGTCATTTTTTGATACTGCGATGCTGGTTTATCTTTATGAACTTTTATTTATAAATTTTAATCCATCATGGTTATAGACTTCTATGTAATATTGTGTTGTGTGGAGTTTTCTGTAGTAAACTGGTAAAGTGTAGTTTTTTAATCTTATGGACTTTTATGTAGTTTAAATTTATAATTTTGTGGAATGTGCACTCTCATTTAGTATTGATTTATAATTTTATAGGTTCTGGATGAATTTATAATTTTATGGATTTTTGTATGGATTTTAATGTATTATTTATATTTATTTCTTAGGAGTAAACTGATTTTTATGTACTTTTGTAAAGATTTTGGTTTACGGCAATCGAACTGAGCCGAACTGTCTATTTTCTATTTGCTTTGGTTTGTTTATTCTTTGAAGGTCGGTTATTTGGTCTATTCTGCTATTGAACGCTAGAAATAATTTTTGTAAATCTTTAGTTTGGTTTTTCTTGAACACTAATAATTATTGATGTTCTTGGACAGATCGCTATATCTTCCATACACAGAAGTGGTTAATAGTTTGATGGAGCAAAATATATAATTAGATGATTTGATAGCTTGATCTTGTGATTTGTGGCCCTATATATTGAAGATACTTGTGTAGTCATTATATGCCTATTTTCAAATCAGATGTTTGGTTTATAAATGGGAATGATCCATTTGCGCTTTAAGGCTTCTGACTTTTATTTTTTTTCTTTCCCAACCTAAAAGTTGTTGAATTTGGGGAAATGATTGTTTTGTATATGCATAAAACATGCATCCACCCATATCTCATATAATGTTTTTACTACATATTTTTTTAAGATCTACCTTTCATAATTGTTGGGATGTTTTGATATTTTGAAATGAATATGGACAGTGAGTTCTTGTTTCATTGAGTTGGGGCTTCTTCAATGTATTAGATCACTTTTTTTAGTTTAATATCTAACTAGTGAGTTATTTATTTCATTGAAAAATAGCAGTTCGAAATTAAAATTAATTTAAATTGAATTGCTATAACAGGTTTTCTTTAATTTTCCTCA
The DNA here is from genome assembly GCF_030052815.1 of Hevea brasiliensis. Classification (NCBI taxonomy): domain Eukaryota; kingdom Viridiplantae; phylum Streptophyta; class Magnoliopsida; order Malpighiales; family Euphorbiaceae; genus Hevea; species Hevea brasiliensis. Next base: position 4,731,879 of record NC_079507.1, read on the forward strand.
GGTGATGACTACTCAAAGGAAGAATATATGTGTAAATGAGTCATACGATTGTAATCTTGAAGAATGGTTGATTAAACACAACACTGATGCTAGGTGGTCAAGTAAGCACCACACATGGAATTTGGATCCTGCTAAAGCATCTATTAATTGGAACTTAGAATGGCCCACATTAGATACGGTGCAATTGGTGCAGGGCATGATAACAGCTGTCATAGAATTTCATGATAAGAATGGAATTCACGGTTATCTTCATAATCATAAGAACTTTTTGTTGAAATTTGGAATGAAGTGCTATTTAGGTGCACATGTGAGAGACATCATTTAAGTTTTTATTGTGCATGATGATAAGTCAGAGAAAAAGAATGGTGATTTCAAAGAGAAATCGAAAAATGTTGATGTGACTGAGTTGGCTAGCATGATTTGTTATACCATACTTGGTAAAGAGATGCAAGAGTTACCTTCTGATTGGATTAACCTAATTGACAGCGTTAATATGTTATACATGACTGATAGACATAAAAATGTTATTCCAGTGGAATTCGTGAAGAATCATCCAGCATTGTGGCCATGGCGAAGGAGATTCATGTTTTATGAGGAATGTTGGGTTCAAGCTACACATAGGACGACTGACACGCACTTATCTGAAGGACAAACAGATTACATCTGCAATTGGGTTGAAAATATTGCATTAAGTATCAAATTTGTTGATTGGTCTTCTAATATTCCTGTGGATACACCAATGCGACAACTTTTTAATGATATGTGTGGGCGGTCTAGATTAAAAACAGATAATGGCTATGATCTCCTTCACTTTCTCAGGATTTTTTCATCATCACTACTGTGATAGAGATAAGTCGCAAAATCTCATTGTACATCAAACTGATAGCAAGAATTATGAGGAGGACGAATTTATCGAAATTGTAACAGCACAGTGTTTTCCATTGTTTTTGGTGACTATATACAAAATATTATGCACGTATGATTTATTTTTTTAGGTATGTGCTTCTAGAATTTAATAAGCTATTATTTCTTTTTGTAATTAGAATTTATTATATTAATGTATCTTTTTGTGTAACTTCCTTTTATCTGGTGTAAGAAGTGTAGGAGGAGACAACCATTTTTCTGTTGTAGGAAGTGTGAAGTGTGAGAATAGGAAGAAGGCATTCAGCTAAAGCAAATTCATGTATATCTGATGGAGTCTACATTTAAGGATCTAGAACATACTTCAAATTTAGTTAGGTAATTTTTAGTAACTAGTTTTCAATTTTTAGCTAGTTTTGGTTGGTTGGGCAGTTAAAAAAATCAACATTGGTTGGCTTTCAATTGGCTAGTTATTGTTTTTCCACTTATTTTCTTTATTCCACCCTCAATTGCACATAAGACAGAACAATTACCGTGATTGAATTGAATGAAAACTTACAGTTGTCCACCAAGTGGAGGCATTTCTATCATTGTTTTTTCTCCCAACAAGCTAATATTGTTGCAATGATTTATGGGTAGATATGTGGAATTCTTATCTCTACTTTTAGATTTAATTATCAAGATTCAATTATGTGATTACGGCTTAAATTGGTTACTACATGAGATAAAGCGATGATTGGCTTAAACACTTTAATCCCGATTTATTTGATTTCTAGTATTCTAAAATCGGTTTCAAGAAGGATGGGAAGGAGATAATATAGCGAGGAGTTAGTGATATGGTGTCTCAATCCAAGCTCTTGAATTGTTTGAGTTATCGTAGCTATTACGAAGCAAGGGAAGGATTTTCAAACTCCTTTATTATGTGTGCAAGTGTCGTAATCACCTTCAACTACATTTTCAATTCTGCAGTAGGTGATGTTGTTTCAAGTACTCTAGACACTAATTCGGTTGAATTGCAGAATCTATTAAATAAGTATCAGTGTATTTTTAAGATCCAAAGACCTTGCCACCATTTAGAAGTCACAATAATTCTATTCCCTTGGTACCAATAGCAGAACTTGTGAATATTAGGCCTTATAGGTACCCTCATTTTTAGAAAGCGAGAAATAGAGAAATTGATGGATGAAATGTTACAAAATGAGGTCATACAACCCAACATCAGTCCTTATTTTTCTCCAGTACATCTTGTCAAGAAAAGAATGGTTCTTGGATGTTTATTATTATTATATTTTATTTTTACCAGCTTTGGGTTTTGTCTAGCTCAATTTGTATCTATGTGAGTGTGACATTTTGTGTTTGTGACCTCTTCAATCAATATATCTCGATTCTGTATGGTTACTTGATTAGGTGCTCGGCGAGAATTAGAAATCATGTCACTTCTCCATGATACAAATGGATTAGAAGTTCGAATAAGTGATGCTACATTCTCCTCATTGTGCGAGCGATGCTTGTTTTATTGTCGTTGAATCACTATATAGGTTCTTGACTTAGTTTAAGATCAATAGTAGTGTGAGCATCTTTTCAATTAGAGTGACTCTACTCGAAGTTGACACTTTTCATAAGTTGAATTGTAGCAGTTTTATTTTGCACTTGGGAATTGGCGTTTACATTATCACGCTCCTTTGGGTCTCCTCCTTGTGGTTTTGGATTTCTGCTACTATTCAAGATGATTACTCCGTATTGTTAAATTGTTTGTCTTTGAGGAAACCAACTACGGTCGTCTGAATTTTATCCAAAAATTGTTTATTCTGCGATTTGAGATCAAAACTTCATTCATTAATAGGGTGATATCATTAACCGTCATATCCTTAGCCAGTGAGCTTTTAATTTTGTGTTTTATTACTATAAATGATACATCTTTGATTGCTTAGAACCATCCAACTTGTTCTTGTCTTTGAAATGGCTTAACCTTATTGTAATTCTTTTACGATGGGATGATTTTTGTTTTAGCTTATATGAGGAAATTTCCTCTGTTGCATCCTTCAGTGCTTCTTTTTTATTTGTGTAGTATTTTAGCTTATATGAGGAAATTTCCTCTGTTGCATCCTTCAATGCTTCTTTTTTATTTGTGTAGTATTTTTGTTTGGCTTTTGTTGGAATTTGATAATGGTTGTGCTAGGAGAGAAGCATGAGAGCATGAAGAGGAAACAAGAAGATAACTGACAAAGTCAGATTCAATTAATGTTTGTTGATAAAGTAAGACTAGATTATTGTTTGTTTCCTTCTTGCCTTCCCCTTTGTTAGGTTTTGAATCCCTAACAAGGCAGTTATAGGTAATTGGGAAAGAAAAGAATTAGGAAGAAAAGAAATAGAGAATTTAGAGAGAGATAATAGCAGAGATAGAGAGAAGAAAGAATTAGAGAGATGAGAACTTCAGTTATCATTTCAAGTATTCTTTCTACTTATTTATACAGCTTCAGCTAGCTTCAGTTATTCTAACTGAAGTAGTCACAGCTGTTCTTGTCTAAGTGAGTCCTCTTAACTACCTCCATAGCATTTCATCCTCTTAACTATTCTCTAGACTTCTTCCTTCTGTACTTTTGCCTCTCATATGTAACAATCTTTAGCACCTTCTTGCCCCAAGAAGGGTGCAAAATCTGGAAATTGGGACATGATGAAAGAGGCATCCTCCCATGCTGCTGAATAGTGAAGCCATTTGATGAGAACTTGTGAGACTGGTAGACTGTTCCTGGTGATAACGCTTGACTGCAATACTTCTTTAGGGGCTACCTGCTATAGTTCTTCTTGCAACACTAGAAGCTTGTTAGGGTTTATGAAACCCTAAGAGAAAGAAATATGGAAATAGAGGTAAGAATAGAAAGAAGAGAGAATAGAAGAGAGATATTGTGTTCTTGCTAATTCTTGGAATGAATTACAGCAAGGTTACAGTTGAAGTATTTGTACACAATAACTACCTTGTAACTACTTCAGCTGACTATTCTAGCTAACACAACAGAATTAGTTACGCTTCCTGCCAATTACTAACTCCTCAACTCTTCTAGAATTCCTAATCACATCTTATTCTTATATTTCCTCCTATAATATGTGATAATACCCCCTCCTCTATTATTTTCTTGTCCCAAGAAAGTGGAACTTGAGGAACGGCCTTGATAAAGCACTATCCTCCCGGTGGCATCTTTTACCTCTGATTAAGCCATTTTATAAGCCCTTGTTCCACATGCTGGTCCCCTCGATGACAACTCTAGTCTACAATACCTCAGAGCCACTTGATTGTGATCATCTTCCATAATAGGCCAATCATTAACAACAACGCCAACTCCAACCTTGTTCTCAAGCATAGGCGCATGAAAAAGCAGGATGAATAGCGGATGTTGGAGGCAAATCCAGTGATGAGTCACCTTCCCAACTCTTGCCAAAATTACGTATGGCCCATAAAACTTGGCGAGCGGCTCAAGGTCTTGTCTTACATCAATTGAGGTTTGCTCAGTATAGCGACCTTGCAAGCGGAGCGACTCTGCGAATTCTATGGCTGGTGCAAGGCAAAGGGGTTGTGTGGCTCTTACAAGTACCCTTTCATAGAAAAATTCTGAGATCTGATTCGAGCTCTCGAGACTTTCCTCAATGGGATGTGGCGATTAACGAGTCTTCTTCGTGCACTCGTCTCCATCTTCTTGGGTGGAGTCTAATAAATCAAGTTCGACTGAAGATGATGAAGCAGACAATAATAAGAAAATGGTTATTGCAGCTAGCTCTAGGTGGGTGAAATCTGAAGAAAATAATGGTTTATTTGGAAGAAAGATAGAGGAAATGAGGAAGAGATGGGTCCATTGATTCAATTACAAGATGGTGGAAATGATAACTGGGAGGTCATACTTGATGCTTCACTTAATCTTCCAAGTATTCCTATCAACAACTACTCGATAAACCCTACTGGATTTAGCAATGGCTATGGATGTGAGGTTCTTGGGAAAGACTCAAACGCAGAAAAGAATAATCAATGGCAGATGCAAGTATATAATCCTAATAATGCATTCAATCCATCTTGTCAACCTTATTATTACGCGCCAAATTGCACCGAATGGAGTAGTGCGAGTAATCCTGCATATCCATGGCGATTGTAGAAGAAGACATTAATCCATAGCTTTTGAAGAATGTGATTCAGTAAAACATGTCATTGTAACCAGGAATTGGCTGGAGATTAGTTTACTATGGTTGTTTTTTTTTTATTAATTTAGATCTGTCGTATAGGAGATTAGAAGTTTATTTATAAATTATAAATGATTCCTAGTGGACAATGCCATTTTTACATAACCTTTGATTTGATGAAACATTGATATGATCAATCCGTAAGCAGCAAAACAAAAGCCCTCATACCATTGACAGTGATATCGTAATTCATTTAAAATGTTTCTCAAATTTTTTTTTTTACACTTGGTATAGAATTTAGAAGAGAAACATTTAGTAAGATAAAACTACCATATAGTCTACAGTGCTCAGAATATAATGTATCGCACAGAAATGGCATTGATCAATCTCAGTTAATAAACTTCTATACAAGAACCACCAAAATCATGTGCCATAATAGCTAGTCTGGTACAATTTAACAGGAAATGTAAGTGCTAAAAGGAACTCAAGCAATCACATAAACCCATTTTGATGCACCCAAACAGTTAGTCTTGATCTGTTTCCAACACCCTTCTTCCTGTGCCTCCACTTTTGTTCTGCTCTTTGCCTCTTGCCATCATCCCATTCTCGGTCATACATCCTATAACCGGATTAAGGACTAGAATTTCAGGTAATTAATACGCTTCAAAAATATAATCAAGCCTAACATAAATTTCATGATATATATATATATATATATATATATATATATATATATATATATATATACACACACACACATACTGTCCATTAAAGACCATAATCGGATTTGAGGCCACATGTTCAAGCCAAGTACAGCCATGCCCCAGTTTTAAGGGCAATTGTCTAAATGGGTCCAGTTCAAGACCAAGTACTACTTGGATCTCTTTGAAGAAAACAAAAACTAGATTTTCATAGGAAGATAGCCATCATAAGCACAGCTTGAGCATAGTTTAACAGAATATGCATTTGTATTCTTAAATATGGTGCATACGCATAAATCATGAATGCATTCTTAAGAATGAGATTTAAGGATACGGATCTGCATCATGACGAGTCATCTTGTTGGCTGCTTCTTTACCATGATTCCTCATTGGAGGTTCATAGAAGTAACCTGCACGCTAGATCATGGCTCCTTTTCTATCTCCCCTATCTCTCCCATCATAAGATTGTGACATACCAATAGGAAGAGGTGGAGGTGGTGGAGCAACTGGAGAATACTCACCAGCTTCCCCCAATGATAACTACTCTCTTTTAAGTTTACGTCTCTTAGAGGCGGCACTAATATCCATTTCCTCCTTCAAAAGGTTCACTTTCTCTCTCTCCCTCTCCCTTTCTCTTTCCCTCTCCTCCATCTCTATCATTGCTAAGATAAGCAAAACCTTGATCTTCTAAGTGCGTAAAAAGTGAAAAAAAAGTTAGCATCTTAGGACACTTTGTCATCTAGGCTCAAGCTCTGCTTATTTATTAAACAAGCCAAGCTATACATTGTTCAAATTCCATGCATCGTTGTCTACTTTTAGGATACTTGTGAACCAAAAACAAGAACAAAGGAGCCACAAACATCAACACACATTAATTCATTATGGGCTTAACACCAACCCAATTCAAGCCAATGCAATCCAACCAAGCAACCAAACTACGATTACCCCACCCACAAGAAGAGGGAGGAATGGAACGTTAAACTGGGTCAAATGCAGTCCATTTCTGCATGTCACCAAATCCCATCAAATAATCCTAAATGAAAATAGAATAAATAGTCAACACCTAATACATACCTTCATTAATAGTCCCTCTCGCTCTTCTCGCTTTCTCTCTCAAAAATCATCTTCTCTCCTATGATTTGTATCATGTTGTGAAACCAAAGAATTTCTTCTGAGTGTCGCCTTTCTTTCTTCTCATGCCTAGGAGAAAGCCTCTGAGTATGCTGGTAGTTCCAAAACTTCTATCAGCGTCTTCATCTCGTCTACGAATTAGCAGTTGGGAACCACATGAGGAGGCAAGGGTGGTGGAGGTGGCAAGTTTTGCCCATAAAATCGATCGTCATCATGAGATTTTACCATGGATGTATCACCATAGCGCAGCTTGCTTCGGTCATCCTTATTTCGTTCATGCTTAGCTTTGTCAGAGGGCCAGTCAAAATTCCTATCAGCACCTCTCTCCTGCCCTCTCTCTACTGAATGCTCTCTTCCATATCTTTCCATTGACCTGTCTGTTGATCTTTCCAATAAAATATCATCTCCACGAGACTTATCAGGATGCTATGATCTTTCACTATATTCCCTGTCATATCTCTCATTGCCTTTATCTTTTAATCTATCCATAACTTTATATATGCTTCTATGCATACTTTGTTCATCAGTTCCTGTCTTGTCAAGATCCACTAATCGAGCATCCATGGGCCTCTCCCTGTTAGAGAAGCGAACTTCACCCTCTAAATCTCTCAATTTGCTATCACCTTTTCAGCGTTTGCTTAATCTGTCAGGATCTTCTGCAGGACTTGTTCTCCTTTGCAGCTTATCACCAGACTTTGTTGTCACAAGAGAACTATCATGCTTGGGAGCATGAACAAGTCTAGGAGGCTGCTTTTGAATATCACCACCTTTAGTAACATCATCTTTTACCATAGATTTGGCAGCTCCATTATCTACCTTTAATTCACCACCATGACAATCAAAGGTTCTTGCAGATGATGTCAAGCCTCTTGCTGTTGTGGAAACTGCATTACCATTAGATGTGATTGTAGAAGAAACATTAATAACATTTCCTTACCTTCCTTCTAACAAATGAGAAGGGATATCTTTGTCACCGGACGAAGTGCTAGGAGTTCTGCCCACTGCTTTTCCAGATTTGGAGTCTTCTTTTGCAAGATCTTGTTTAGGTGTTTTAATTGATCCAGCAGGTATTGACTATTTTGCTGAAGCTTTCACCTGCCCAACAAATAAAGAATATAATTATAATAACAATATTAAAAAAAAATAGAACATAATAAATCCTTCCACATTTTAAACAAATAGAGTTATATTGTAGATCAAGCGTAAGTCTAACCCTTCAATAAAAGAATTTACAAAAATAAACAGATAAATGATTCATGCAGCTAAAGCCACCTAATAACTATATGATAATTGATCAAATTTTGTTTTTCTAGCCAATAACGGCATCCTTACCTCCTCCTATCTACAATGATTAATGTATGCAAAACTTCATAAGTTGAGAAATTAGGACTAAGGTCTGATATTGATTACACCCCTTAAATATTCTTTCTACTAACTGAAAGGCTGGACATAGTATGCATTATACCATTAATGCTACTTCACCAAGAAAAGATCCAACAAAATTTAAACCATGGACCCATCTTTGATAACACAGACTAATAATTTTAAGTGATCCAACGACACCAGCATAAAAATTGGTGGTGAGTCCCATTTCCTTTTTATTTTAGTCCCCAATTTATTTTCTTTGGATGTTTATTGAGTTGGCAACTCAATGATGTGCGAGATCCCGCATAAAGTGGTGACACAATGGGCAGAGACAAAATATTAGTGTGTATTTATAAGCATGTCTACTAGTTAAGAATGTAAACATGATAGTCTTTTTTTTTTTTTTATGACAATGTAAACATGATAGTTAAGACACAGAAAATTAACAAATTGATAAACAACAGAAATAAACAGGCAATTTAAGTAGGCACCTTTCACCACATGTTTAACCATGATGATTCCTCTGTTGCAGTAATCAACGGTGAATAACTTAAAATCAGATGGCTCTTATTTTCTATACATGCCAATCTAAAGGCAAGTGATTTCACCCAAAGTTATTAAGGCGAAAGGCAACACTAAGGCGATAAGGTATCCCATGGCCTTAGGCGAGAGGCGAGGCGAGGGTCTTTTTGAAGCAAGGCGTTGTAACCTAAATTGCCTAATATATATATATGCTTCTAACATAAAAATTCATTCATTTAACTGGTTTAATAAGTAAAAAAGCACATTAAATTACCATTTGCAAATGCACAATACCTTATTATCCTAAACCAAGAGGAGCATATCAAACTTCCCATTAATGGAACCTAAACCATTTTAAAATTAAATTAATTGACCATTCTAAATGAGATTTGCATTATCCATTTAATAAAAATCATATAAAAATTGACAATAACAAAATGCATATCACTGTGCCCATATAATAAACAATATGAAACAACAATTTAACAAAAAAAAGTGCTACTGCTTGATAAAAATGGCGTAACTGTTTGTAAGAGAAGAAAGCATAGAAAAGATAAAAAAAAAATAAAAAGAAAAAAAAGGGAAAATAAGTAGGAGAGAAGAGAAAAAATGGCATTCTCCAAGTTTGTTGCTAAGAAGAAAACAACAGGTGAGAGGGGAGAAGAATACAAAAGAAGAATAGAGGAGAAGGAGAGGAAAGAAGGTGAAGAAGGCAGAGAGAGAGAGAGAGAGAAAGGAAAAATACTTGGTCTGGTGCAGTTCTGCAAGTTTATTGGGGGCGTGAGTTTAGGGTTCTTTTTTTTTTTTTGTATTTTTATGCTGTTTAAAAAAAATAGAAAAAGGGAAAATAGACTTTCTTCAATCAGGCGACGCCTTGGTTGCCCAGCGCCCCTCTCCTCAGCAATCTCAGGGGCGCACCTCCTTCAAGTTGCCTCGCCTCAGCCAGGCGAGGCGCCATGGCCTCGCCTTGCCTCGCCTAGCGCCTCGCCTGGTGCCTTTTATCGCCTTTAATAACACTGATTTCACCTAAACACAGAGAAACCAATAACAATTATGAAGCACATCCATACATAACAAATAACACATTTCATAAAATAAAATACCTCAGATTCTGTAGAGTTCTGAGGCAGCTCTGCCTGTGCTTTCATCTGGTATTCTATTTGCTGATTCTTCCATTTGCTTTTGATTCTCCACTGATCTTGATGTTCTAGCTGCAGTAGCTGAGGAAGCAGCTGACTGAACATCTGACCATTCACGACAAAGATTTTAATGAATATAAGAAAATATGTACCTTCTGCAGCAATATTATATCACGGTAAAGATAAGGTCCAATAGTCGCAAGCATTTGAAAAAGCTCTTTGGTAAGATCAACGAATGACCTATGGCCAAGAGAACTAATTGTGTCCTTAGAATCAATGCCAGCCCCTGAATAAGACCCAAAATTTTGGAGATGCATTTGACGAATGATATCATATGCTGCTGAGACTAACTTTTCAACAAGCCCGAACATAAGCATGACAGAGTTATCAAAAAAGCTAATGCACACATCTAGTGGTGCTAATAATGGGTTAAAAAGAATTCTAGTCCAAAAAATCCTTTCTCAAGTCAACACGCCAATCTTGGTGTGCATTCAATTTACCTAGACAATGCATTGCATATTTGAACATGTGCCACTAGATTTGGTGAAGAGAGATGATCAAACAGTATGTGAGCATGATACCTGAGACAAGAGATGTCATATAGAGCACAATAACACATAAATAAACTATCAATCTCAATTAAATAGGGCTATAAAGTTCTGCATGAGGAAAAATATTTAAATGTAAATTTTTTTTTTTTAAAAAGCAAGCAATGATAGAATATTCAATCATTCCTTTGGGGTAAAGCGTACAACTATGCATGATAAACATAACATTCATAAAACATATATGTATAGGCTATAGACCTATATCTATAAATAAATTATAAGTAACAAAGGAAACTATTAGAGATCTAGGGAGTCTATCAGAAGAGTGTCTTCCTGCTCCATTGGGCCTACCAGGAATCACTTGACTCTTTCATCCACGTGTCAGAGCATTATGAGAATCACTGACCACCATTTTCATACCCATCCCCTGCCAAACCAAGGCTCCACTTGTTAGAGATCTAAGAAGCCCAAAGCACCTGAGGAGAATCCTTCTTGATAGGTCTTATGAAAGAATACACTCATGGGCTTGACACCACATCCAACCCAAAACCTTAAGACAATGAGTCTATGGGTCCTTCCCACTTATATGTCTCTCATTCATCCCATCTTTTTCCGATGCGGGAATTCCACACTTGTATATTCCCAACAGAAACCATTGCACAAGGCATAATGAAAAAGAACAAAACACAATGAATTATTCCAACATTCCTTAGGTGAAAAAGGGCAGAATTCCCAAGGACTATTAATGAAAAATAGAACATTTATCATGTATTTATTTATAAATCAATCACTGTCAGTCAATATCGCAAGGGTTTTGCGGTTGCCGGACGATTCTTACCAAAGTGGAGAAAGTGAGGAGTCGTCACTTTAATTTTGAGGGAAATTAAAAAAAACCTCTTACAAAAATAAATTTAAACTACTTCAAAAATAGAGATTCTAGGTTCGGGGTCCATATACAGGTGAGGAATCTGTTAGGCACTCCACCTCGTCCCTCAACGAGGGCAGGCAGACTTAATGATGTGCTCTTCATAAATTAAAATTGATAGTTTGGGGCTAGAGTTGTAATGTTAACCCTTTGTATTGACAAAAGAGATATTTAATATTTCACTATTACAGGTTGCCCAAGTACACGAGTATATAGGATGACCCCTCAGTGAACAAGTGTTGCATAATGGGTATTTTGAGGATGGGTAGTGAAGTTGTTATTTTTAGGGGGAATTTTACCTTATAAATATGAGTGCCTTGAGGAGGACTCTCCATCGGGCCTCAGCGTAATATTCGAGATACTTTGGAAGAACTCTCCCGCAGACCCGTTATTTAAAAGCATATAAAGAGTTTCATAATAAAAGCATTTGGGGTTAGAAAGGGAAGAATTTTCTCCCGATCAGAGACATTATATTAGAATTTTAGTGGAGAATTTAAAGGAGGACTCTCTCCCGATCTTTTAGTATATTTTGTTAAATCTTATGCTGAGAACTCGGGTAAGAACTCTCTCTCGATCTCTTAATATATTTTGCTAAAAATTTGAGCTGAGAACTCGGATAAGAATTCTCTCCCGATCTCTTGACATATTTTGATGAAAATTTAAGCTGAGAACTCGAGTAAGAACTCTCTCCTGATCTCTTGATATATTTTATTAAAAATTTGAGCTGAAAAATTGGGGAAGAACTCTCTCCCGATCTCTTAACATATTTTGATGAAAATTTAAGCTGAGAACTCGGGTAAGAACTCTCTCCTGATCTCTTGACATCCTTTTATGAAAATTTAAGCTGAGAACTCAGGTAAAAACTCTCTCCTGATCTCTTGACATATTTTATTAAAAATTTGAGCTGAGAGCTCGGGTAAGAGCTCTCTCCCGATCTCTAAATATTGGAAAAATTACCAGACGCAAGAAACCCTTGAGAAAGGTTTTTCCTGGTCTATGGGATTTTCATAAATGAACGGACGTTGGGCCGAATTTCTTGCCGATCTTTCGCACGATTGTTGTATCCAGACTCTCTGGCTTCAGAGTTCGTCCTCTTTGTCACTCGCCCAAGGCTCGAACTTGTTTTGGTTTCCAATCTACTGTCTTGTCGTCTGATGTTATAACTCATTTTCTCATATCGATCCTATCAGCCTATTCTAACCTTTCTATGGCTATTTCGAGTTGCGCTCATTTTTCTACTTTTTCATTTATTTGGGCTAAAAGTTATAATATCAGCACTTTTACCTGTACTCTTTGGAGTAATTATGAAACGTTGATGACCCGAACACTTGTTTTCAAGGGAAATAAAAAAATGATGCGATGATGAAAATAAAATTTGCGAAAGATAAAAAAAAAACTGGTGTGAGCTAAGGAAATCTCTTTTAAGACTCGATGTGATAGATATCTAAAGAAAGAAGACACTCATGAAAACAAACCAAAGGTATTTAATAAGCGACAGGTCAAACGCATACCTGTAGAAAGCTGGGATGACGGGTGAGCCAACACCGACCTCAGCAAATCTTAGGAGGCTTGAGACTGGAGCAGAGGAGAGACTTGAGCCGACCTAAAGTGATGAGAATCGCAATCTCAGTGATGGGAATGAGGTCAAGTATGCTAGGGAATGTGCGAGTACTAAAAGTGTGAATCAATAGGTTTATAGCCCTTTCCTTGAGATACTTTAGAAAACTGGTTTCTAAAGTTTCTGAAGAATTTAAGATAATGAGGCTATATTGAAATTCAGAGTTTTCTTCCATGATAATCACCACCCCCTCCTACAGTATCGCATGCAAGTTTTATAGGGAATGGGCGCTCAGAATAGAGGGTCAGGATTTCAAGAGGAGGAGACGAAAGGCCTAGATTCAATAGGACACAATTCGACGTTCTAGAATTAAAGAGAATCAAAATTGATTGTTGGGATTCCATTCAGAATTTCTGTCCTTTCACCCCTTAATCCAACGGTCAAGGGTCTTGCCTTACAAGATGGATCCAAAGGCTAGGAACAAAAGGCGCTGATTCTGTTATTTGCTTTTGATCTAAGAGCTTCAAATTTATCCTTACAATTGTGATCAATGATGTAAATTGGGCTATACTGGACTGCTTTAACTGCTTAGAATCCGACGACAAGGGTTAAACTTGTGAATCAAAGGTCGTGATTGGAAGCGGTTGGGCTTCTCTATCACTTCTGTTCTCTATATGTTATTCCTTGTTTTACCCGATTTCTCTCATTTTTCGAACTTTCCTCTAGATCGACCCATATTGGTCAAAGCAATAAATTCCTCAGTTTCCGATGAATCCACTTTGGGTTCTGCATACAATAAATGCCGGGGCCCTATATATACGGGAGAGGAACCCGTAATTTTCACGCTCTCCTTTGGTGAATTTCCAATGTACCGCTTTCCAATTCTTAATTTTTCCCGTGAAGTTTACTGTCATGACAACCGCTCCAATCTTTTTTCGATTATGTTTTTTGCTCGTTGCTTAAAAATGGATAATTTCGGTGATCACATAATTATTAGAGCATCGCCTGATGACAACGAGAGGACCGGACTAATTTACCGATCAGGTTCCAAAATGACTACCGTGCCAATCTCCAATCTGCTTACTGATATGATCTGCGGACTGATCTCAAACAAGTGGACTGCTAATTTCAATCTTGATGTTGGTGATCGCCTCTTGAAGTTCATTTGGCTCCCAACCATATCGGGGGCCCTGACTACAGTTTGGTTCTAGTTGATGACACCGACAATGACATCGCCCAGTGTCATGAGAGTCATAGTCACCCCATCTGAGCTGGACATCTATCCAGTACTTGTTACTGGCTTTCTGATCAAACACATCTTTTGATTCAGCCACAAGACTAGGCTTTGACATAGGCCTATTATGCGACATTTTGGGTTCTAGGAGTAGTCCGAGTTAGATAGAATGTAGTGTAGGGACATTTGTAATTGTTGATCTTGAGAGATCACCCAAATGATGTAATCTGACCTTGAGAGATCGCCCAAATGATGTAGTCTGACCTTGAGAGATCACCCAAATGATGCAGTCTGACCTTGAGAGATCGCCCAAATGATGTAATATGACCCTTTTGAAATGAAATCTATTATTTAAAATTGAGTCTGCTTATTCTGTTTTTTATTATTATTCTGATCTCTAATAACTGTTGGATCTGATCCCTAGACGGATCCCCATTCTGCCTATCTTATCTGATGATCTATCGATAACCGATCTTTTTTGTCCCATCTCTTTATTATGTTTCTGGAATTTTCTTTTGGTGTATTATTGGAATGGCTCAGTGCCATTAACCAATGTGTCACTTGGGGTTGTGTGAGCATTTAATGCCCAAGTGGGTATAAATAAGGAGGGGGGTAGCCACTTGCCCCCTTATGTCATTCTTAGACTCCTGTTGGCGATTTCAACACTCTCCCTTTTTCTAGAGTTTTTTGGCGCTGTTTTATACTCTGGTAAGGGCTTTAATCTTCTTCCGACCAATTTTATTTTTATTTTGTGAAGATGATTGGTACTGAGGGTCAGAGAGTTGCGAGTCCACCTTCCGTTCAGATTTTGTGGACGTATGAAGAAAGCGATGTGGTTGGGCCGAGCGGGCGGTCTAGCATAACCATTATTCTGGTTACTGGTCAAGCTACTAGACCGAAGCGAGCATCATCTTCGAGGAAAGAGAACCTGCCTGTTGATGAACTTCTGTTAATCCTTAAAGAGACCGATCTCCAATCTATCAGTCAAGAATACAATCTCTCGATCAATTCTTACGAACTCATCAGATGCCATAGCGATCATCGGGCCGATCATTTCTTTGAGGAAGGAGATCTCATCATGGTGTATGAGGAGCAGCTAAAAGCTGGACTCCGTTTTCCCTTGGATGGATTTTATAAAACTGTTCTAGAATTCTACCATGTGAGTGTAACTCAGGTGCATTCAAACTCCTGGCAAACTCTAGTAGCATTCAGAGGTCTTTGTCGAGCTAAGAAGCTAGAGCCTACGGTCAAAGTTTTTACCGAACTGCATAGGCTTGCCCAGAGAAGGGATGATGAATTTTGGTTTTTCTAGGCCAAGCCGAACTGCGGGCTCTTTACCGATTTCCCTTCTTCATTGAAGAACTAGAAAGATCGGTTTTTCATACTTAGAAGCAATGATAGGAATGGCTTTAAGGGGATCCCGCGTAATTGGAATTACTTGGTCCCCCAAGTGCCCAAGAAGATCGCCCTAAATAAAGATAAAGACGCCATGGTGAAGGAGTTGAAAAATCAGGCTACCGTTCACAAATATTCATGTTTGGATGCGGTCATGGCTGAACTGAAGTGGTGGATGATGTGGCTGATCGCCATGAGGATTACAAGCTACAACTCTCTGACCTCGGTCCCGTGACTGGTATAATCTAGACCCTTGGTCTCTTAGCCTTAGTGATCTCACTAACTTATTCTTTGTGCAGGTATGGTGGGAAACGAGTCTGTAAAAGAGAGCCGCAAGCGAAAAAGAGCTCAGAAAGTACAGGAGATAAAGAAAGCTGCTGCCTCTGCTACCCTGACACCAAGACGGGACCAGGTAGAAGCATCGAGCTCTCCATTCCGACCTCCAGAGCTGTAACACCCCTCACTCGTCTACAGTGTAGTCGAGTGAGGCATGCTACACAGCATGCCGGAGCACCTAATCTTATCTGATTTCATTACAGTTCTTAATTTATTTATTCAAAAACTTTATTTAAGGTTTAGGCTATTTTTACTTTTATCAAAATCTAACTAATTTAGAAATTTCAAAAATTTTAACGATAATCCGACAAAGTGTCGGCTGTAATTTGGACTAACAGTTCTTCTGAACCTACCAAAGACAATTCACAACATATTCAAATTCATAGCTCAATTTATCTCAATAATATCTCATCAGTTTTTCAAATTCAGATTCAGTCTCAAAAATTTTCAAACATAATGTATCTCAATACAGTATCCAGATTTCTCAGAAATCTCATCAGATTTTCAATATCTCAATATTCAGAAGTACAATCTCATTATAACTCAAATTCAATTCACATATTAAAAAAAAAACTTACTTTGAGTAGCTTCCATAATTCACAGGTTAATTACATGAGTTTATTTTGTACAAGATATACAAATAATTTACAATGTGTTAGGAATGAATAATATACATAACATGTATAAATGAGCCCTATCTACATGCATTGCTGAGGAGGTGACAATCTTCAACTCTTTTGACACTTCTGCAGATCTGGACTCCAAAAATCTCAGTCGACAGTCTACTGATTTTACTTTCAATACCTGCGCGAGGAAGCAATTCCATCGCGCTAAGCATTTCTGCTTAGTGGTGCAATAGTATAACAAGAAATAATATATACAAATAAAGAAAGAAATAAATCATAATTCAGATACTCAGGAATCAATTTAATTTGGTATGGTATTTCTAGCATTAACGATCTCATATACTAGTTTGTTCCTCCTTGGAAGTGCTTAGTTTATAACTTTTCAGTAATACTACCCAATATATAAATTATTCTAACTGTATTGTATTTCAAGTCTCTACGATTCTGCAAATTGTATTTTTGTGATGTTTCTTTTGCTAATCTCTTTTATTCATTCATTCAATACTTAATTTAATTATACTGAAATTTCATTATACTTAACTTAACTTAGCTGTCTGAATTGAATAATGTTTTAATTGACTGCCCATGTAGCCTATACACTGACCAGACTGGATAAACGGATATACTAGCACTGGGTACCTAGTACCTCGGGCCGTCACACCATCGGTCACAAAGTATCTCTCGGTGTGCAAACAGTGTGGCTAAAAAGCCATATAATCAATCAGGCATTAAGCCGAGTATAATAACACAAACTGTATAGCCATAGGCTATTAAAATCATAGTATGGCATAATAAGCCATACAACACAGTATGACGTAAAGTCATTTCTGTAACATTGTCGAGAATCCTATTGGCATGCCAACCTATCCAAACTAGTCAACTAGGCAAATTAGGGCATATTACAATATTACATATTTAATTCTTTATTCATAGGGTTTATACATCTTTATACTTTTTACTGGTCAATAAAATTATTGACCTTTTTATGCATCATGGATAGGTTGATTCTAGCATCAACATGTCACAATTTACAATTCAATATGTTGTTAATATAATGCAATTTACCCTTTTCACAAGTTGGCATTCATTGCCAAATCACTTCAAGCATCATTTTATGTAATTACTAATTTTTAATTTTAGTGACCTAGATTGATCTAGCATAAAGTCCTATTTCCCTTGGTTTTAAGCTTCTGGTCAAATAAGCAAAATTGTAGCTCTATGTCTTATTGCACGCGGGGCAAAATTTCAGGTCATTCCAAGTTGTATAGACCAAGATATGGTCAATTTACTAAAGCTGGACAGATTGCACCTTTAGTGCAAAATTTGGTCAATTTCTCAATTTTTGTGTGCTAGATTTGTCTAGCTTAAAGTCCTATTTCTCTTGGTACTATTCCCTTCAGTTCATTTCATTAGTCAACCTATAATGTTGACCCTTGATGCACTCTACGTGAGTCAATTCTAATGTCACCAATATGTCACATTTTATAGTCCTTTAGTGTTGGTATATGTTACCAATTTCATTTCCAAGTGTATTGCATTTTATTGCAATTTACCGGATTTCGGTGTACTATTTTGACCTAGCCGGACGACCTAGTTTCCTCGGTTTTCGGGTTTCGGTCCAAACTAAAAACTTGTAGGTCTATGTCTTATGGAACGCGGGGCAAAATTTCAGGTCATTCTGAGTTATGTAGACCAAGTTATGGTCATTTTATTATTGCTGGTCAAAATGTATCAAAATTGGTCACTTTAGGTCATTTTAGGTCATTTTAGGTTCGGCCAGTTTTTGGACCCGAACTTGTGCAAGCCATTTGACTTGGTTATGGTCATTTCTGGGCTTTAGTGTCTTCAGAAGACTTGTAGATATAGGTCTTAACTATTCATGGTCAAAATTTCAGGTCAATTGGACCTGTTTTGAGTGAGTTATGGCCTAAACACTAACTGCTACCCAAATGGTCAGTTTTCAGGCCTTAAATGCACTAATCTGGATTTGGTCACTTTTTAAGGTCAGTTTTTAGGCAGAATTTTGGCAACCTTTCTACATGAAAGTTGGCCTATTTGGTGTCTAGTTTCACCCCATATTAGCCTCATACCAATTGGGTTCATAGTTTGGCACTTATGGCCTCATTTAGGTGCTGCCTTCAATACACAACCTGCACAAAGCTCATACACTCCTAATTTAATGTTCCTTCTCCTCCTCATTACTACAATATTCAATCAACAACACTTCTATACATATATTGTACACAATTTCAGCAAAAATTCTGGGCAGAATGTTCAAGTGCTCAATGCACACAATCCATCATTAAATTCAACATTCACTTCCACCAAAATTCAATATACTTCAATGTTAATATTACACATATACTTCAACATATTCATACTTCAACATCACTTACACTTGCTGCCCACAATTTAACATTAACATATATCATTAATAACCACATGTTCACACACAAATTCATGCTATTAGGGGCTGCCAAACATGGCAGTTTGCTCAAGGCTTCAAGGTTCCATTTCACACCTTTAATCTAAACACTACATGTACATACTTATGCACAAACTTACTATAACTTTCATTTGAATTAATCAACCTTCATTTTCATTCATTAGAAGTAAAAATAACTCAAGCTCAACAAAGGTTCATGGCTGCCCAAAAATGAAGCAACAACACAAATCTCCAATAATTGTTTCAAACCATAAAGTCCTATCACTTCCCATACATATACCCATATCAAACATCATCCTTAAACTCATCTACATCATTTAAACACATCAAAATTCCATGAATTTCTTGGCTGTTGAAATGAAGGGCTCACAAAATATACATTAATTTATTCAATTTCTTCACAAATCAACTCACCCAAAGCTCAAAACAAGATCTAATGAAAGAAAATGGGGAGATTAAGCACTAACCTTAATTCAAGAACTTTCCAAGCTTGTGAAACTTCAAAAGTTTCCTTTCTTTTTGCTACCTATAGCTTTCCCATGATGTGAGGACCATTTTTCATGGAGGAAGCTTGAAGAAATAATGGCTTAAAGGTAGGGGAATGGAGCTTGAACATGGAGCGGCCATGGAGGAAGTTTAAAGCTCCAATTCGGCCATGGGAAGGGTGAGTAGAGAAGATGATGAAAAATGGGCTGATTAGTGTCCTTATGTGCCTCAAATAGTGCCACCTAACCGCACTAACTTAGATTAACATTTTAATAATCCAAAATTTCATAATTCAATTTAATCCCCCCATATTTTCCCTAATTTTCATTACACCTCTAATTTCCTTTTTCATGGGGTTCCCAAAATTTAATACTACTTAGTTTTAATGGACATTTAGGTCAAAAGGCACCTCTAGATGTCAAATGACCAAAATTCCCCTCTTTGAGTCAAATTTGAACTTTTCGGTAACACCGATTTACTCCTTGTACCGCCGATTTCTTTAATTTTCGTTTTTCTTTTATACTAATTTATTAACTTTTTCTTTGACATTTTCAATGTCAATTACACCTCATTAGACCTTTAATTATGTCCCGAAAATATTTCTCGGGGTTCCCCGCATCCAGGGTTAGTCAACGATCCTCGCCATAACTTCCCGGTGTGGTCACCCATCGCTACGGGTTTGGCTCGTTTAACTTAGTCACATTTTCTCTCTTTCATTTTTGTTTGATTTTTTTTTGTATTTTCTTTTTATTTATTTCATCATTATATGTCTGTTCACTATCACCGAAGTGTAGTTCTAGACATCCTGACTTGCCTAGACTGTTATTTGGCCACTGGAGTAATAGAACATACAGAACACGTATAGGGAGGATGTTACAAGAGCAGCCGACCCCAGAGGTAGAGGTTATTCCCTCTCTGCCTCGGCGGGTCAAAACTCCGCCTCCTCTGGTGTCTACAACTGTAGAAGGGAGGCCTTACCATCCAGCTGTTATGACGCTCTCCCGAGGTGCTTAAATCCTCATTCATTCTTTGGAAAGGAATCGCTCAGTTCTAGGCAATCCTAATCTGGCTAAGGTCCCAGGCTCTACTATCTATTTTTAGGAAGATAGAAATAGGATGGCCGAGGACAGCATTGACGATCTCTTAACTCAGACGATGAGCCTAGGTTTGGAGACTATCGCGAATCAACATGTAATCAGAGAAAAGGCTCACCTTTTGAGACAGGAGATCATGAAAGCTGTTCAAGACGCAGCGACCGCCAGAGCCCAACTCTCCACTGCTAATGATTACATCACCAAGGTGGAAGATCAGGCGAAGTCTTATGAAGAAAGGATTACCGAACTAGAGCGAGAGCTTGAAGACGGTCGGGCTAGGCGTTCTACTGACCTCGCTCAATTCACTAAAGCGCTTAAAGTGATGGATGAGGAAGTTGTGGCGAGAGAAGCTGGAGCTTATGTAAATGCTCATAGCGACCTCCTAGCCGAACTGAGGAAGCACTATCCTGAGGAGGACTTCACTTGGATAGAGAAGCTCGTCCCGATGGTCGAAGACGACAACGAGGAAGAGCATGAGGGCGAGGGGGAAGAGAGGAATGTAACTGAAGAACAAGGTGAGGAAGACCCTCTTGCCAATTGACTTGTACAATTTCCCTTGAATTTCAATAAATTTAAGTTTTTATGATCAGATTCCAATGAGATCGAAAAATGTCAAACTAAATATGAATGAATAACGACCATCAAACTTAATTGTTAAAAGAGATCGGATAGATTGAAAAAAAATGACTTAGATTTATTGGGTCCCTGAATTACTTAGAGATCGAGTAAAACACTAATCACCCCCAGTTTGGAACATCGAACATAGTGAGATTAGAAAATAAACATACCAGATCAGACGATTGAATGGCCCGAGGGTTAATCCAAACTGATCCCAGAGATCGAAAAATATTTGACTTATTGATGAGATCGGAAGAATATCGTGAAGGAGAGATCGAAAAATATTTGTCTCATTAATGAGATCGAAAAAAAATAACATGAAGGAGAGATCGGAAAATATTTGTCTTATTGATGAAATCGGAAAAATAACGTGAAGGAGAGATCGGCTGAAACGCTAACAAGAGAGATCGACTGAATCGCAATTTCTCAAGTTATGACTTTGAAGGTCGGCCGAAATATGGTGTCTACATAAATTAACTTCTTAGCATTTTCAAACTTACAAAAAGGTCCTCTAATGATGTATGAATAGCAATTGAATTGAGTGAAAGCATATATAGCTTTACAGAACCACAAGAAACTTCAACAAAAATTAAACAAAGACTCAATATTACAATCAATGAGCAACCTGAAAAGAACAAGTTAAATAAGTAACATGTGATATAAATTCCTTTCTACCATCCTTGTTGTATTTATGTATCAAAGTGATTGTACAAATCTTTTAAAAATTGAAGCCAAATAGTGACAAGAGAAATAAGACAAGTGGTTATTAATATTTAATTAGAACCTTCATAGCTAATGACTCAAATTGATCCAATTCAAATGCGCAAAGCTGATAAAGTATAACTGTGGAGAAGCAAAAAGAAATTATGTGCATACTGCATAATTATCATAAACCACAAGCAAAAGCAAAAGAGATTTTCTTAGCCATTCCAAAAAATACGAGTTTTAGCACTAAACCTACCAGTCATCTACTTAAAGAAAGCCCGCGGGCAAGCCCAAAGTTTGACTGTTTTCAAGCTCTGAGGACCTTTCAGCAACAACCTTAGTTTCCATGTCAAAAGCAGCAAAAAGCTTGATTGTCATGTTTCCTTGTTTATCATCATCCATGAGGTCCTTTCCAGTAGCAGCTAGATGTATTTTTCCAATCTTGTTGGACTGTAGAAATTAGTGTTATCAAAGGCGAGCGAGGCACCCAGGCGAGGTGCCAGGCGAGACGAGGCGCCCCTCTGTCGCCTCGACTGGAACGCTTGGCTGGACTTAGGGGAGGCGATGCCTCAAGCTGAAGAGGTGAGAGGCGACGCAGGCGAGAGGCGACGCCTCTTTACAGCAACGGTAATTTTTTTTTTTATAAATTAAAAAAATCAATAGACCTACCACTTACTTACCTGATGCAGCCACACCACTTCCTCACGAAGACAACAGAGCCGCTTTTTTCCTCAACCTCACGAAGACAGCAAAGCCGCTCTCTTCCTCGATTTCATGACGACAGGGACGGATTATCGCAGGGTCCTCTTCCTTTCAAGACAGAACAGTTACGCCCTCTCTCTCTCTCTCTCTTATCTTCTTCTTCTTCTTCTTCTTCTTCTTCCTCGCTTCGATCTCTCTCTCTCACGACTTCTTCTTCTTCTTCTTTCCTCTGTTCGATCTCTCTCTCACGTCTTTTTCTTTTTTGCTTTCTCCCTCCACTTTTCTTCTTTGCTACTGCGTACAGGCACTATTTTTTATTTTTTATTTTTTTCCCCTCTCCTCTCCTTCTTCTTTCAACAGTGCCTTTTTATTTTTTATTTTTTTTCCTTCTCCTCCTTATTATTAATTAGTTATTATTAATTAATTATTTATTTGTTAATTTAATTATTTTATTTTTGATTCTTGTTAATTAATTATTTAAATTTTATGGGTATTGGTAAATTGATTATTTAACTTTGTATTCTTGTTTAATTAGTTGATTAATTAATATGGGTATTGTTGATTTGTTGGTAATTAGTTTATTTTTTATTTGTTATTCTTGTTAATTTGATTAGTTTTACTTTTTACCTTATTAATTAGACATTATTTGTTAATTAATTAATTATTTTATATAAGTATTATTAATTTATTGTTAATTTGATTTTTTATCTTCTTATTATTGTTGATTAATTGTTTAATTTATATGGGAATTGTTAATTTGTTATTAATTAGTTTATCTTTTACTTGTTATTCTTGTTAATTAGTTTTAGTTTGATTAATTTTGCTTTTTTCTTGTTAATTAGATATTAGATGTTTATTTTATATGGGTATTATTAATTTATTGTTAATTAGATTATTTTCTTTTTGTTCTTGGTAAGTAATTGTGTAATTTATGTGGACATTATTACTTTGTTGTTAATTAGTTTACTTTTTACTTATTATTGTTAATTAGTTGTTAGATTAATTAGTTTTACTTTTGTCTTGTTAATTACACATTAGTTGTTAATTAGTTGTTTATTTTATATGGTATTATTAATTTATTATTAATTTGATGATTTTACTTTTTGTTCTTATTAATTGTATGGGCATTGTTAATTTGTTGTTCATTAGTTTACTATTTACTTTTTACTTATCATTCTTGTTAATTACTTATTTAATTTATATTGGCTATTGTTAATTTGTTATTAATTTATTTATTTTTTATTCTTGTTAATTTTTTTGTTAGATTATAAATGGGCGATAAGAATAATACATCTGGATCTTCTGCTAGTAGTCAAAGAACGGACCCAGGATGGGCACATGTAATTCAAGTTAATGAAAATAATACCAATGATCTTCAATGCATATACTGTATGAAAGTTTATAAAGGAGGAATTAATAGAATCAAGCAACATCTTGCTGGAAGTTACAAAAATGTAGTTCGGTGTCCAAAATGTCCAGAAGATGTAAGGAATCAAATGTAGGAATTCATTGCTAAAAAAAGAGAGCAAAAATCAATTATGAATATGGAAAGACCACCTGAATTTGATGATGTTGAAGTACTGGGATTAGATGAAAATGAGGAAGAGGAAGAGTTGATGCTAGAAATTGGCAGTGAAAGAAGAAGGCAAGTACTGGAGGTTACAAGTACTAGAACTTCAAAAAAACTAAAAGTTTTACCACCACAAAGTAGTAGAGGGCCTATTGACTATTATTTTTTCCCTAAACCTACTGTTATGGGAAAAAATATGAGGCAAACTACCATTGATGAAAATAGTCCAGCTAAAAAGGAGTTAAGGGAGCGTGCTTGTGTTGCCATAACACGATGGATGTATGATGTGGGAATAGCTTTTAATGCTGTGAATTATGATAGCTGTAACGCCCTCACCATAGGTAGTCCGTACAATTTACTGTTCCGACGACTCATGTCTGTTCGGACAGTCAAAATGTCTGGAACTACACCTAAACTATAGTGAGGAGGCATAAATTAATGAAATAAATATTAAAAAAATATATATATAGGAAAAATTTTGAGAAATAAAATAAAATTTAGAGAATTTATTAATTGGTATAAAAAAATAAAAAAATAACCCGATGAGCACCATGAAAGGCATTTTGGTCATTTTACCCCTAGAGGTGAAATTTGACTTAAATGTCAAATTAAAATTAGGAAATAAAATAATTAACATAAATTAAATTTATGAATTTGAATTTGGAAAATGAGAAGAGAAAGAAGAAGAAAAGAAAAGAAAAGAAAAGGAAAGGAAAGAAAAGAAAAGAAAGGAAATAGACTTATGGCATTTAAAAAAAAATAAAGCACAATAATTATAGAATATCTATATATAAGACACAAGAGATAAAAATTCACCAACCACAAGTCTTCTTCACTTCCTCTTCTCTCTCTCCTTGCCGTCTCCATGTTCTCCCCCCTCCACCATTTTTGCTCAAGCTTTGAGCTTGAGTTTCTCTTCATTTATCCACCAAAACCCATGGTCCCCTTCATTAAAAATTTAGCCCACATCATAAGGAAGTCCTAGGTGTTAGTAGTATGCCCTAGAGCATATCATTTAGTATGTATCTTGTACATAATTTTATTAATAAAAGGCATTTCCACTTTTCCGTTTACATAATATATTTATGTGTAATAGAAAAGGTCCATTGATATTTTGTTACAAATATTATTCTTAAGTTGTTAAGAATATGAGTGACAATATTTCTAGCACAGTATCATAAATAGGTTCACAATCGAGGATACTTCATAATAAGGACATGACTTATCCAGAAAGATTGTATTCATGTTTGTTCCCAAGTTATTTATATGAGATATAAATAAGATGGAATGGTGAGTCTCATGCCATATAACAAACATGATAGGCACTTATAAATGATAAGTAGGCCGAACCAGTGACACTTATGACAAGCACATGGAGTTTACTCTTGTCAATGTTTTGTCATAAATCATATCAGTGCATATAATCTTTAGACACGAGATAGCACGCTTATCTTGTATATAGGTAGTTTGAGTTTGATACTGCTTTCATACTTGTACTATGTATGGGTATATGGGCATGTGTTGGCTCCTGCTAGTTATATATGGAGGTAGGTGTTGATCAAGATGGAATCTGTTCCTCTAAGTAAATAGAGATAAAATCCTATGTTCATTTAATTGTTCTTGATGTTTCAAGTTCCTGGCCAGGACAGATAGATTTATTCAGAAAAGAGTTTCTGATGAGAAAATCTTTTTAATCAAGAACTGGAATTAAAAGAGAACATAATATTCATAGCAAATGGAGTTTGACATAAACAATGACTCCAGCTTGAGTTGGGATTTTGTAACAGAGAGATTCTAGTGCATGGTAACATATGATTATAGGTTCATTTAAGGTAAACCTTATTACTAATTGGGTGGCCATGGCATGCTATGCTAGGTGTTAACCATGGTCTATGAGGTTCATAAAATGATTTAGAGAAATCATTTATGGTAAGAAAGAGTTCTGATGATATTAAGAGTTGATATCATGTCTCATTGCCAATTAGTGATGAGCCTAGTAAGTCACACACATACACAAGTTATCACCTATTTAAATATGATTTAATTAATTAATTAAAGAGTTTAATTGATTAATTAAATATGTTTGGTTTGCAATTAAATTGCAAAGTCCCTAGCATGACTTGAAACCAAATCTAGATTATTGGATGTGTAGTATAAATTAAATTTATATTTAAAGTGTTTAAATATGAATTTAATTGATGAGAAATTAATTAATAGAGATTAATTAATTAATTTATATTTGATATAAATTAATTAGAAGAAGAAAATAATTATTTTGGGTTAAGAACTCAAAATTAAGACACAGGGGCATTTTGGTCATTTCACAGTGTGACATGTGGCACCGTGAGATGGTGACACATGGGATTACACATAAGCTTGCCAAATGTTTTTTAATCATGTAAGATGATTAAAATCAAGATTAAATATAGGTTTGACACTTGGCACAATTTGATTGGGTCACTTAAACCTAGAGCTAATCAAAGGGTGACATGTGGCAAGGGTTTAATGTGTTAACCTAGCTATTTAAGTGTGGTTATGAAAAGAAAAATAACCAGCAGCCTCTCCTCTCATTTGTCACGCCACTTTGAGCCTCTCCAGCTATTTCTCTTCATCTCTCATCAATTCAAAGAGATTAGCCATCAATCTCTTGAATTAAGAACACTAGAAATTGTTTCTAGTGTCCTGTTTACATCTCTAATCTCTTAAAAGGCAGAACTTGAATTTCTAATTAATAGAAAAAGCTTTAGAGGCTGTTCAAGGGCTGCCATAGGTGTTCTTGGTGTGGACAAGCTAGATGGACAATATTTGGTGTCCTGAAGACGAATCTCAAAGGCAGTATGCAAAGCACATCAAGAGGTTAGTGTAATCGTTCTTGATTTAATCTAGGGTTCTAAAATTAATCTGATTAATTTTAAAATCTTAAATGGCAAATACAGATCCAAAAAACATATTAAAAGAGTTTTAATATGTTGTTTATCATTGAAATCAAATAGATAAAAATAAATCTTGCATGATGCATGTGACCCTAGGTGAAAATTTTTGAATTCAATGGTATAAACTTGTGTTTTTCACGCTTCTGTTCCTTCAATTGGTATCAGAGCCACTATATTTTCCATTTAGATTGTTGATTATATGATTTAATTGTGTGATTTGATCATGAGATGATTGATTCATTGCTGGTTGGATAAAGAGGTGTGGCGGCACACATGGTGAAGCCACCATTGGTGGCGGCAACAATGGTTCCATGGGTGGTTCAAGGTTTGGCTTTTAATTCTGCAATTGTTGTATGATCTAAGGCATATTCTTTGACTAATTAAAGTGTTTAATTAGTATTTTTAATCACACAATTAAATTATGATTCAAATCAGAATTTTAAAAATTGTTTGAATGTGATTCAAATCTGAATTTTAAAAGTTGTTTGAATGTGATTCAAATCTGAATTTTTAAAGTTGTTTGAATCATATTTAAATCTGATTTTTAAAATTGATTCAATAAAATTAGATCTGATTTTTTAAAAATATTTGAATGTGATTCAAATCTGATTTTTTAAAAAATGTTTGAATGTGATTCAAATCTGAATTTTTGAAGTTGTTTGAATGTGATTCAAATCTGAATTTTTAAATTTGTTTGAATGAGATTCAAATCTGAATTTTTAAATTTATTTGAATCATATTCAAATCTGGATTTTTAAGTTGAATATGAGATATTCAATTTAATTTAAGTATGTATGTTTTATTTAATTGTTAAATAGTGATATGCATGATGGATGATCATGGACTATAAAAGACCAATGTGATTGGATTTATTTCTTTTATGTTTCTTTGGGATTGTAAATTAATTAATTTATTTTAATTTATTTTGGGCATGTATTATTAAGTTGGTAATATTTTTGGGTTGTAATTTCATTTATTTAAGTTCTTGTAAATTCGCCTTGGTATGCCAAAGATTACTATGTAATATTGGATTGCAAGAAGTTCAAGGAGGTCAAGAGCATTGGTGGGACCAGTGGGAGGAATTCAATATTAAGTGTTGATTATGTACTCCTTCAGCAACTCTTGTAAAATGAATGAATGAAATGCACCTAGGAATGCCTTGATTCAATTCTTGGTGGCTCAGAATTGAATCCCTTAGAAAGTCCATGATCATACCATATTTACTGCTTATCCATGAATGCATGAGATGTATGGGAATGTATGCAATTATATGATATATGCATGCTAAATGGATAATGTGCAAAGTGAGACCTTAATAGTAATAAGGATGGCTATAAAATCTTCCAAACAAATGATTAAGTTGGAAATGCTATAATTAAAGTAATTATAACATAAGCCCTCCATTGGGGCAATTATTTTAAGAAATTTTAAATAGTTGCATGAGATGCAATTAATTTAAGAGATTTTCTTAAGAATAATTGTTAAGCATGAGATGTTGTAAATATGTAAATGGTTTGGTGGCCAATATTGGATGTACTGGAGGAAATTAAAATTATTTGCATAATTATCGACTCAATGGGATCATCTTAACTAATGCAAGATAAGTCAATAATGGATGTACCTGAGATTTTGAGCATTAGGGGCTAGGTAAAGGATTGAACCTCACATGAGATGTGATGGGCAAGGAGTTGCTCACTTATAGTTTATTGTAATTCCAATAATGGATGTACCTGAGGATGATCAATAGAATTATAAGAATTCAATCACCCACTAGAAATCTATCCAACTAGGATTTCCGTTTTCTACTCTGGAAGTGTAGGATTCGTTAAGTTAGTGCGAGGACCAATTTGATTAAAAGACCATAATCATTTTGGTTAATTACATGATACATTTACTAATTAATCTGGTTATTTTCTCAGCTTAATTTTACGATAAAAATGAGCACAAAACAACCACCACCATCCAATATCCTTGCAAGCATACTTGATCACAACAGTTGTGGGACCTAATCATGCGATTGGCAAAGAAATTTGAAACTTGTCCTGAACCTTGAACATATAGGATATGTTCTAGATTCAAATGTTCCTGGTCCCTTACCTCCAGAGGCCACACAAGAGGAACATAAAACTTTGGACAAGTGGAAGGAGCATGATATGAGAGCTAAGTGTTACATGCTTGCTTCCATGAGTAATGAGTAACAAAAGCAACATGAGAACATGCAGAGTGCGAGTGAGATCCTCCTTCACCTACAAGAGTTGTATGGTGAGCACAGCAGGAATGCTAGGTATGAGATATCTAGACAGCTATTCCGTATGAGGATGTCTGAGGGACAGAATGTTGGGGATCATGTCCACAAGATGATTCGACTGATTGAGCAGTTGGAACATCTTGACTTCAACATGGATTTCCAACTACAAACGGATTTGATCCTTCAGTCCCTTCCTGAGTCTTTTGGGAATTTTGTGACAAATTTCCATATGACTAAACAGGAATGCACCTTAGCTGGTTTACTCAACATGCTGGTTATTGCCCAAAAGAATATGCCAGGCAATAAAGGAAAAGAGGTAGCTTTGGTTGCATCTTCTTCTGCTGGAAAGTCCAACAAGAAGAAGGGCAATAAGAAAAAGAAACCTCAGATTCCTGGTCCTTCCAAGAAAATAGCTAAACAGAAAGGGAAGACCAAAGCTGACAAAGGCAAAGGAAAGTGTTTCCACTGCCAACAGGAAAGTGTTTCCATTGGCAACAGGAAAGTGTTTCCATTGCCAGTAAGAAAGTGTTTCCACTGGCCAGAGTATAGCAATCTAAATAAATGCAATGCCATGGTGAAAACCAACTCAAGTTCAAAATATATTTGGCACTTAAGGTTATGTCATGTTGCAGAAGATAGGATTGCAAAATTGGAGAAAATGGGGATTCTATCCTCATTGGGCTCTGAGCCTACTCCAACTTGTGAATCTTGCCTTCAAGGAAAAATGACTAGATCATCCTTTGTTGGACAAGGGCTAAGAGCTGAAAATATTTTGGAATTAATACATAGTGATGTATGTGGTCCGTTTAAAGAAATGGCTAGAGGGGGCTTTCATTATTTTATTACCTTTACTGATGATAAATCAAGGTTTGGGTATTTGTATTTGATGAAATACAAACATGAATCCTTTGAAAAGTTTAAGGAATTTAAATCTGAAGTAGAAAATCAAACAGGAAAAAGTATTAAAGCTCTTCGATCAGATCGTGGAGGTGAATATTTGAGTACTGAATTTGATGAATACTTGAGAGAGCATGGCATTGTTTCTCAGCTGACTCCTCCAGGAACGCCACAACTGAATGGTGTATTTGAAAGGAGAAATCGTACCCTATTGGATATGGTACGTTGTATGATGAGCTATACTGATATGCCAATCTTCCTTTGGGGATTTGCATTAGAATCAGCTTTGTATATTCTGAATAGGATTCCATCAAAATCAGTTTCTTCTACACCTTATGAGATATGGCATGGAAGAAAACCAAGTCTTAAGCATGTTAAGATTTGGGGCTGTCCAAATTTTATATCAAAAGTCAACACTGATAAATTGGAGACCAGATCAGAAAAAGGTCGATTTGTTGGATATCCAAAAGATAGTTTTGGATATTATTTTTATTTGCCTACTTCACAAAAGGTTGTGATAAGTAGAGATGCCACATTTCTTGAACAACAGTTTGTTCAAGAAGGAGGCAAAAGAAGGCAAATAGAGTTAGAATTGGAGAATTCGACCAACCAATGCATCGATGGATATAGATCCATCTAGTCAACCAATACCCGTTGATGAAACATCTATAGCTGTTCCTCGTAGAACAACCAGGGTATCTCACCCACCAGTGAGATATGGTTTTCTTCATGAAGAAGAACAAGAGTTGTCTACTCATGAAGAAGTAGATCATGGAGATGATCCACTTACCTATGAAGAAGCTATATCAGATATAGACTCTTCAAAATGGATTGATGCTATGAAATCCGAGATTGATTCCATGTATAAGAATCAAGTTTGGGATCTTGTTGACCCTCCTGAAGGTATTGTACCTATAGGGAACAAATAGGTTTTCAAGAAGAAAATTGGTTCTGATGGAAAGGTAGAGACCTATAAGGCAAGGCTAGTAGCGAAAAGGTTTCACCAAAGGCAAGGAATAGACTATGAGGAGACTTTCTCGCCTGTTGCCATGCTTAAATCAATTAGGATTTTATTAGCAATAGCTGCATACTATGATTATGAGATTTGGCAGATGGATGTCAAAACAACTTTTCTCAATGGATACATTGAAGAAAACATTTTCATGGAACAACCTAGGGGATTTGAATCCCAAGATGGTTCCAAGGTATGCAAGCTAAAGCGATCCATTTATGGGTTGAAACAAGCTTCGAGGAGTTGGAACATCCGTTTTGATGAAGCCATTAAATCCTTTGGTTTTATCAAAAATGAGGATGAGCCATGTGTATATAAGAAGGTTAGTGACAGTGCTATCACTTTCCTTGTCTTATATGTGAATGACATACTGTTGATAGGTAATGACACAGGTATGTTGACAACTATAAAGGTATGGTTGTCAAATACATTCTCCATGAAAGACTTAGGGGAGGCAACCTATATTCTTGGGATTCGCATCTATAGAGATAGAGCGAAAAGAATAATAGGTTTATCCCAAAGTCTATACTTGGAAAAGGTGTTAAAGAGGTTTAACATGCTTGATTCCAAGAGAGGATTGTTACCAATGAGACATGGTATCCATCTTTCTAAAGAGATGTCTCCAAAGACACCCGAAGAAAGAGATAAGATGGCCAGGATTCCATATGCTTCGGCTATTGGAAGTTTAATGTATGCAATGTTGTGTACTAGGCCAGATATCGCATATCTCGTTAGTTTGACTAGCGGTATCAATCCAATCGGTTTAGAACATCTGGATAGCGATCAAGAATATCCTTAAGTACTTGAGAAGAACTAAGGATTTATTCTTGATTTATGGAGGTGGAGACTTGCAATTAGATGGTTATATCGATTCGATTTCCAATCGTAAATCGATGATAGAAAGTCTACGTGCGATATGTGTTCATTTGTAATGGAGGTGCGATCGGTTGGAAGAGTTCCAAGCAGAGCACGCATCGCAGATTCCACTACGTGTCGAGTATATTCTCGCATCGATGTCGCAAAAGAAGTCGCTTGGATAAAGAAGTTCGTGAGAACTTACATGAGTTCCTTCCATTGAGTCAGCTTCCACTACACCGTGACAATAATGGAGCGATCATACTGAGCTAAGGAACCAAGGTCTCACCAGAAATCCAAACACATAGAAAGGCGCTACCACATTATCAGAGAAATAGTTGGGCGAGGCAATGTAGCCATGTAGAAAATAGCATCAGCTGAAAATCCAGCTGATCCATTCACTAAGCCTATGTCACAGACTCAGTTAGACCGACATCTTGAGAAGATAGGTCTAAGATATTGTAATGAATGGCTCTAGTGCTAGTGGGAGATTGTTAGTAGTATGCCCTAGAGCATATCATTTAGTATGTATCTTGTACATAATTTTATTAATAAAAGGCATTTCCACTTTTCCGTTTACATAATATATTTATGTGTAATAGAAAAGGTCCATTGATATTTTGTTAGAAATATTATTCTTAAGTTGTTAAGAATATGAGTGACAATATTTCTAGCACAAAGTATCATAAATAGGTTCACAATCGAGGATACTTCATAATAAGGACATGACTTATCCAGAAAGATTGTATTCATGTTTGTTCCCAAGTTATTTATATGAGATATAAATAAGATGGAATGGTGAGTCTCATGCCATATAACAAACATGATAGGCACTTATAAATGATAAGTAGGCCGAACCAGTAACACTTATGACAAGCACATGGAGTTTACTCTTGTCAATGTTTTGTCATAAATCATATCAGTGCATATAGTCTTTAGACCTGAGATAGCACAGTTATCTTGTATATAGGTAGTTTGAGTTTGATACTGCTTTCATACTTGTACTATGTATGGGTATATGGGCATGTGTTGGCTCCTGCTAGTTATATATGAAGGTAGGTGTTGATCAAGATGGAATCCGTTCCTCTAAGTACATAGAGATAAAATCCTATGTTCATTTAATTGTTCTTGATGTTTCAAGTTCCTGGCCAAGACAGATAGATTTATTCATAAAAGAGTTTTCTGATGAGAAAAATCTTTTTAATCAAGAACTGGAATTAAAAGAGAACATAATATTCATAGCAAATGGAGTTTGACATAAACCATGACTCCAGCTTGAGTTGGGATTTTGTAACAGAGAGATTCTAGTGCATGGTAACATATGATTATAGGTTCATTTAAGGTAAACCTTATTACTAATTGGGTGGCCATGGCATGCTATGCTAGGTGTTAACCATGGTCTATGAGGTTCATAAAATGATTTAGAAAAATCATTTATGGTAAGAAAGAGTTCTGATGATATTAAGAGTTGATATCATGTCTCATTGCCAATTAGTGATGAGCCTAGTAAGTCACACACATACACAAGTTATCACCTATTTAAATATGATTTAATTAATTAATTAAAGAGTTTAATTGATTAATTAAATAGGTTTGGTTTGTAATTAAATTGCAAAGTCCCTAGCATGACTTGAAACCAAATTTAGATTATTGAATGTGTAGTATAAATTAAATTTATATTTAAAGTGTTTAAATATGAATTTAATTGATGAGAAATTAATTAATAGAGATTAATTAATTAATTTATATTTGATATAAATTAATTAGAAGAAGAAAATAATTATTTTGGGTTAAGAACTCAAAATTAAGACACAGGGGCATTTTGGTCATTTCACAGTGTGACATGTGGCACCGTGAGATGGTGACACATGGGATTACACATAAGCTTGCCAAATGTTTTTTAATCATGTAAGATGATTAAAATCAAGATTAAATATAGGTTTGACACTTGGCATAATTTGATTGGGTCACTTAAACCTAGAGCTAATCAAAGGGTGACATGTGGCAAGGGTTTAATGTGTTAACCTAGCTATTTAAGTGTGGTTATGAAAAGAAAAAATAACCAGCAGCCTCTCCTCTCATTTGTCACGCCACTTTGAGCCTCTCCAGCTATTTCTCTTCATCTCTCATCAATTCAAAGAGATTAGCCATCAATCTCTTGAATTAAGAACACTAGAAATTATTTCTAGTGTCTGTTTATCTCTAATCTCTTAAAAGGCAGAACTTGAATTTCTAATTAATAGAAAAAGCTTTAGAGGCTGTTCAAGGGCTGCCATAGGTGTTCTTGGTGTGGACAAGCTAGAGGGACAACATTTGGTGTCCTGAAGACGAATCTCAAAGGCGTAGACACGCTGCAGCACATCAAGAGGTTAGTGTAATCGTTCTTGATTTAATCTAGGGTTCTAAAATTAATCTGATTAATTTTAAAATCTTAAATGGCAAATACAGATCCAAAAAACATATTAAAAGAGTTTTAATATGTTGTTTATCATTGAAATCAAATAGATAAAAATAAATCTTGCATGATGCATGTGACCCTAGGTGAAAATTTTTGAATTCAATGGTATAAACTTGTGTTTTTCACGCTTCCGTTCCTTCACTAGGTACCCATAGGGAGAAGGAAAGTTGAAGTTTGGGGAAAATTTTCAAGTTGGGTCACAAGAGGTTAGTGCTTTTCTCCCTTCCTTCTTCTTTTAATACTTGAAAGTGACTTGAGATAAGTGGAAATTTCAAGAAATTAACAAGAAATTCATGAACCCATGATGTCCCCAAATTTTGGCAGCCATGAAATGTGTTGGGCTTTATTGTGTTCAAATAATGTAAATGAGTTTAGAGATGATGATTGATATGATTATTTGTATGAGAAGTGAAAAGGGATTGAATTGATTGAGTTTGAAACTTGGAAATTAGGGTTTGTGTACATGACTTGGAGATTTTGTGTAAATGCTTGAAATTTGACCTAATTGGGATGATATTGTTGCTTATAGAAGAGTATTGCATGCAAATTGAAGTAAGGAAGTTGGAGGAGATTAAGTTTTGGAAGTGTCAATTTTCTGCAGGTTGTGTTTGTTGAGGGCAGTGTACATTTTAGGCCATAAATAAAATTGTGTGACCCCAATTGGTATGAGGCCAATTGGAGGTGAAACTAGACCCAAAATAGCCCATTTTCCATGAAGAAACTATGCCCAAATTCTGTCCAAAACTTGAGCTAAATACTGCCCAAATTCGGATTTCCCTGCACCCAACCCAGAAAATGACCAAATGAACAGTACGTGTTCATTTGGTCATAACTCTCTCTATACTAGTCCAAATGACCTAAAAGTTTACCCACGGAAAGTTTAGACATAGGGCTACACTTTTCATGAAGACCACTTAACCCAGTTTTGCCTTTAACAAATTCAAATTGTTAGCACAATTTGGGTCAGTGAAACTGCCAACCCAGAAAATGACTAAATGAACAGTAGGTGTTCATTTAGTCATAACTCTCTCTATACTGGTCCAAATGGCCTAAAATTTTACCCATGGAAAGTTTAGACATAGGGATACACTTTTCATGAAGACCACTTAACCCAGTTTTGCCTTTAACCAATTCAAATTGTTAGCAAAAGTTGGGTCATTGAAACTGCCAACCCAGAAAATGTCCCAAAATACTGTTCCTTTGGTATGCTTTACCAGTTTTGACAAAAATGCCATAACTTGGCCTCCAAAGCTGCAAATTGAGTGAAACTAGTGCCAAAGGTTTTATAAGACATAGCACAACAATTTTTATGTTTTGACCAAGCTCTAGAAACCATTGCATCCCAGGGAAAATATTAGCCAAAGTTAGGAATTGAAATCTAGAAAATGCTAAGTTGAACCCAGAATGCCATTTGATACCTGTGTGTTCATTTGGCCATAACTCCCACTAGGAAATTCCATTTGAGATGTGCCAATATGATCTAGAAACATGATACTTAGGGCTACAATATTGATTTAGACACCTTTGCCAAATTCTAAGTGTAAGGACCCTAAAAAGAGGGTCAAACATACTGCCCTGAAGTTGGTTATTGCCCTTATAGGACTGAGAGTCCAGGTTAATACACTGACTATAACTCACTATACCAAGCTTGAAAAATTATGAAATTGTACCTGGGAGTCGCTAAGACATAGAGGAACATATCTTGTGAAGGAACCTAAGTCTAAAAATGACAATAAAATGATCAAATGACCGGTCAAAGTTTATTGACCAGGAATTGTAAATTCTGGACAGCTTAGATGCAAAGGGACCAGTTATGGTATTTTGACCATAACTTGAGTTCTATAACTCCAAATTCAGTGATTCCAAAAACTGAAATTCAAGTTTAAACGTAGAGGAGCAATTGTTATGAAGGAAGTGTGACTAAATAGACATCCTAACCTAGTCAAATTCCTAGATAAAAATAACACATCAACATGAACCTAAAGAAAGGTTCATGGGAAAAATGCTATATATGATAATTAAAATATTCATAAGGAAAATTAAATATTAAAAATGATATGAATATGTAAATTGGGACTAATGTCTTATTAATATGAAATTAATGTTACTAATGAACAGTACTAGAAAATAGTAATAGTGAATAGTGCTAAATTAATTAAAAATGTTTAATTGCCCATAGTATACCTAAACTTATTTATTTAGTTGGATAAATTGGTATACCAATTAGGGACTATAGATAGCGATCGCCTCCGAGAAAATCATTAGCGACAATATATATGCGGTATGATTGTTCTACGAGCTATATGCCTACTTCTCGCCATCGTGCCTACTTTATTTACGGCTTTACAAGCGGCGGTAGTCTCGTGCGACGGTGGCCTCGTGCACGGCGGATGTATACTGGGTAGACATATGGCTGTCTAACCCGTATACTCACGTGTATCCAGCTTTTATAATTTGTTATAGGTTTCTTGGGCATTGATAATAATTAATTAATACTGAATATACAATAAGTAAACAGGAAAGATCCCAATAATTTTAATTGTTTCCAAAGTGTAATAAAAAAATGTAAAAGACCCAGAATTTATGATTTGTAAATATTAATTCAATTGTTTAATTATTGTTATTATAAATTATGCACCACTAAGCGTTATGCTTAGCGCGTTGGTTTTCCATCGCGTAGGTACTGAAGATCAGCAGGCGCCACAGTAGTATTTGGATAGAGTTCCAACCAGATCTGCCACCGATCAGAGTCACCTCACTAGTCTTTTGTAATTTGATAGGGCCCATGTGTAGACTAGTATTTTGGTTCATTATGTCTAGTCATGATGTAATTACTAGTTTATGATGTATTTCATTTTGGACTTGAAATGAAAACTTATAATTTATTATCTATGAATTTCCATATGAATGCAATAGATGACACTTCATTTTGAGATCTCATAAATAGTTGTGAATGATATGATAAAAGAGAATATGATATGGAAATATGTGAGATGACTATGAATATGTTAACACGTGATAGTGGAACTTGCCAGATGCTAATAAAACAGAGGAGGATCTGTCCGGGTCTCCACAGAAATAAGATATAAAAAAAAAATTCTACACATAAATTACCTGATTTAAATGACATTAAAATTTATAATAGACATGACAAGATTAGATAGGGTGCTCCGGCACCGAATGTGGCACTTCTTGCTCGGTTATGCAATAGACGGGTAAGGGGCGTCACATTTAGTGGTATCAGAGCAGAGGTTTAGGTAGTCCTAGACCTAGATAGATAGAAAGAAATAGTTGCATCACATGCATGGGCCTTTAGATAGAGTCGAGGTGACACTAATGCAGATTTATTCTTTGTCTGTTTTGTAGGATCGATGACATCTAATCCTTCAGAGCACGGACCTCCAAGACCGATATAGGAGGAAGTAGAGAGTCACGCACCTTCACCTGCATCTGCGTTTAATCAGGGGCACAGTAGCAGTAGAGCAGAACCATCGTTGGGTACTTTAGTAAGGACACAACAGGCCTTCCTAGAGCAAATGACTCAATTGCTCCGTTAGGTCACTGGAGCTATGCCACCACCTCCCTAGCTAGTATATAGGACCCCAGTAGAGAGAGTTAGAAATGATGAGCAGTTTAGGAGAGACAGGCAATGCAAGAGAGGGTCTAGACAGTCGGTCAGCGTAGGCCTCTAGAGAGCAAGAGACCCGGGGTCTCGGTGTTAGATTCAGTAGAGAAACGAGGCGAGAGGTTAGGTTGCCACGAGGAGAAGAGGTCAGATGAGTGTATCAATTGACAATTCTGTGGGTCCTAAAGCACGGAGATCAATCCCGATGCCAGTTTGTACACATTATAGGAAGAACCACAGAGGAAAGTGTAGATTACTAACGGGTGGATATTTCAGATGTGGGTCCCTAGAGCATTTTTTTTTTTTTGAGAGATTGCCCATGGAGGAGTGCTCCCACAGCCCCACCACAAAATCAGAAGTCTGCCTCGACAGTACAGAGGGGTAGAAGACCGATGAGACCA
Source organism: Hevea brasiliensis (assembly GCF_030052815.1). Classification (NCBI taxonomy): domain Eukaryota; kingdom Viridiplantae; phylum Streptophyta; class Magnoliopsida; order Malpighiales; family Euphorbiaceae; genus Hevea; species Hevea brasiliensis. Next base: position 4,770,437 of record NC_079507.1, read on the forward strand.
GAGATAGCTGGTACATCACAGAGAGCTTCTAAGACTATAGAACACCCTAAGGCTAAAGTAGCATCTCGCGTGTACGCTATGGCTCGAGAGGAGCCAAATCTGGTAGACGTTATCAGAGGTATATTTCCTAATTTTAATACCTTTAAGTATGTATTGATAGACCCTAACTATGTTCACCCCTATATATGCATTGTACCTCCTGTTGAAAGAGGATACCGATAGATGGGTCAAAAGATGACATACTTGTCACCAACCCTTTAGGTCACCTGGTGATTGTAGATTATCAACCGAAAAGGATCGTGTTAAAGATAATAGATGGAAATGAGAAGGAGGCTATATATGAGATGAAAGAAGATGAGTACAGAATTGGTTGGAAAAAAAAAAAAGAGTTAGTCTATTGGGATATACCGTGGTAACTATGCAATGCTCTTGATGTTTATGCTGTAAGCTACAGATTACAATACCGACATGGGACTATTGTGTAGAGCTACGTATTTTCAATATTAAATCGAGATAAGGATAAGATTGTAGAATAAGGATTAATAAGACATACTAAAAAAAAAAGTAAAGTATTATAACACAAAAAGGTGAAAAAGACAAGGAGATAGCGGTCCCTCGATTAATTACACTGTGTAAATTTCGAGGACGAAATTTCTATTAGAGGGGAAGAATTGTAACGCCCTCACCATAGGTAGTCCGTACAATTTACTGTTCCGACGACTCATGTCTGTTCGGACAGTCAAAATGTTTGGAACTACACCTAAACTATAGTGAGGAGGCATAAATTAATGAAATAAATATTAAAAATATATATATATAGGAAAAATTTTGAGAAATAAAATAAAATTTAGAGAATTTATTAATTGGTATAAAAAAATAAAAAAATAACCCGATGAGCACCATGAAAGGCATTTTGGTCATTTGACCCCTAGAGGTGAATTTTGACTTAAATGTCAAATTAAAATTAGAAAATAAAATAATTAACAAAAATTAAATTTATGAATTTGAATTTGGAAAATGAGAAGAGAAAGAAGAAGAAAAGAAAAGCAAAGAGAAGGAAAGAAAAGAAAAGAAAGGAAATAGACTTATGGCATTTAAAAAAAAAATAAAGTACAATAATTATAGAATATATATATATATAAAACACAAGAGACAAAAATTCACTAACCACAAGTCTTCTTCATTTCCTCTTCTCTCTCTCCTTGCCGTCTCCATGTTCTCCCCCTTCCACCATTTTTGCTCAAGCTTTGAGCTTGAGTTTCTCTTCATTTATCCACCAAAACCCATGGTCCCCTTCATTAAAAATTTAGCCCACATCATAAGGAAGCTCTAAGTACCCATAGGGAGAAGGAAAGTTGAAGTTTTGGGAAAATTTTCAAGTTGGGTCACAAAAGGTTAGTGCTTTTCTCCCTTCCTTCTTCTTTTAATACTTGAAAGTGACTTGAGATAAGTGGAAATTTCAAGAAATTAATAAGAAATTCATGAACCCATGATGTCCCCAAATTTTGGCAGCCATGAAATGTATTGGGCTTTATTGTGTTCAAATAATGTAAATGAGTTTAGAGATGATGATTGATATGATTATATGTATGAGAAGTGAAAAGGGATTGAATTGATTGAGTTTGAAACTTGGAAATTAGGGTTTGTGTACATGACTTGGAGATTTTGTGTAAATGCTTGAAATTTGACCTAATTGGGATGAGATTGTTGCTTATAGAAGTGTATTGCATGCAAATTGAAGTAAGGAAGTTGGAGGAGATTAAGTTTTGGAAGTGTCAATTTTCTGCAGGTTGTGTTTGTTGAGGGCAGTGTACATTTTAGGCCATAAATAAAATTGTGTGACCCCAATTGGTATGAGGCTTATTGGAGGTGAAACTAGACCCAAAATAGCCCATTTTCCATGAAGAAACTATGCCCAAATTCTGTCCAAAACTTGAGCTAAATACTGCCCAAATTCGGATTTCCCTGCACCCAACCCAGAAAATGACCAAATGAACAGTACGTGTTCATTTGGTCATAACTCTCTCTATACTGGTCCAAATGACCTAAAATTTTACCCATGTAAAGTTTAGACATAGGGCTACACTTTTCATGAGGACCAATTAACCCAGTTTTGCCTTTAACAAATTCAAATTGTTAGCACAAGTTGGGTCAGTGAAACTGCCAACACAGAAAATGACCAAATGAACAGTACGTGTTCATTTGGTCATAACTCTCTCTATACTGGTCCAAATGGCCTAAAATTTTACCCATGGAAAGTTTAGACATAGGGATACACTTTTCATGAAGACCACTTAACCCAGTTTTGCCTTTAACCAATTCAAATTGTTAGCAAAAGTTGGGTCATTGAAACTGCCAACCCAGAAAATGTCCCAAAATACTGTTCCTTTGGTATGCTTGACCAGTTTTGGCAAAAATGCCATAACTTAGTCTCCAAAGCTGAAAATTGAGTGAAACTAGTGCCAAAAGTTTTATAAGACATAGCACAACAATTTTTATGTTTCGACCAAGCTCTAGAAACCATTGCATCCTAGAGAAATTATTAGCCAAATTTAGGAATTGAAATCTCGAAAATGTTAAGTTGAACCCAGAATGCCATTTGATACATGTGTGTTCATTTGGCCATAACTCCCACTAGGAAATTCCATTTGAGATGTGCCAATATGATCTAGAAACATGATACTTAGGGCTACAATATTGATTTAGACACCTTTGCCAAATTCTAAGTGTAAGGACCCTAAAAAGAGGGTCAAACATACTGCCCTGAAGTTGGTTATTGCTCTTATAGGACTGAGAGTCCAGGTTAATTCACTGACTATAACTCACTATACCAAGCTTGAAAAATTATGAAATTGTATCTGGGAGTCGCTAAGACATAGAGGAACATATCTTGTGAAGGAACCTAAGTCTAAAAATGACAATAAAATGATCAAATGACCGGTCAAAGTTTATTGACCAGGAATTGTAAATTCTGGACAGCTTAGATGCAAAGGGACCAGTTATGGTATTTTGACCATAACTTGAGTTCTATAACTCCAAATTCACTGATTCCAGAAACTGAAATTCAAGTTTAAACGTAGAGGAGCAATTGTTATGAAGGAAGTGTGACTAAATAGACATCCTAACCTAGTCAAATTCCTAGATAAAGATAACACATCAACATGAACCTAAAGAAAGGTTCATGGGAAAAATGCTATATATGATAATTAAAATATTCATAAGGAAAATTAAATATTAAAAATGATATGAATATGTAAATTGGGACTAATGTCCTATTAATATGAAATTAATGGTACTAATGAACAGTACTGGAAAATAGTTACAGTGAATAGTGCTAAATTAATTAAAAATGTTTGATTGCCCATAGTATACCTAGACTTATTTATTTAGTTGGATAAATTGGTATACCAATTAGGGACTATAGATAGCAGTACTGCCTATCGAGAAAATCATTAACTGACAATATATGTCTGGTATGATTGTTCTACAGGCTATATGCCTACTTACTGGCCATCGTGCCTACTTTATTTCTGGCTTTACAAGCCTGACAGCGGGTCTCGTGCCCGACAGCTGGCCTCGTGCCTGACAGATGTATACTGGGTAGACATATGGCTGTCTAACCCGTATACTCCCGTGTATCCAGCTTTTATAATTTGTTATAGGTTTCTTGGGCATTGATAATAATTAATTAATACTGAATATACAATAAGTAAACAGGAAAGATCCCAATAATTTTATTTGTTTCCAAAGTGTAATAAAAAAATGTAAAAGACCCAGAATTTATGATTTGTAAATATTAATTCAATTGTTTAATTATTGTTATTATAAATTATGCACCACTAAGCATTATGCTTAGCGCGTTGGTTTTCCATCGCGTAGGTACTGAAGATCAGCAGGCGCCACAGTAGTATTTGCACAGAGTTCCAACCAGATCTGCCACCGATCATAGTCACCTCACCAGTCTTTTGTATTTTGATAGGGCCCATGTGTAGACTAGTATTTTGGTTCATTATGTCTAGTCATGATGTAATTACTAGTTTATGATGTATTTCATTTTGGACTTGAAATGAAAACTTATAATTTATTATCTATGAATTTCCATATGAATGCAATAGATGACACTTCATTTTGAGATCTCATAAATAGTTGTGAATGATATGATAAAAGAGAATATGATATGGAAATATGTGAGATGACTATGAATATGTTAACACGTGATAGTGGAACTTGCCAGATGCTAATAAAACAGAGGAGGATCTGTCCGGGTCTCCACAGAAATAAGATATAAAAAAAAAATTCTACACATAAATTACCTGATTTAAATGACATTAAAATTTATAATAGACATGACAAGATTAGATAGGGTGCTCCGGCACCGAATGTAGCACTTCTTGCTCGGCTATACAATAGACGGGTAAGGGGCATTACAATAGCTTTGGGGAAATGATTCGAGCAATTGGAAATTGTGGGAGAGAAATGAAACCTCCAAGTTTTCATGAGGTTAGAGTTCAGTTACTTAACAAAGAAGTGCAAATCATAAATGATCTTCTCAAGTCTCATAAAGAAGAATGGGAAAATTATGGATGTACATTGATGTGTGATGGATGGACAGATAGAAAAGGGAGAACCTTGATTAATTTCTTGGCTAATAGTCCAAAGGGAAGTGTATTTATTAAATTAGTTGATGCAAGTGATGAATCAAAGACAGCGGCATTGTTGGCTAGTTTGATTGAGAAAGAATTGATGGAAATTGGTCCCGAAAAAGTAGTTCAAGTTATTACAGATAATGCATCAAATAATGCTGCAGCAGGTAAAATTTTTATTTAATTTTTTCAATTACTAAAAAAAAAATCATTTTATTTTTATTGTTAATGGAATGAATTTTTCTACTTGTTTATGACAGGGAGAATATTGGAAGCAAATTTTCCTCATCTATACTGGACTCCATGTGCAACGCATTATATAGATTTGATGTTGGAGGATATCATTAAGATCCGTGTTTTCAAATAAACATTCCGCAAAACTGTTGAGCTTACTGGTTTAATATATGGCTCTTTAGGAGTTCTAAATATGTTGCGGAAGTTTACTAATGGAGTAGAATTGTTAAGGCCAGGGAAAACTAGATTTGCTACTGCTTTTATTGCACTGGGAAGGATTCATCTTCAGAAAGCCAACATTAGAAAAATGTTTACTACGGAAAGTTGGACAACTGATGAATGGGCTAAAGAGGTGAAAGGAAAAAAGTGTGAAAGGACGGTTTTGAGTCCTGCCTTCTAGAATCATGTTGTTTATGCTCATAAGGTTTTCGGTCCTCTTGTTCGTGTGCTTCGACTTGTTGATAATGAAAAAAAAAACCAGCCATAGGATATATTTATGAAGCCATGGATAAGGCTAAAGAAGCCATTGCCAACTCAATGGCAATGAAGAGAAATACAAGAGCATTTTTGAGATTATTGATGCGAGATGGTCACTTCAATTGCATCGTCCTTTGCATGCTGCCGGATACTTTTTGAATCCTGAATTTTTTTATCCAAATGAGATGAGAATTGAATCTGATGAAGACGTCAATACAGGATTACTTTCGTGCATTCATAAAATAGAAAAAAAATTTAGCAAAAGTTGACATGATTCTTGATGAAATTGAGAGATACAAGGCAGCTGCAGGGACCTTTGGTTTTCCTTCTGCTATTAGAGGAAGAACAACCAAATCTCCAGGTTATTAATTTAATTCTTATTAATTTTTCATTTTGCTAATTTATTAATGTATATCATGAATTTAACAATCATAGGTTCTATATTTTAATAGCTGCTTGGTGGAAAACATATGGTTCTTTAACTCCAAACCTATAAAAGTTTGTTGTAAAGGTTCTGAGTCTCCCATATAGTGCAAGTGGTTGTGAAAGAAATTAGAGTGTATTTGAGCATGTAAGTAACATATATGTATATATATATATATAAATTTCTTAATTTGTTATTTTATCTTGAGCCTTTTGAGTTTGAAGTTTAACTTATTTGTTACTGTAAAATAAATGACAACTTCATAGAAAGAAAAGAAATCGGCTATTTCAAGAACGCTTAAACAATTTGGTATATGTGAAGTATAATAAAGCATTGCTACGCCGACACACTTTTGTGGATATCACAACACCTATTGATTTGGCAAATATTAATAAAAGTAATGAGTGGTTGCTTGGTGAATTAGAAAAAGGCAATGGGGATGATGATGATGATGATGATTCTCTTGTTTTCATGAATGACGTGCTGACCTGGGGTGATTTTGGTAGAGCAGCTAGAGTTTCTGAATCTCATTATGAATTGAGATTGTAACACCCCTATTTGTATAGCTTGGTACATTTCACTATTTCAGTGACCGGAGTTGGTCAGGATAATTAAGGGGATTAGAACCACACTTAAGACAACTAGATAAGCCCTGAACACAAATAATTAGTAATTGCCAATTAGTTAAATATAAATAAGAAAAACAGAACATAAGAAGTCAAATGAGCCGAGAGTCACAGCGATGGGTGACCTTCTCGGGAAGGATTGCAAAGTCGATTTAAACTCAAATTTCGAACCGTAAAATATAATGCCGCTGTCCTTAAGACTATTACAAACACAGTGGAAAAGAGAAAATCACGAAAAAGAACTGTTAAGCCAGTCAAATAATAAGCCAGTCCAATTGACCTGAAATTTTTACCATGAATAGTTGAGACATATATCTACAAGTCTTATGAAGACACCAAAGCCCAGAAATGACCATAAGCAAGTCAAATAGCTTGCACAAATTTGGGTCAAAAAACTGGCCGAACCAAAAGTGACCTAAAAATGACCTAAAGTGACCATTTTGGTACATTCTGACCAGCAATAGTAAAATGACCATAACTTGGTCTAGTAAACTCAGGATGACCTAAAATTTTTCCCCGCGTGCAATAAGACATAGATCTACAAGTTTGTAGTTTTGACTGAAACCCGAAAACCAAGGGAACTAGGTCATCCTGCTAGGTCAAATTAGTATACCGGAATTCGACAAATTGCAATAAAACGCAATATGCATGGAAATGAATTGGGTAAAATGTACCAACACTAAAAGGCTAAAAATGTGATATATTGGTAACATTAAAACCTAATTCACCTAGAATGCATCGAGGGTCGACATCTTAGGTTGACTAAGGAAATAATAGAATTCAATAAATTAATTATTGAACCTTATTGTTAGAGACAGTTTAAATGAGTACTGATAACATATACCAACACTAAAAGGCTATAAATGTGACATATTGGTAACATTAAAACCTAATTCACCTAGAATGCATCGAGGGTCGACATCTTAGATTGACTAAGGAAATAATAGAATTCAATAAATTAATTATTGAACCTTATTGTTAGGGACAGTTTAAATGAGTATTGAAACACTTCAAATTGTGTGTTTCAGTTAGCAACGACTCAGGGAAAGGGAAGGAAACACTGAGTTAGAGCCAAGAGGCATATATCAGAGGTTTGTGCACAATAGTTATTTCTTTTGAATTTTTCAATTAAAATAAATTATGATTATTTGTATGTTATTGTTTTAAATTGTGTTTGTGCACAATAATTTTGATTTCTTATTTTCTACTTAAAAATTTATTTGAACGTTCTAGTTTTAAATTGTGTCTGTGTACAATACTTTTTATATTCACTGCTTTTACCAAAAAATTTATTTGGAGAAATGAGTTATGAATAATTTTTTATTGTTTTGGCTTTGAAAATCTTATTTGGAAATTATTGTGTTGCCTACTTTGCAAATGGAAATTTTGAGATAAAATGTGATTTGGGAATTACATGAAATATTGTGATTTGGAATTGTTTTGATTCACACTTGGCATGACACTGTTATTATATTCCTCTCTCTTTGACTTATCAGTCTGGGGTGAGTGTGATTATGTTCCTCCCTCTTTGACTTGTCAGTCTGAGGTGAGTGTGGATGAGTACTCATTATCTAGCTAGCTTCCTCCCTCATTGATTTCGATTATTAGGGTGAGTGTGTCTTGTCGTGGAGTACAACACGGCATGTGCCGGAAAATTGTGTCATCGTCTAAATTGTGTTATCAATTGGCAACACTGTGTTATTCAGTTATTTGATCAAATTGTGTTATTGATTGGCAATACTGTATTATTCAGTTATTTGATCAAATGGTGTTATTGATTGGCAAAACTGTATTATTCAGTTATTTGATCAAATGGTATTATTGATTGGCAAAACTGTGTTATTCAATTGTTTGATCAAATTTGTGTTATATGAACTTTGTAAATTGCGAAATGGAACTGTGAACTATTTGATTTGTGAATTGTCAATAAAAGAATTATATATCGCATTTCAAATTGTTATTGTGCACCACTGAGTAAATTTTACTCAGCGATAGCTTTTCATTGCTGTCGCAGGTAGACAGACTGACAGGGCAGCAGACTAGGCTGCTAATGCTATATTGAGAGTTCATCGGGTATATTGAGTATATCATATTTTGCATTTTGTATTGTAATGTATGTTCACTGTATGTATATAGTGTTCTTGGTTTTGAGCAGTTATAAATTAAAATTGTACATTGAAGTTGTAAAATAAGTTGTAAATTATTTTGGCTTGTAAAATTTGTGATATATTTCTTTTATCCCAGCCTTTGAAATTACTGAAAAATTAATGTGGATTTGAGTTGAAAAACATATTGAGTTGATTAAATTTTGGAGTTTGAGATTGAGAAATATATTTGAAGTGCTTTTTACAGGTTTTTGAAGAACTGTTTTATTCCAAAATACAGATGGCACTTCGCCAAAATTTTTACAGAAATTACTAATAATTTAAATGTGTTAGCTGTTTCACTTCTGTTCAAAAGAAAAAATTTTTAACACCTATAAATAGTGCTCACCACTGTAAAAAGAAGTAAGAAAAGTTTTAAAATAATGGGTTATCAGTAGACGAAGTTGGTAATTCATTAGGTATACTACGGGATTATGTTATGCCTTACAGAGGAGTAGGGTGTGACAATAGACACCCAAGTGGGGAGTCCAGCACTGAAGGACATCCCTACTGTATGTGAGTTTCCAGATGTGTTTCCTGATGAATTACCAGGATTACCTCCAGAAAGAGAGGTGCAGTTTGAGATTGATGTTATGCCTGGTGTGGACCCAATCTCCATAACGTCATATAGAATGGCACCTGCAGAATTGAAGGAGTTGAAAGTGCAGTTGCAAGAACTACTTGACAAAGGCCTTATCCGCCCCAGTGTGTCACCTTGGGGAGCGTCAGTGTTGTTTGTTAAGAAGAAAGATGGCACTCTCCGCTTATGTATTGATTATAGGCAGTTGAATAAGGTGACAATAAAGAATAGATATCCATTGCCCCACATTGATGACTTGTTTGATCAGTTGAGGGGTACAGCTGTGTTCTCCAAAATTGACCTGAGATCAGGTTATTATCAGCTGAAAGTACAAGAGCAGAGTATTCCTAAAACTGCCTTCAGAACCCTCTATGGCCATTATGAGTTCTTGGTTATGCCATTCGGGTTAACTAATGCTCCAGCTGCTTTTATGGATCTGATGAATACTATCTTCAAACCATACCTAGATCAGTTTGTTGTGGTATTCATTGATGATATATTGGTCTATTCGAGGAGTGCAGAAGAGCATGATAGACATCTGTGGATTGTACTACAGACTTTGAGGGAGAAACAACTATATGCCAAATTATCGAAATGTGAATTTTGGCTGAAGGAGATATCCTTTTTGGGGCACATAGTATTAGCAGAGGGTATCAAGGTAGATCCAAGTAAGATTAAAGCTGTCCTTAATTGGAGGCCACCCAGAAATATCACGGAGATTCGCAGTTTTCTGGGTTTAGCTGGATACTACCGTAGATTTGTGAAGGGATTTTCTATGTTGGCATCTCCATTGACCAAGCTGCTGAGGAAAGATGTGAAATTTCAGTGGACGAATAAATGCCAGCAGAGTTTTGATGAATTGAAAAAATGTTTGACTGAAGCTCCAGTCCTGACTTTACCTACTCCGGGTAAAGAATACACAGTTTATAGTGATGCTTCTCACAATGGGTTAGGCTGTGTATTGATGCAAGATCGAAATGTCATTGCCTATGCATCACGCCAGCTAAAACCGCATGAGAGGAATTATCCGACACATGATTTGGAGCTTACAGCTATTGTGTTTGCTCTTAAGATCTGGAGGCACTATTTGTATGGGGAGAAATGCTACATCTACACAGATCATAAGAGTTTGAAGTATTTGGGCACCCAGAAAGAGTTGAATTTGAGACAGAGGAGATGGTTAGAGTTAATAAAAGACTATGATTGTCTGATAGACTATCAGCCAGGGAAAGCTAATGTTGTGGCTGACGCCTTAAGTCGTAAGACTATGGCAAGTCTACGGGTTACTTCTTTGTCTATAGTACATGAGTTGAGATCATTACATGCCAGCTTAGAGATTAATGATGAGGGGCAGACAGCAGTTGCATGGCATATACAACCAGTGTTGATTGATCAAATCAGAATGGCTGTTCAGAATGATGAAAGGTATCAGAAGCTGTTGGAAGAAGTCCGGCAGGGCAAGAAACCAGAATTCTCAATAAGAGATGACGGTCTACTGCTACACCAGGGCAGAATGTGTGTTCCTAATGATGTCGATTTGAGGTAAATCATTTTGAAGGAAGCACATGAGTCTCCTTTTGCCATGCACCCTGGTGGTACAAAAATGTATAGAGGGCTAAAGGAGCATTACTGGTGGATGGGTATGAAAAGAGATGTGGCAGAGTTTGTTTCTAAAGGCCTAACTTGTCAGCAAGTGAAGGCAGAGCATCAAGTACCCGTTGGGTTATTACATCCACTACCAGTACCAGAATGGAAATGGGAGAGAATAACGATGGATTTTGTGATGGGACTTCCGAGGACATAGAAGAGTCATGATGCAGTATGGGTCATTGTTGACAGACTGACCAAGTCTGCTCATTTTCTGCCAGTTCAGATGGACTACAATTTAGAAAGATTGGCCAAGTTGTACGTTGATGAGATAGTGAGACTGCATGGAGTGCCAGTATCCATCGTATCAGACAGAGATCCTAGGTTCACTTCTAGATTGTGGGGTAGTCTTCAAAGAGCCCTAGGAACTAGATTGAACTTTAGTACTGCATTCCACCCACAGACAGATGGCCAATCTGAGAGGGTAATTCAGATCTTGGAGGACATGCTACAGGCTTGTGTGATTGAATTTGAGGGCAGTTGGGACACACACTTGCCTTTGATTGAGTTTGCTTACAACAACAGCTACCAATCAAACATTGGGATGCCTCCATATGAAGCTTTGTATGGCAAAAAAAGTAGAGCCCCGTTATGTTGGGATGACGTGGGTGAAAGAAATATGATTGGACCCGAAATTGTTCAGCAAACTGAAGAGAAAATCAGGGTGATCAGAGATCAACTTAAGACTGCATCAGATCGTCAGAAGTCCTATATTGATTTAAAGAGAAGAGATATTGAGTATGCAGTGGGTGAGAAAGTATTCCTCAAGGTTTCTCCTTGGAAGAGAATTATGAGATTCGGCAAAAAGGGGAAACTGAGTCCTCGTTTCATTGGGCCATATGAGGTTCTGGAAAGAGTGGGTCCTTTGGCATATCGGTTGGCATTACCTCCAGAACTAGAGAAGATACATAACGTCTTTCATGTGTCTATGTTGAGGAGGTATCTATTAGACCCATCTCATATACTACCAGTAGAAGAAATTGAAGTGAATCCAGACATCACATACGAGGAAGAACCCATGGAGATTCTGGCTTATGAGGTGAAGCAGCTACGGAACAAGCAGATACCGTTAGTAAAAGTGCTGTGGAACCATCATTCGGGCTAAGAAACTACTTGGGAACGAGAGGAAGACATGAAAAGATAGCACCCACAGCTGTTCAGAAATTGATACTAGGTAAAAATTTCGAGACGAATTTTATTTTAAAGGGGGGAGATTTATAACACCCCTATTTGTATAGCCTGGTATATTTCACTATTCCGGTAATCGGAGTCGGTCCGGATAATTAAGGGAATTAGAACCACACTTAAGACAACTAGATAAGCCCTGAACACAAATAATTAGTAATTGCCAATTAGTTAAATATAAATAAGAAAAACAGAACATAAGAAGTTAAATAAGCCGAGAGTCACAGCGATGGGTGACCTTCTTGGGAAGGATTGCGAAGTCGATTTAAACTCAAATTTCGAACCATAAAATGTGACGCCGCGGTCCTTAAGACTATTACAAACACAGTGGAAAAGAGAAAATCAAGAAAAAGAACTGTTAAGCTAGTCAAATAATTAGGTCAGGGAGCCAGAAGAAATATTGAATTATTTGCAAATCGGGTTGAACCGGCGAGGGGCAATTTGGTCAATTAACCCTGAGAGCTGACTCCTGACCTAACTGTCAAATAAAATCAGAGAAAAGAAAATTTTGGGATCAAAAATTAAATTAAAGAGCTAATGGAAAAATATAAAAAAAAAGGAAAAGAAAAAGGTTATTACATCATGGGTGACATCAATGATGATGTCATAATTAAAATTATTTTTCCTACCAAATTTGACTAAGTTAAAAATCTATTAAGTAAGACAAAAATAACATAAAAAAAAGAAGTCACTCTCATCTTCTCTCCCAACCAAGTCGGCCACTCTTCCCTCTCCCTCAAACCACCATTGTTACACCATAAAGCTTGAATCCAAGCTTTCTTTCAACCATTTGAACCTATTTTGACCCCAACTTAACTTATTAGAACTTGATTTAGTCACTTGAGAAGAAGATTGATCACCAAAGAAAGAAGAAAAGAAGAAGGAAATTGAAGAATTAGCATCCAAGTTGAGGTTAGTGATTTAAGTTGCAAAATTTAGTTTATTAGTTGTGTTTATAGCTTAACTAACTTAGAAATAAACTTAAAATGAAATAAAAACAATTGTGAAGGACCAAGTTGAATTTCGGTCAACTAGGGTTTTGATATATGTATGCATGAATTTGGTGGATTTAAAAGTGTATGTGAGCTTGATTGTGTTGAATGATTATGATTAAATGCCTTGAATTAGTTAACTGTAATGAATTGGTAAACTAGGGTTTTGGACACTTAGGGTTGAGAAGACAAAATTTAGAGAAATGGTGAAATGATGTGTTTGACCTAGTTTGAAGTGAGAAATGGTCATTTGTGACCAAATGAAGTGTGTTGGAAGTATTTGAATTGAGGTTAAATTCGGATTGAATGTGGTCATGCTACTGGCAGTAGGACCAAGGTCCCTTTGAGGGACCCAAAAAGAAAATTTACAAGTCCAATTGGTATGAGACCAATTGGGAATGAAAACAGACACAAAATGACACAATTTTCATTTAGGAATCATGCCCAAAAAGTGACCAAAACTTAGTGAACAAATTGACCAAATCCGGATTTTCTCAGTCTGACCTGTACAAAAATGACTAAATGAACAGTGTTTGTTCATTTAGCCATAACTTGAGCTAGGCAGGTCTAAATGACCTGAAATTTTACCAGTGGACAGTTGAGATATAGACCTAAAACTTTGATGAAGAACATAAACCCAAATTATGCCATTAACCAAGTCATTTGGCCACCCAAAGTTGGTAACTGTTATGGAAAGTCAATCATTATATTATTTCTGTGTATATTCTGTATTCTGTATTCCTATTTAGAATTTCTTATTTAGGATTTCTTCCTAATTAGTATAACACAATTATAGGAATCAATTGTATATAAATACCCATGTACAGATTAATTGAAATCAATGAGAATCATCTCTTTCTACATCTCTTTCTACATGGTATCAGAGCAGGCCATCTAGGGTGACTATTTGTTCTCACCACCCACCAGAGAGACCTTGGCCGCCGACCGGCCGTTTCGATTCCGATCAACATTGCCAGCGTCGCCTCAATCCCCTCATTCCACCACTGTGTGCTGTTGCCTGATCCAGTACACCATTAAAGGACTTCTGAGGTTTGGCTCTCAGATCCTATTTCGGTATTTACTTGATTTGTGATTTTGGATTATTTTGTTGCTGTCAGCACTTTGGATTAGCGTTTCGGTTAGTTTCTTTGTCTCAACAAATGGCAGACAATAAGAATGTTATTTCTGATGTGATTCCGATGATGACTAAGATCACGGAACACAAACTTAATGATTCAAATTACCTGGAGTGGAGTAAGATCATAGGGTCTATTTGCGTAGCATTGATAAGGATGATCACCTTACTAAAGATCCACCTACTGATGATACACAACAAACTTGGCTAAGGGAGGACGCTCGGTTGTTTTTGCAGCTTCGGAACTCGATTCACAGTGAGGTAATTAGTTTAATTAATCACTGTGAATTTGTTAAAGAATTGATGGATTACTTAGATTTTCTCAGATTCGTAAAGGGAATATCTCCGTATTTATGATGTTTGTAAGGCATTCTACCGTCGAGAAGAGAATAAGCCTCTCACGGCTTATTTTATGGATTTTAAGCGGTATTTGAGGAACTTAATGTATTGTTTCCTTTTAGTTCTGATGTGAAAGTTCAGCAGGCCCAACGGGAGCAACTGGCTGTTATGAGTTTTCTTGCAGGCCTTCCTTCAGAGTATGAGACTGCTAAATCTCAGATTCTTTCCAGTTCTGAGATTTCCTCTTTGCATGAAACATTCACACGGGTCCTTACGTGCAGAGTACCCAATCTTCACGACTGCCAAGAGTGCTCTTATTAGCGTAATCCAAATGGACAACAGGGTAATAGAAGAGGAAGTAGAGGAGGAATTACAGAAATGTATAATCAGCGTAATGGAGAGGCTAGTTCTAATCAGACTCAAGAGGAGTCATTTGTTATTATTGTCATGAGCCCGCCATACAAAATATAATTGTCCGCAGACTTCAGAGGAAAAATCGATCACAGATGGCAAATATGGCAGCAGAGGATTCTACGGTATCTTCCTCCGAGAAAACTGCTTTTGGTATCTGCAGAAGATTTTGCACGATTTTCCCAAGATCGAGCATCTCTAAAGCCTACGGTTCCCCTATCATCGCGATCATTGAGTCGAGTAAATCCACTACATGCCTTGTGTCTTCCTCATCCAAATGGGTTATTGATTAGTGCAGCATCACATGAGTAATTCTAGTCTTCTATCCGCTTTTGATCTAATCCCACTTCCTCTCACATTACTTTAGTGATGGTTCTACTTCTTGTGTCATGGGTTCGAATCGCGAATCCGACTTCACAATTTCTTTGTCATCTGCTTTGTGTCTACCAAATTTCTCTTTTAATCTACTTTCTGTTAGTAAACTTACTCGTACCTTAAAGTGTTCTAATTCTATTTTTTTTTTCTGATCAGTGTTTGTTGCAGGATCTTACGACGCGCATTATTGGTAGAGGACGTGAGTCGTGGTCTCTACATTCGGAAAATCATGTACCGCGTCGCTTGTTTGCTCGATCTGTAACACCTCTTGAAGCTCATTGTAGATTGGGTCATCCTTCTTTGTCTACCATGAAGAAGTTGTGTCCTCAGTTTCAGTCTTTATCAGTACTAGAATGTGAGTCGTGTCAGTTTGCAAAACATCATCGTTTGCCTTCTGTGTCTAGAGTCAATAAACGGGCTTCATCCCCTTTTGAGTTAGTTCATTCTGATGTTTGGGGTCCTTGTTCTGTTACTTCTAAAACTGGATTTCGTTATTTTGTTACTTTTGTTGATGATTACTCGAGTTACCTGGTTATATTTAATGAAGAATCGTTCTGATTTGTTTTCTATCTTTTGTGCCTTTTGTAATGAAATCAAAACTCAATTTAATATTTAAGGCGCATATTAAGAAGTGATAATGCTAAAGAATATTTTTCAAAGACAATTTCAGTCTTACATGACACAAAATGGCATTCTTCATCGATCTTCCCGTGGATACCCCATCCCAAAATGGCGTGGCCGAAAGAAAAAATCGGCATCTTCTTGAGGTAACTCGTGCTCTTCTTTTTCAGATGAAAGTTCCTAAACACTTTTGGGCGGATGCAGTTTCTACGGCATGTTTTTTGATCAATCGTATGCCGTCTTCTGTCCTTAATGGGGATATTCCTTATACTGCTTTGTTCCCTACAAAATCTTTGTTTCCTGTTGAACCCCGTATTTTTGGTTGTACTTGTTTTGTACGTGATGTTCGTCCGCAGGTTACTAAATTGGATCCAAAGTCTCTCAAATGTGTCTTCCTTGGGTAATAAATGATTCAAAAAGGGTACCTCTGTTTCTCTCATACTCTTAATCGTTATCTTGTTTCTGCAGATGTCACATTTTTTGAGTCCACTCCATTTTTTTCTCAATCATCTGTGTATGAGAGTCAGGGGGAGGAGGATGATATCTTAATATATACTGCCCAACCAATGTCTAGTCCTCTCTCACACTGCTTTCTTACGTCTCTAGACCTACTCGGCCTCCCGTTGTTCATGTTTATTCCAGGAGATTGGAGATTACTGACTCAGATCCTCCACTAGCTACTTCGTTGGGAGATCCTGTACCTCATACTGATCATGATTCTGATCTAGATTTACCCATTGCTCTTCGTAAAGGTAAACGTTCATGTACTTACCCTATCTCTTCTTTTGTTTCTTATAATCAATTGTCTTCTTGTTCTCGGTGTTTTGTTACTTCTTTAGACTCTTCCTATCCCTAATATTGGTGAGGCAATTGTCTCATCACAGGCCGGTGTCTTTGCTATGAAAGAAGAAATGGAGGCTTTAGATGCTAATGGTACATGGGAACTGTTGCCTTTGCCCACTGGTAAGAAAGCTATTGGTTGCAAATGGGTATTTACAGTAAAGGTAAATCCTGATGGTTCTGTGGCTAGGTTAAAAGCACGCCTTGTAGCAAAAGGATATGCTCAGACATATGGGGTTGATTACTCTGACACTTTTTCTCCTGTAGCTAAACTTACTACATCGCTTGTTTATCTCTTTAGACTACATATGATTGGCCCTGCACCAATTGGATATCAAGAATGCTTTCCTTCATGGTGATCTTCGGAGGAGGTGTATATGGAGCAACCACCGGGTTTGTTGCTCGGGGAGTTGGGTAAAGTTTGTAGGCTTAAGTCTCTTTATGGCTTGAAACAAAGTCCTAGGGCCTGGTTTGGGAGATTCATGAAACAAGACAGAATTTGGTATGCAAAAGAGTAAGTGTGATCACTCAAGATTTTATAAGCAACTGAGGTGGTCTAATTCTCACGGTAGTCTATGTGGATGACATTATCATCACCGGGAGTGACTCTGCAGTATTTCATCTCTTAAAACCTTCCTCCAAACCCAGTTGGACCAAAGACTTGGGATTATTAAAGTATTTTTGTGTAATGAAGTTATGAGTAGTAAGAAGGGTAGTTTCGTGTCTCAAAGAACAGATGTCATCGTTCTATTGACAGATACAGGAAAATTAGGTGCTAAGCATTGTAGTGCACCCATTTCTCCAAATTTTCACCTGTTAGCAGGGGATAGTGAGTTGTTTGAAGATCCGAGAGATACAGAGATTGGTAGGAAAATTGAACTACCTTACTGTCACTCGTCGACATTGCTTATGCCGTTAGTGTGGTAAGTCGGTTTATGTCTTCCCCAAGCTGTTGCTCATTGGGAAGCCTTGGGACAAATCTTGTGCTATCTGAAGGAGCTCCGGGAAGAGGTTTGTTATATGGTAATCATGGGCATTTGAATGTTGAATGTTTTTCAGATGCCGACTGGGCTGGATCTAAGGTTGATAGGAGGTCAACTACTGGATATTGCGTTTTTGTTGGAGGAAATTTGGTGTCTTGGAAAAGCAAGAAGAGTGTAGTTTCTCGATCTAGTCTTTGAATCCGAATCTGAGCCATGGCACAATCAGTATGTGAGGTAATGTGGATATTTCAATTACTAGATGAGACAGGTTTTAAGACCCCCCTGCCTGCGAAATTGTGGTGTGATAATCAAGCTGCTCTCCATATTGCTTCTAATCCGGTATTTCATGAGCGGACCAAACATATTGAGATTGATTGTCACTTTGTTCGTGAAAAGATTCAACAACAGATCATCTCAACAGGACATATCAAAACTGGAGAGCAGTTAGGAGATATTTTCACAAAAGCTCTGAATGGAGCTAGGATTGACTACATTTGTAACAAGTTGGGCATGATTAACATCTATGCTCCAACTTGAGGGGGAGTGTTATGGAAAGTCAATCATTATATTATTTCTGTGTATATTCTGTATTCTGTATTCCTATTTAGAATTTCTTATTTAGGATTTCTTCTTAATTAGTATAACACAATTATAGGAATCAATTGTATATAAATACCCATGTACAGATTAATTGAAATCAATGAGAATCATCTCTTTCTACATCTCTTTCTACAGTAACCTAAAGTTGCCAAAACCAGAATTTGCCCAGAAATCTGGGTTAAGTCCAATCCGGCAGCCATGATTCAAATGGCTATAACTTGAGCTACAAAACTCCAATTGGAGTCATCCAAAAAGGAGAATAAAGTTAAGACAGTAGGGAACATTTTCTATGAAGGAAGTTCTATCAAATTCTAACAGAAAAATAACCAATGGAACAGTGCAACTTAAGACACCAAAACTGAAAATTTGCAAATTTGCCTAAAAGACTTAGAATTTGAGTAAACAACCAAAACCAACAAATTTAGTGACCAAAATGTGGTATGTGGGTGAAGTTGGAATTCCCATACCTATTAAGCCTTAGAAAGTCAACAAATTGACTTAAATAGTGTAGTGAATAGTAACCCCGAAACACAAAATTTAAAGAACATCAAGTTTAGCACATTAGAGCTAGGTAAAAGTGAATTTAAATTTATTTTTGGATTTATGCTAAGTTATGATACTGAAACACTGTGAAAATGTGTGTTTCAGTGGAAAAAAACACCGGGAAAGAACCCGAGGAATCGAGTCAAGGCCAAGAGACGACTTGCTTAAGGTTTGTGCACAACATAGAATTTCTGTAATTTTTTCTACATATTGTTTTGAATAATTTGAAATATTGAATTTTGACATCATTGTGGTGAAATATTTATTATGCTTTTGATTTAAATTGTTAAAAGTTATTTGTGTATATTTGAGATGGCATAAATGTTTAGTAAATTATTAAGATAAGTTTTGAAACCACAGTGTCATGGCCATATATTTGAACACCTCACTAGCATGACTAGTAGGGATAATCAGTTTTGAATTTTGATTCCTTCTTTGGCTAAAGTGTTGAGGTGTGTGCCAGTAGAAGAAGAAATTGAATGGATATCCATATATTTGAGCTAGCTAGCCTTGTGATGTGACTTCTCCTTAGCCTCTGGCTATTGAGATTATATTTGTTCCGAATGGCATGATATAACTATGGGTTTTATGAAATGTGTTTTGATACTTCGAAATGCAATTGTTTGGATTAAAATCTCATAATTCATGTTTTGTATTTAATTCGCATGTTCAGTCTAATTTTTGGATAAATATGATTTAAACTCAGCATAAAAATTATTTTAGTATGTTGTGCACCACTGAGTCCTAGTACTCAGCGATGGCTGTTATTGCTGTCGCAGATTTAGAGACTAAAGGAGCAGCAGAGTGAGCTGCTGAGGATTGTGGAGCGACTTACCTTGAAGTTATATCGGGTATACGTTAGACCCTGACTGTAAATATTTATTTTGATGTATATAATGCACGCAAATGTATGGACATGTAAAATTGGTCTTGAGCAGCTTGTACAAAATTTGTATAAAGTTTGTAATAAATTTTAGTTTGGATTTTCCTAATGTAGATTTTTAGTATGATGTGTGTATAAATTATTTTGTCTTCAATGAAATATGAATAGAAATATTTTATTTTAATTTGAATGAAATTGATTGATAGTATTTTGATGATTACTGAATTTTGGAAATTTGAGAAATGATGATTGTTGAATTTTGAAACTTGAGAAATTGGTTGGGATTGTTGTGGAGTTGTGGAAATTGTTGAGATAAATTATTAGAAGTGCTTTTTACAGGTATTTGAAGAACTGTTTTCTCAAAATATAGACGGCACTCTGCCGAAATTTTTATAAAATTTACGGAAAAACAACATGGGCCAAAAATTTTAACTAGTTTTCAACTTTGAATAAATGATTTTAATACCTATTAGAAAATGCTCACCACTTATAAAAGTAAAAAAATTGTTGTAAAATCCCTTGTAGGGTACTTAATGAGTTATCGGTAGGTGAAGTTCGGTAGTTCATTAGGTATTCTACGGGATCATGTTATGCCTTACAGAGGGGTAAGGTGTGACAGAGATCGGCTGCAAGATCAACACCAGTTGAAACTCCATCATCCTCGTGCAATGAGAGGTGCATCCTCTTCGCAAGTTGATGATGATGAAGAGGAGGAAGAATTTGTGATGGCCGTTGTTGAAAATAAAGATGATTTTGGAAATCTTGATGATGAGTAGTTTTAGTTATAAGTTTTTTATGTACTTCTTACATTTTGTTTATTATGACTTACAACTTATTTTTATGTATTAAAGTCTGAACTTCTATAATTTATCTATTATGTGACTTATGACTTGTTTCTAATTTTTTATTTATTATGTATAATTTTATAGCATCACTTTTATCATATACATCTGCTGAAAATTCAGGTATGAACTATTTCTTTTTTTAACATCTCTTATTATTATGTGTGTTTTTACTTATGCTATGTATTTTAATTTTACAGTCTCATACTTTCACTTGTATCTTATACTTAAGCTGGAAATACAGGTATGCACTATTTTTAATTTCTCTTATTTTAGATATAAACATAGTGTAAATAATATTTTTTTTCTTTTTAATATGTTTTTTTACTTATCAACTATTTAAAAGTATATATATATATATAATTTAAACAATTAAGGTTATGGCGCCTTGCTTCAAAAAGGCCCTCGCCTCGCCTCTCGCTTAAGGCCATAGAGTACTCTATTGTCTTAGTGTCGCCTTTCGCCTTGATAACACTGGCAGAAATGGAATAGGAAAACCCATAGAAGCAAAATCTATAAGCATAATACAGAAAGTAGACAGTAAAATCACTTCTGATAACCAGGAAAAATAAAGAAAAATTTACCTTATATATATGCACAAACTGAACTCTATCAAGGGCAACAAATAATTATAGAATTATAACATTATAAGAATATACCTCGTCCAGTTGCTTGGATGAAAACACCTTATAATGCTCAAAAGCCTCATCATCCCTAGCAAGTAGATGAGCATATCTACCACAAATATGAATTTTTGATCAGGATAAATAAAAGCGGGGAGAAAATTTTGGGGTGGGGGGGATCAACTGATCAAGTGAATAACTATGCATATATAATTCTTAAGGGTGAAGCTATTACTACAGCCACTTGGCAGTCCACACAGACCATAATAAGCATAACTTTATTGACAAAAAATGCCCTTAAATTTCTACTCTGTACTTTAAATCCTAAACTATAATTCTCAGCCAGCTCCTCTTATGTTATTCCAGTATTAGCAATCACCATTGGTAGCAATTAGGTCAATGCACAGAGTGGAGTTCTGCTTTAAGAGTTTTCAGTAAGTTATTCCTTGGTACCTAACTAGATTTGTAGAGCTTTATGATGTTGACCTTTTCTTTTCATCTATTTATCAATATTTTATTCAGAAAAGGATATTTCGTTCCCGTAACTGTACCTAGCACTTCTTAGTCTTCCATCAACAAATTATTCTTTTATCAATATAACTTGTTAAAAAAAGGCAGGAGCAGCTTTTAGTAAAGACTCTCTCTACACTCACGGATGCAGTTTCAGCCTTTAAGATTTTGAATTATTGGTTATCACTTTTTTCATATTCAAACTGTCCTTGACTTCTTTGATACTTTCACCATTTTAAATGCAAGAACAAGGTAATAGGGTCACAATAACACCATTGCCAACACCTATTGGCAAGTAATAGGCATATAAATATTTCAAATTAATATTAGATGGTAGCATTCATGAACACATATGGCACATTTTGTCTGGAACAGATAGTATTAGTAACTACAGAAGTCCCTTTAATTAAAACAATAAGATAGCATCAATATTAATACAAGCCAATATAATACCATGTCAATCAAGTTAACATTGCAAATCTTCATATTACAATGCAATAATAGAATATTTTGTCACCATATGAAACTGAATTCTAATTTCAAAGTCTGATGCAGTCCGTTAAAACAGATAACTTACATATGAGTTCTTAATTCACAACCACGACAAATTAAGAATTTCACAACTTCAATCCGGCCTAAACTGCATGTTCACATCATGAAGCTATCAGCTCAGTTAAAGCATTGCTAACAAATAAAAGTTCCTGAAACCTCAAATGAAAAAAATATAAAAGAAATTGAAGCATGTAAATCGAAGCAATAAAAATAATCACTATGCAACAAGACAAAATAGCTTGAGAAGACCACTCACATGTTATCAAGATCAATGAATTCCTCCTTCACCAACAAAGCAGTAAGCTTATAGAGGCCAAATGGTATAGGACTATTTACTTCAATTCTCTAATTTTGTGATGCATGAAACTGAAAATAAAATACAAGTGTCAGCAAACGAATGGTTTGTTATAATTTGAATATAAACCAAATATAGATGCCAATGTCCTTAACTATAATTTAGCACACCTTAGGAAAGATAGGAATCAACCCCAAAAAGATAGTGTTGTCAGGCTAAAGTTCAAAAAACTCTAAAACCTGATTGTTAGAACAATGGGAACCGGGAATTAACCATGGATAATCAAAGCTCTGAAACTGTAAATAATAATAATAATAATAATAATAATAATAATAATAATAATAATAATAATAATAATAATAATAATAATAATAATAATAATAATAATAATAATAATATAATTATTATTATTATTATTATTATTATTATTATTATTATTATTATTATTATTATAAAAGAATAAAAAGACAACTTACGATATCAAAAACACGGTTGGGGTCGAGATCAAAATGCCCAATTAATGACTGCAGAGGTTGCATTAATCAGAAGAGAGAGTGAAAGGAATAAGATAGAAGACATGCTGGGCAAAAAATGAAGCTCAACTCAAAACCTCAAAGATGCCTATTGTTGCTGCTGATGCATTTTCAGTTGTATCTTCATAACCTCAACATAAAAGGGTAACCTGCAGAAAAACTAAATTCTGTTGGTTACATGCAATTTTATGTTTTATTTATGGCTAATGAAAACATCTATTACAATTTTCTGTCATGTCAATGTGCTGTTCAAAATAAAATTACATAAGAATCTTAATAAAGAAAGTTTCAGAACTATAAATGCCTTGTAAACTATATAACATTTTTGGAAAAATGCAATAATAGAGTTCACAATTGCAGCACAATATTAAAAATGAAAAGCAGTGATATTTAGCATGTTGCAACATGTTACTTCCAAGATAGGGAAAATAATAATAATAATAATAATAATAATAATAATAATAATAATAATAATAATAATAATAATAATAATAATAATAATAATAAATTAACTAAAAAACCTTGCACCATAACAGTAATAGTCAGCAATCTAATAACTAATTCAGTTAGAGAAAAAAAAAATCTAATAACTAATTCAGACACCAAAAAGATACATTTAAAGCAAGTATATGTCTTGAAAAGATACAAAAGAGATGAGAGAAAGAGGGAAGGGAGAGAGAGATTTCTGATCAGAGATCTCCATAATAATTAGAGACCATAATATAGGAATCCTTTCAGATATAATTCTAAGTCAGGTAGAATGGAAGAAAATGATCCATACAGCCTAGCTAGGCTAGGATTAAGGTTTACTCAGGTTTTTGGAAACTAAAGGAATTAAAAAACTTGGCCAAATTTCTCAAAACTTTTGTGTTCTTATTTTCTAGATTTATAGTCATATATAGGCTGCTACAAGTCAGAAACAAAGCCTTTAGTTAACAATGCTTTTATTTTACATTATAATATTATGTATAAAGCCAGCCCCAACTAGTTTGGAATTAAGGCTTAATTGTTGTTGCTTTATAATATTAGATCTATGGCTAAAAATGTGAAGAAAAGTAAGCTTCTGCCTCAAGCACCCAATTTTTATATGGGAAAAGAGAAAATTAAATAATCTCCAGCAAGAAAACAAATTCTGATGTTAAAAAGATAAGCACACAGCCACACACATATTAAAATAAATCTATTATAAGTAACTAGGAAAATTTTCAAATAGAAAAAATTATCATACCAGTTTGGCATAACCCTCACTTTCTTCTCGGAGAAGGTTAAATTTTGTTTACTGATAAAGAAGACGAGTGTTTACACGAACATGAAACCAACATCGAAGTATGTCAATTGCATGAAGGGATTGGATTTTAATCCAATTTGATAGTAAGCCATATGCATCGCTGTGTGTATCATCAAACTCAAAAAAAAAAAAAAAAAAGAGGTGATCTTGTTACATCAGCTCCTCCTTAATATAATGAACAACTCCAGCACTCACTTGTAGAACCAGGCTTTCTTTTTAAAGATTGTGCACTCAATTTATATTGAGCTACAAGAATCACCATAAATATTAACTTCATCAAATTACAATTGTAACAGTATAACATTCACTAGAAGAGACAGCTTTAGCACCACAAGATGAATATGAAACAATATCAAGGTACCAACCATAACAAAGTTCAATCACTCAGGAACATGATACAAGATTCCATCATCCATATCTCAAAACTCATATTTCCTCAGTGACACACTATCACCACTTGCTATTAACTAGCTTTGGAGTGCTTTACAAAGACTTCAAATAAAAACCTAAAGCCCATAATCATAGTTAGCTAGAGACGCTGGCAAAAGACTCAAAACCTTCAAGAATGTGGGGCTCAATCTACAGAGGTAGTGTTAGTTCATCTAGTGATTTATTCTAAAATTCATGCATTTCTCATTCTATCAACAGACCAATATGCCATACTTAGGAGGGATTTAATTCACAAATTCCAACTTACTTTTTGGTATCCTAGCAATGTGAAGCATAGCTATAAGATTCCTACGAATGATTTATTAACAATTTTTGGTTGAAAATAAAATATTATTAGGGATGCATCATTTGAATCACAAAGGTATTAAAGAAAGATTACTATTATAACCTTAAGTACAAAGTGGTCAAATGTTTTTTAAAGTAATATTTGCATTGCTTTTGAT
This sequence comes from Hevea brasiliensis, assembly GCF_030052815.1. Taxonomy (NCBI): domain Eukaryota; kingdom Viridiplantae; phylum Streptophyta; class Magnoliopsida; order Malpighiales; family Euphorbiaceae; genus Hevea; species Hevea brasiliensis. Next base: position 4,795,655 of record NC_079507.1, read on the forward strand.
TATTATGGAAAATAAAAATACACATTCTTCTAATATCATGAACTTTTCTATATTCACTTTCTTTTTGTCAAAGCCAAACAAGTATTCTTCAATAGGTCACACAGGAATCTAGTTAGATTTTGACAGTACAAATTTTGGGAGATATTACACTTCAATAGGGGAAAAACTTGCATTACACATGAACATTAGTGATTATTCTTCTTGAAATGATATTTTTTTCCAGAGAATATAATATAAAGGAGTGTTTGTCCTACCACAATATTCAATTGCTAAGCATCCAGATATTTGAGATTACACTCATTAAACTCCATGCTCATTCCTTTTGGGGAGAATGGAGGCTTCATGGAAGTTGGACTGTGATGTAATATTCTGGGTAATTTTATATTACTATGTAAACCAAACATGGTAATATCATATTATAATCCATATCACCCCCACACTGTGAATCTTAGTTGGACATCAGAGATAAATAGGGGTATCAAATAAATAAAGACCACAAGAGGGAGTTTTCAAACTTTTGAAATCAGCACAAGAATTCGGTAAGAATGACACTCAAAAGTTAACATTAGTTATAAATCTAAAATCAAAATACCTCCTTGCCTTTTAAATCATGAGCCTTTTATCTTTATCATTTCAGCCTCCCAAAGAAATTCCTCCTACAAAGTGAGAAAGGTTCATTGTAAACATTCTTTCTTTTCCCTTTCATTCAGCATAATGGCAAAGCATCAAGCATATAAAGATCAAGAGGTCAAGCAAGCATGACCAGAACCCCAATAGCAAAATTCTCTCAAACAACTGAGTACTCACCTCACAACGCTCTTGGAAAAGCCTCATGGGACCAACATAGATTCCACCAGCCACTTTGCCTCCAAAGAATGAAAAGGGGCTCAATTTTAAACAATAATCACACATCAATATTCAAAAGGAAAAAATTATCTGCGAATCAAAAATAAAATAAAGGAGTAGCTACATAAAATCTTATTCCAATCATTTAGCATTAAACAAGCTATCCACACTTCATACATATTTTCTACAAAGATGCATGTCTGATATACGGATATAGAAAGACTACAAGAACAAAAATGTCATGTTGACACTGACATAATAAAAAGACTATAAAAACAAAAAGTACCACCATCCAAGCCACCAAGCTTCACACTTCTTAAAGACATAGGATAGGAAAAAGTGAGGAGTAAAGAGGTTTTCTCCTTAAAGAACATCATTTAATAATATGAATATCCAATTAAGAAGAAATATATGTAAACAACAGACATCCTTAGATACTAAGATCAATATCAACTACATGGTGTCATATAACGGCCATTACTTTTATAGGTTTTGGAAGAGCCTGTCATGCGGTACAGCATTATTTATAGGCAAATCTAGAGTTGCAGGTATAACAACCTTTACGACCATTACGTAATGGTAACGGCCGTTATTTATCGTTACGTAATCATAATAGCCATTACTTTAATTATTCCTCTGCTACATTTCTTTTTTTTTTTTTTTTGTCTGCATATTCTCTCTTCCAAAGTTGTCATATCACTCATATTCTGTAACACCCCTATTTACATAGCCTGGTATATTTCACTGTTCCGGTGAGCGGTGTCGGTCTGGATAATTGAGGGGATTAGAAACACACTTAAGACAACTAGATAAGCCATAAACACAAATAATTAGTAATTGCCAATTAGTTAAGTATAAATAAGAAAAACAGAATATAAGAAGTTAAACGAGCCGAGAGTCACAGTGATGGGTGACCTTATCGGGAAGGATTGCAAAGTCGATTTAAACTCGAATTTCGAATCGTAAAATGTAACGTCGCAGTCCTTAGGACTATTACGAACACATTGAAAAATAGAAAATCATGAAAAAGAATTGTTAAGCCAGTCAAATAATTAGGTCAGGGATCCGGAAGAAATATTGAATTATTTGCAAACCGGGTTGAACCGGCGAGGGGCAATTTGGTCAATTGACCCCGAGACTAACTTCTGACCTAACTGTCAAATAAAATCAGAGAAAAGAAAATTTCAGAATCGAGAATTAAATTACAGAACTAATGGAAAAAAAAAAAAAGAAAAACGAAAGGTAAAAAGTGATGACATCATGCATGACCTCATGCATGATGCAATAAATATATAATTAATAAATTTAATTAATTTAATTTTATGGTCTTCCATAAGACTAAAAACAAAGAAAAGAAAAAAAAATAAAATCATTTCATTTCTTCTTCTTCTTTGGACGTCACATATCTCTCTCTCCCTCTCCAATACAAAACCACCATGGAAGCTTACCCAAGCTTTCAAAAACCCTAAAAGTAACCATCAATTGTAGACTTTCCTTAACAAAAAATTATCCTTGAGTCTTGATTTGAAGATTGGAAGGGAAAAGGAAAGGGGAAAATTTAAGAATTGGAGAAGATAGAAAAGCTTCATTGAGGTAAACTTTCTTTTAAGTTAAATTAGTTATGTATGCATGGAAGTGGACTTGAAGATGAGGATTTAAATTTAGAAATCTCAAAAATTATGCATGTCTTGTTAAACATGAATTTTGGTCAACTAGGGTTTAGGTTTTGAATGAGTAAATTTGATGTATTTAAATGGTTGTTTAGGTTGAATATTGAATATAAAACTATGGATTGGTGTTTGGAATGTTTATAAGTTGAATTGTATGAAAGTTAGGGTTTGGCACCTAGGGTTTGGGAGGCAAAAATGTGAGAATTGGTCAAATGGTGTGTTTGACCTTGTTTGAGATGAAAAATGGTCATTTGTGACCAATTGAGATGTGTTGGAAGTGTTAGAAGTGAGTTTAAATTTGGATTGAAAATGGCCATGCTGCAGGCAGCAGGACCAAGGTCCCTTTCAGGGACCAAAACTGAAAATTTACAAGTCCAATTAGTATGAGACAAATTGGGAATGAAAATAGACACAAAATGACACAATTTTCATTTAGGAATCATGCCCAAAAAGTGACCAAAACCTAGTGAACAAATTGACCAAATCCGGATTTATGCAGTCTGACCTGTACAAAAATGACCAAATGAACAGTATTTGTTCATTTAGCCATAACTTGGGCTAGGTAGGTCTAAATGACCTGAAATTTTATCAGTTGACAGCTGAGATATAGACCTAAAACTTTCATGAAGAACACAAACCCAAATTATGCCCTTAACCAAGTCATTTAGCCACCCAAAGTTGGTGACTTAAAACTGCCAGAACCAGAATTTGCCCAGAAAATCTGGGTTAAGTCCAATCCGGCAACAATGATTCAAATGGCTATAACTTGAGCTAAAAAACTCCAAATGGAGTGATTCAAAAAGGAGAATAAAGTTAAGACAATAAGGAACATTTTCTATGAAGAAAGTTTTGCCAAATTTGTAACATCCAGGAAAAAAAAAAAATTTGAATAATGGGATTTGGCGTGTGACAGTGGGTTTCCCACTGTCACAGCAGCCTTTTAAAAAAAAAAAAAAAATATATATATATATATATATATATATATATATATATATATATATATATATATATATATATATATATATTCAAAAACTGGAGGAGGAAACCCCCCCCCCCCATTTCTCTTCTTTCCCTCTCCTTCCCTCTCTTCTTCTTCTTCTTCCTTTCTCCGGCAACCGGCCGGTGACGTCCCAAGCAGCCCCCACTTGGCCGGCGACCCTCCGGCGACGGCCAGACCACCAGAAACGGCGGCAAGAGAGGGAGAAGAGAGAGAAAACGCGCGCACAGTGGGCAACGGCTTTCTGGCGCGATTTCGGCTTCGTCCGACGTCCGATCGAGGCGATTCCAGTGGCGTTGGAAAGCTTGTTCCGAGAGCTTTCTTTTGACACCAATTTTGAAGCAAATGGAGGTCGGATGAGTGAGATATGGAAGAGAGAAGTTTCGGGTTTTTCAAGCTTTTTCGTCAGATCTACGACGATCCGACCGTTGGATCGACGATCCGAGACCACATATGGACTGAGGAAGAGGAGAGGAACATGGTGGTATGATCAGATCCGGCAAATGTCGCCATGACGGCGTGCCGGCCACCGTCTTGCGGTGGTTCCAAGAAGGGTCCGGTGGGCTATGGAGATAATTCAACTTCCAGAGGCTTCCTCATAAATTTTTGGAATTTTTGAGACACAGATAAACTTTGGGTAAGACTATTTACATTATTTCGCTGTCTGTGGAGCATAAATACAGTGTTTCTTAAACAGGAAAAACTGGAGAAAAATTCTAAGAAAAATATATGATGAAAGTAAAATTATTTGGAGATATTCTATGGTGTTAGTTGAATTTTTGAGTGATTGTAGAATATTTTTGAGAAATATGGATAGATTTTAGTTAGATTTTTAGCATATGGGCATATAAGATTATTTGAAATTAAGATGTTTAAATTTTATATGATTGGTTGAAGCTTGAGGATGGAGGTTTAAATATGTGAATATTAAATTGGGTTGAATTAAGGATATGTTAGTTATTGAAAACTTAGGAAATTGAATAAAATTCTTGAATAAAATATTCATAGGTCATTAGAAAATTACAAATCATTTTGCAATAGCCTTATAATATTATTAAGGACCGCGGGGCAAAATTTTAGAATTTTTAGAGCTTGTTTGAGTGGATTTTTGAAAAATATCAATTATAGGGACTAAAACGTAATTTTTAAGATTTTGAGTATTGTCTGATTTGGAGGGCCCAGGAGGGGCCATGTGATATTTATGAGATGTGATTGTGGAAATTGAGAATTTAGAAGTGTTATTTGAGCTTTTTGCAGGTTGGGTAGGTCCCAGGTATAGGGGAAATTCTGCCGGATTTTCGGCATGAATTAGGCTGTCTATTGCCTCTTTAGAGTTTTGTCTTAACTTAGTACTAATAAATTTATAATTTAATTATTAGGTGATCGAGGTCAGCTATTTTCCTGCATTCAGCAGCCACAATAGTCATCGGTGTACTGTGAGTAAAATATTAATTTTAATTGTAATTTCACTATTATTATTATATGTTCAAGCATGCCCATGCATCACTTATATGCATATATCTATGTAGATAAACTTTAGGCATGATTTATGTTGCATTCATAACTGTGAAAGTGCCATGTATGTTGCTGTGGTAATTTGGAGCAGTGTGCGTGCGTTGGCGTGCGTGTGATGTGGTGTGGACTATGGATAGGACGGGTAGTCACGGCTTGAGATCTTCGCTAGGACCCGATCCTTCGGGGGGTAGTCACGGCTTGAGTTCTTCGCTGGGACCCCCGATTTGGTTTATTAAGCGAAAGTCCGGCTTGAGTTCTTCGTTGGCACCAGGTTGGATTTAAGAGAGCTGTATAGGGGATCAGCTCCCATATATTATGATTGATATCACTGGGGGTGTGAGTGCTCCAAATTACCTTTTTGATGTTATGATGTGAAATGATTGCTGGTGTTGCATTTCACTCCATAGGATGCATTAGTTTTAGATAGTTATAGAGATTATGGTTAAAATTGATATTTTACTCTCTGAGTCGAACGCTCACTCCTGTTCAATATTTTTCCAGGCCACAGGAGGAGTTATTTTATAGAGTAACCTGTTTTCTTCCTCGCAGGTTTAACGTCGATTATTTAATTGTTTTATTATCTTTTCTAAATTTAAAATCTAGAACTCTGCATGTGTTAGTAATAGTGTGGACCTTGATAGAAATTGTGTTAATTTAAATTTTTGAAATTAATAAATAAAGATTTGTATGGCATTTAAACAGTTTGTAAATGAGGTAACAGGGTTGAGCTGGGCTCCCCTAATTTTAGTTTTTCTAAAAATTTCTGGGCTAAGTCGGCTTGAAATGAAATTATGACAGTTTGATTTAAATTATTTTATATGCATATTGGGTCTAAATTATAGGCCTGGTTATGGATTTGAGGAATAGTTAGGCTTACTACGGGCCTCGGGGGCTTTAGGCTGGCCCAGGTCCTAGTACCGGTCCGGCCCATAGGTTGGGTCGTGACAAAGTTGGTATCAGAGCTTAGGCTCTAGATTCATGGGAAATAAAGTACTTGGGAGTGTAAAAGGAGTCTTGTTAGGATGTTACATGCGGAGTATAGGATTCTGTTTCGTCTTTTTCTGTAATTCCTTGTTTCTAGATTCTGCGATATACCTCGGGAACTATAAAAGTGCCTCAGTTAGTGTCTTGATTTTCGTGGAGTACATAGAAAGGTGAAATAGAGTTAGCAGACATGTTGAGGTCTATCATGAGGATATGTACTCCAATAAATACTATATTTTTGTCAGTATGGGTTTAAATGGTGTGCCCATTTCGTGCAAGGCACGAGTACATAAAAGTGAGTCTTGAAAGTATAGTTGGCCTAGATAAGGATGAGGATACCACTGCTGGCAATCATCAGTAGATGACCCAATCAGAATAAGTTTTTGATAATAGAAGATTCAAGAGAGATAAGAAATTGGGAGACCTAGTCTGTCGGGACGTATCGTAGTAACTATACAATGTTCTCAATGTCTGCTCTGTAAGCTGCAGATTATAGTACCAACATGAGATTATTGTGTAGAGCTGCGTGCATCCCCGTGGTGCTCCATAATGAAGGTGTTTGCGGATGGCTTCTGTTTTGGTACAGTTATGCTAGAACAGAGTTTTATATCTGTAGAGGAGTTGGGAACTCCTGGTTAGGAGTCTAGAGTTAGAATATTGAAAGGTCACAGTTGGGTGGTAACTAGAGTCAGTGACTCAGTTATCCTAGCATGAGCTAGAGTTACAGTAAGAGTTGCCATCAGACCAGAGGTTTTGGACTAGTTGCAAAGTAAAGGTGATACCTATAGAGTGAGACCATCTAGTCTTAGGTATGGAATTTTGGATGGCTTTTGCAGAACGATAGACGTTTTGCTTAGAACTTAGTGAGAATAGAATACCTTGTGTGTATCAGTATGGAATAAAGTACAACTCTACTACCTAGAGAAGGTCAAAACTATGAATTAATGATTTATAGAGCTATGATATGATAAAAGAGACATTAATTTGACATGGTTTTGGGCAAGGTGGTAAATGTAGTACCTTTGTTGCAGCAAGTTAGGGTATAGTCCTATCTTTTCAGAAGGGATCGAAAGTTATTACTAATAATGGTGATCAACAAAATAGTGCCCCAGATGGGACTGTAGAGTGTGGTAGAGAGTAGTTAGCTCGAGTATTCTGGAGAGGATACAAGTTCCATTATAGAAATCATATATAATCAAATCACGATGGATGTAAATCCTTTGAATTGGATGACGGGTTTGGGTACCCGGAATCTTAAGTTTTGGCTAATTGAGTAAACATGAAAAATAATAATAATAATAATAATAATAATAATAATAATAATAATAATAATAATAATAATAATAATAATAACAAATAAATAAAATTACTGCAGAATCAGTTCTCGAGGTAGTAAGGGGTATTATGTAAGCTAAAGGATAAGAATAGAAATCATACAATAAAAGTATGACTATAATTTCCTAAATTCCTTTTTAACTTAATATTGTTCAAAACAATAGTATAATTTAATTATAACAGTATTAAGAGTAATAAATTAGCAAAGATAAATCATAGAAGGCCAATGGATAAAGAAAGTGCAGAATGAAAGTCTGGACAATTGATTGCAGATGCAATATAATCTAAATGCCAGTGGGAGTACTAGCTAGAGTGGTCAAAGGACCAAATCTAAGTGGCACAGACATATGATAACGCGATAGAGACCTTGAAAGATACAGTTAGCAAGTACAGCTGTCATGTTAGGAAGAAGAATGGAACCGGGAATAGAATAGTCAAGTTCTATTTTGGGTAAGACAAAGGAAATAAATGAAATGACAACCTGAAGGGCGCATAATAAAAGGAACAAAGTTAAGATATAAGGTAGGCTAAGTGCTATTTTTGTCAAGGTAAATGACAAGGATGGAGAACCCGAAATGGGACCATATTAGTGAGAATAGTGATGGAGGTATGGAATCTAGAAATGTGATACTCATAGCATAATGTAGCTGAGATTGTGACAGGGGTTAAAACATAGAGCTTGGAGTTACATGATTGGATCATACTTTGTTTATTCCCTATTTTCTAAAGTGAAGTGGATAGCAATGGAGCAAGATTCTTTTAATTTGTTAACAGTATCAAGAAGATTAGGCGAGGAATACAATAATAATGAGCAAAAGCTAGAATGTGTGCAGTGGTATTGCGGATTATCTAATTAGGCAGAGAAAAAGAAGTTAGTAAGTAGTAAGTTGAATAAAAGTTAATCTAAGGGATCGAATAGGTATGATGAGTGGAAAGAATTATAGATAATGGCACATAGGCTTTAGGTTAGACTTTTGAGATAGTGAGAAGGTAGTTAGAGGTTCGTTATGAATGTCAGGCAAACGTCTTTAGTGTGATCAACAGAATCACTTTGTAGTGAAGTAATAACGACAGAACAACAGTAGGGGTAGAACAAAAAGTGACAAGTCTGGGTGGTTATAAATCACTAGAAAGTTCAAGGATCAAATTAATGACCATAGATAAGGGTGGAATTAGTGTTGGAAGAATCTATTAGTAAGAGAAATCTTTCAGGATTCAACAAAAGTTAAGGGCACAATATAAACGATGATAGATATGAATTACAGGTTGAGTATAAGTAAAGTTAATAAATTATAAAATATTATGTCAGGAAGGACGATGGTATGGTAAAGGGTTTATGCAGATGATACCTTATAGGTAGAGCACAATTGTGCTAAGAGATGATGAAATTTTAAGAGAAATACCAAAAAACATAGGTTAAACGTTATTATATGGACAATCGGCGTAGTTGAATATAAGAGGATATTTTTCTTTCTTTTCAAGTTTAGCTTGTGCTTTTGGTTCTAGAAGGTTATATAAGGAACAGAGACTGAGTCAAGGAGACCTAGTTATTTGAGAGTTTGGTAGGCACCAATTCATACATAATTTCCTGATATGAGAATGACAGTAAGTACGTACCTAGTGTTAAGTATGAAAGGACGATCATAATAGTGACAGGAGTTAAATAGAGTTAGCTACCAAGGTTTGCAACCGTTTTAAATTATGAGCTAGAGGAAGTACTATTTATGGATGAGTTTCAATAGATGAAATTATTTCTAATGAGAAAAGTTGAGGTTGAAGTTTAGAAAGCTATGGGCAGTATATGTGATTATATTAAGGAGAATGAACACGTGAAGTATCTTGTTTGGAATTAAGGCATGACACATATTTCCCACAGCCGTGTTAGTTCAGATGGAACTTATAGTTTATGGGGCTCCTATTCATCCAGGATAAGCAATTTCCTACTAAGGCTGGTAGGGAATAATAATGTTCTGATAGTTAAGTTGGAAAAAGGGGATACAAGAAAAATTTTCTATGGTTAACTACAAGTGTTACATAAGGTGAAGAATGTGCTGGTAGGAGTAAATCGTAAGGTTAGAATTCTCGGAGTAATAGAACTAGTAATCAAGATAAGACTCAGAAATAAGATGAAAGTTAAAGTTGATGATGGGATGGACATCCTTGAAGGATAAAGTATAAGAATGAGAGAAAACAAAGGTTAAAGAATAAGTACAGTAGGTTGAAAAGATATCAACAATAGTAGAAACAGGAAAAGGAAGTAGATAAGATCCAAAGGACAGGAAGAAAGCTCGGTGAAGCTAGTTATAATAATGAGGATAAGAAGGAATAGGTATGCTAGGAACACACCAAGAGATGTTTAAAACAAGTTATTATGAAGTGATAGATTAAAAGAGTAGTAGAGCCTCGATCTAGGTGCCAATGTGTCAGAAGTAGGCCACATACTAAGAAGTTTTAGGAAGAAGTCCAGATATTCTCATTCCAGAGGAGGAGTGAGAATTGATAAAGTCGCATGGATTGAGTTGTTAGGGAATATGAACACTTTTGTTACCTAGAAGGAGAGACCCAGTTTACTTTCCAATGTTGATAAATGATACACTTGGCCCTTGGAGGAGACTCTACCTGACTAGTTACATAAGATGGATAGAGGTTGGTCTAAGTACCTTAGTAATGACACAAAAGAGATTAGAAATTTGAAGTATCATGGGAGTGAGAAGATTTATAGGTATTGACCACTGAGGTCATAAGAAGAGTAAAGATCTCAAACAAGATGCCTAGATTAGGTGCTACAGGAAAGCTACTCATAGGATGCCTTAAGATAAGGAACATAAGTCATGTTTTGGGGAAACAGAGATTATTGAAACAAAGGGATCAGGACTGAAGTCACTAAGAGACACGATAGAGCGTAATAAAAGTGAGTTAAGCGCCAAAGTTAATTAAAGTTATCAGAGATTAAGTCGAGAGTAATAGAGTTATAATGAATACCTGAGATGTTAGAAGAGTGAACAGTGAATAGCCAAGAGATAAGAGCATCTCTAGAAAGAGATGATGACAAATAGAACGCTATAGTAGAATCAGAGAGCGGTAGAATGTCATATGTAATATACGAAGAGTTTGAAGAATAAATATTTTACCAATCTCTGCATAGCTGGAGGAGTAATGATTGCACTTGTTCTAATAATCTTCTTTTCCTTATTTCTTTGTTTATTCGAAAATTCGAGGACGAATTTTTCTTAAGGGGGGAAGAATGTAACATCCAGGAAAATAAAAAAAAAAAAAAAATTTGAATGATGGGATTTGGCATGTGACAGTGGGTTTCCCACTGTCACAGCAGCCTTTTAAAAAAAAAAAAATATATATATATATATATATATATATATATTCAAAAACTGGAGGAGGAAACCCCCCCCCCCATTTCTCTTCTTTCCCTCTCCTTCCCTCTCTTCTTCTTCTTCTTTCTTTCTCTAGCGACCGGCTGGCGACGTCCCAAGCAGCCCCCACCTGGCCGGCGACCCTCCGGCGACGGCCAGACCACCAGAAACGGCGGCAAGAGAGGGAGAAGAGAGAGAAAACCTGCGCACAGTGGGCAGCGCCTTTCCGGCGCGATTCCGGCTTCGTCCGACGTCCGATCGAGGCGATTCTAGTGGCGTTGGAAAGCTTGTTCCGAGAGCTTTCTTTTGACACCAATTTTGAAGCAAATGGAGGTCGGATGAGTGAGATATGGAGGAAAGAAGTTTCGGGTTTTTCAAGCTTTTTCGTCAGATCTACGACGATCCGACCATTGGATCGACGATCCGAGACCACATATGGACTGAGGAAGAGGAGAGGAACATGGTGGTATGATCAGATCCGGCAAATGTCGCCAGCGGCCGGCGACCGGCCACCGTACGCGGTGGTTCCGGCAGTGGCTCCGGTGGACTATGGAGATAATTCAACTTCCAGAGGCTTCCTCGTAAATTTTTGGAATTTTTGAGACACAGATAAACTTCGGGTAAGACTATTTACATTATTTTGCTGTCTGTGGAGCATAAATACAGTATTTCTTAAACATGAAAAATTGGAGAAAAATTCTAAGAAAAATATATGATGAAAGTAAAATTATTTGGAGATATTCTATGGTGTTAGTTGAATTTTTGAGTGATTGTAGAATATTTTTGAGAAATATGGATAGATTTTAGTTAGATTTTTAGTATATGGGCATATAAGATTATTTGAAATTAAGATGTTTAAATTTTATATGATTGGTTGAAGCTTGAGGATGGAGGTTTAAATATGTGAATATTAAATTCGGTTGAATTAAGGATATGTTAGTTATTGAAAACTTAGGAAATTGAGTAAAATTCTTGAATAAAATATTCATGGGTGATTAGAAAATTACAATTCATTTTGCAATAGCCTTATAATATTATTAAGGACCGCGGGGCAAAATTTTAGAATTTTTAGAGCTTGTTTGAGTGGATTTTTGAAAAATATCAATTATAGGGACTAAAACGTAATTTTTAAGATTTTGAGTATTGTCTGATTTGGAGGGCCCAGGAGGGGCCATGTGATATTTATGAGATGTGATTGTGGAAATTGAGAATTTAGAAGTGTTATTTGAGCTTTTTGCAGGTTGGGTAGGTCCCAGGTATAGGGGAAATTTTGCCGGATTTTCGGCATGAATTAGGCTTTCTATTGCCTCTTTAGAGTTTTGTCTTAACTTAGTACTAATAAATTTATAATTTAATTATTAGGTGATCGAGGTCAGCTATTTTCCTGCATCCAGCAGCCACAATAGTCATCGGTGTACTGTGAGTAAAATATTAATTTTAATTGTAATTTCACTATTATTATTATATGTTCAAGCATGCCCATGCATCACTTATATGCATATATTTATGTAGATAAACTTTAGGCACGATTTATGTTGCATTCATAACTGTGAAAGTGCCATGTATGTTGTTGTGGTAATTTGGAGCAGTGTGCGTGCGTTGGCGTGCGTGTGATGTGGTGTGGACTATGGATAGGACGGGTAGTCACGGCTTGAGATCTTCGCTGGGACCCGATCCTTCGGGGGGTAGTCACGGCTTGAGTTCTTCGCTGGGACCCCGATTTGGTTTATTAAGCGAAAGTCCGGCTTGAGTTCTTCGCTGGCACCAGGTTGGATTTAAGAGAGCTGTATAGGGGATCAGCTCCCATATATTATGATTGATATCACTGGGGGTGTGAGTGCTCCGAATTACCTTTTTGATGTTATGATGTGAAATTATTGCTGGTGTTGCATTTCACTCCATAGGGTGTATTAGTTTTAGATAGTTATAGAGATTATGGTTAAAATTGATATTTTACTCTCTGAGTCGAACGCTCACTCCTGTTCAATATTTTTCCAGGCCACAGGAGGAGTTATTTTACAGAGCAACCTGTTTTCTTCCTCGCAGGTTTAACGTCGATTATTTAATTATTTTATTATCTTTTCTAAATTTAAAATCTAGAACTCCGCATGTGTTAGTAATAGTGTGGACCTTGATAGAAATTGTGTTAATTTAAATTTTTGAAATTAATAAATAAAGATTTGTTTGGCATTTAAACAGTTTGTAAATGAGGTAACAGGGTTGAGCTGGGCTCCCCTAATTTTAGTTTTTCTGAAAATTTCTGGGCTAAGTCGGCCTAAAATGAAATTATGACAGTTTGATTTAAATTATTTTATATGCATATTGGGTCTAAATTATGGGCCTGGTTATGGATTTGAGGAATAGTTAGGCTTACTACGGGCCTTGGGGGCTTTAGGCTGGCCCAGGTCCTAGTGCCGGTCCGTCCCATAGGTTGGGTCGTGACAAAATTCTAACAGAAAAATAACCAATGGAACAGTGCAACTTAAGACACCAAAACTGAAAATTTGCAAATTTGCCTAAAAGACTTAGAATTTGAGTAAACAACCAAAACCAACAAATTTAGTAATCAAAATATGGTATGCGGGTGAAGTTGGAATTCCCATACCTATTAAGCCTTATAAAGTCAACAAATTGACTTTAATAGTATCGTGAATAGTAACTCGAAACACAAATTTTAAAGAATGTCAAGTTTAGCACATTAGAGTTAGGTAAAAGTGAATTTAAATTTATTTTTGGATTTATGCTAAGTTATGGTACTGAAACACTGTGAAACTATGTGTTTCAGTGGAAAGGAACACCGGAAAAGAACCCGAGGAATCGAGTCAAGGCCAAGAGGCGACTCGCTTAAGGTTTGTGCACAAAGTAGAATTTCTATAAATTTTCTTCCGCATATTGTTTTGAATAATTTGAAATATTGAATTATGACATCATTGTGATGAAATATTTATTATGCTTTTGATTTAAATTGTTGAAAGTTATTGCGTATATTTGAGATGGCATAAATGTTTAGTAAATTGTTAACATAAGTTTTGAAACCACAGTGTCATGACCATATATTTGAACACCTCACTAGCATGACGAGTGGGGGTAATCAGTTTCGAATTTTGATTCCTTCTCTGGCTGAAGTGTTGAGGTGTGTGCTAGTAGAAGAAGAAATTGAATGGATATCCATATATTTGAGCTAGCTAGCCTTGTGATGTGACTTCTCCTTAGCCTCTGGCTATTGAGATTATATTTGTTTCGAATGGCATGATATAACTGTGGGTTTTATGAAATGTGTTTTGATACTTCAAAATGAAATTGTTTGGATTAAAATCTCATAATTCATGTTTTGTATTTAATTCTCATGTTCAGTCCAATTTTTGAATAAATATGATTTAAATTCTGCATAAAGATTATTTTAGTATGTTGTGCACCACTGAGTCCTAGTACTCAGCGATGGCTATTATTGCTGTCGTAGATAAAGAGACTAGAGGAGCAGCAGATTGAGCTGCTGAGGATTGAGGAGCTACTTGCCTTGAAGCTATCGGGTATAATTTATACCCTGATTGTAAAAATTTATTTTGATGTATGTAATGTACGTAAATGTATGGATATCTAAAATTGGTCTTGAGCAGCTTGTATAAAGTTTGTAATAAATTTTAGTTGGATTTTTCTTAATGTAAATTTTTAGTATGATGTACATAAGTTGTTTTACATTTAATTACATATGAATGGAAGTATTTTATTTTTAATTTGAATGAAAGTAATTAGTAATATTTTGGATGGTATTTGAATTGGAAATTGTGGATTTGAATTTTTGGAGATTGATAAATGATGTTGAAATTGATTGTGAATTTGAAGAAGTGGTTGAAATAAATAATTGGAAGTGCTTTTTACAGGAATTTGAAGAACTGTTTTCTCAAAATACAGACGGCACTCTGCCGAAATTTTTATAAAATTTGCGGAAAAATAAAATGGGCCAAAAATTTTAACTAGTTTTCAACTTTAATTAAATGTTTTAATACCTATTAGAAAATGCTCACCACTTATAAAAAGTAAGAAAATTATTTTAAAATCCCTTGTAGGGTACTTAATGAGTTATCGGTAGGTGAAGTTCGGTAGTTCATTAGGTATTCTACGGGATCATGTTATGCCTTACAGAGGGGTAAGGTGTGACATGTTTTAGTGGTATCAGAGTTGCGTAGTGGAAGCGTGGTGGGCCCATAACCCACAGGTCCCAAGATCGAAACCTGGCTCTGATACCACTAAAACATGTCACACCTTACCCCTCTGTAAGGCATAACATGATCCCGTAGAATACCTAATGAACTACCGCACTTCACCTACCGATAACTCATTAAGTACCCTACAAGGGATTTTAAAACAATTTTCTTATTTTTGATAAGTGGTGAGCATTTTCTAATAAGTATTTAAAACATTTAGTTAAAATTAAAACTAGTTAATATTTTTGTTCCATTTTAGTTTTCCGCAAATTTTATAAAAATTTTGACAGAGTTTCCTCTGTATTTTGAGAAAACCGTTCTTCGAATACCTGTAAAAAGCACTTCTAAAATTTTTTCTCAACAATTGCTTCAATTTAATACTCAATCTCAATCAATTTCTCAACACATTTATCAACTTTCAAATTTCAAATCCACTATCCAATGATTATCAAAATACTCGCAATCCATTTCATTCATATTTCATTAGAAACAAAACAATTTAGATACATCATTACAACATTTACATTAAGAGAATTTCAAACTATAATATATATTACAACTTTATACAAATTTTATACAAACTGCTCAAGACCCATTTTTACATGTCCATACATTTATGTGCAATATATACATCAAAAGAAATATTTACAGTTAGGGTATAAATTATACTCGAAGACTTTAAGCTGAATGATCCTCAATGTTTAGCAGCTCAGTCTGCTGCTCCTCTAGTCTCCAAATCTGCGATAGCAATAAAAGCTATCGCTGAGTACTAGGACTCTGTGGTGCACAACATACTAAAATAATCTTTATGCAAAACTTAAATCACATTTATTCAAAAATTTGGCTGAACATGAGAATTAAGTACAAATCATGCATTATGAGATTTTAAATGCAAACCAAGTTCATTTCAAAGTATCAAAACACATTTCATAAAACCCACAGTTAAATCATGCCATTCGAAAAAAATAGAATCTCAATAGCCATAGGCTAAAGAGAAATCACATCACAAGGCTAGCTCAAATATATGGATATCCATTCACATCCTCTTCTACTGGCACACCTCAACACTTCTCCAGAGAAGGAATTAAAATTCGAAACTAATTACCCCCACTAGTCGTGCTAGTGAGGTGTTCAAATATATGGTCATGATACTGTGGTTTCAAAATTTATCTTAACAATTTGCTAAACATTGTCATTTCAAATATACATAATAAATTTCAACAATTTAGATCAAACATCATAAGAATGCCATAATCCAATATTTCACATTATTCAAAACAGTATGCAAAAGATGATTATAAAAAGTATACGTTGTGCACAAACCTCAAACGAGTCGCCTGTTGGCCTTGACTCGACTCCTCGGGTTCCTTCCCGGTATTCTTTTCAACTGAAACACACAATTTCACAGTGTTTCAGTACCATAACTTAGCATAAATCCAATAATAAATTTAACTTCACTTTTACCTAGCTCTAACGTGCTAAATTCGATGTTCTTGAAATTTTGTGTTTAGAGTTACTATTCACTATACTATTCAAGTCAAATTGTTGACTTTTTAAGGCTTAATAGGTATGGGAACTCTAACTTCACCCACATACCACATTTTGGTCATTAAATTTGTTGGTTTTGGTCATTTTCTCAAAGCTTAGGTCTTTTAGGCAAAATTGTCAATTTTCGGTTTTGGAGTTCTAAGTTGCACTGTTTCATTGGTCCTTTTACTGTTGGAATTTGGAAAACCTTCCTTCATAGAAAATGTTCCTTATTGTCTTAAGTGTATTTTCATTTTGGATCACCCCAATTGGAGTTTTGTAGCTCAAGTTATAGCCAAAATACAGCTACTGTTCACGTGTACTGTTTATGCTGCAATTTTGGTTCTGGCAGATTTTTGATCCAACTTCGTTCAGTAATTTGATCAAGTTAAGTCCATAATTTGGTCTAATTTCCTTCATACGAAATGTTCTACTATGTCTTAGGTTTCCATTGGTTCAAGAATCGCCTAAATCAGAGTTTTCTAGAGAGAGTTATAGCCATTGGAACTTTACTGTTCAAATGGAAATCTGCAGTTTTGCAAGTTCAGTAATTCAACTTTGCTCAATAATTTGATTAGGTTAATGGCATAATTTGGGTTGGTGTTCTTCATGAAAGTTTTAGATCTATATCTTATCTAATTACTGGTAAAATTTCAGGTCATTTTGACCTTCCTAGCTCGAGTTATGAAAATGAACAAATACTATTCATTTGGTCAGTTTGTGCAGTGGCAGCCTGCACTTATCCAACTTTGGTCAGTTTGTTCACTAGGTTTTGGTCACTTTTTGAGCATGGTTCCTAAATGAAAATTGTGTCATTTTATGTCTATTTTCATTCCCAATTGGTTCCATATCAATTGGACTTGTAAAATTTCAGTTTTGATCCTTCAAAGTTGACTTGGTCATGCTGCATATACCCTCCGAATTTGACTTCCATTCCAATAATTCAAACACAACTCATTTGGTCACAATTGACCATTTTTCAATTCACAATAGGTCAAACACACAATTTACTAACTTCTTCAAATTTTTGTTTCAAAACCCTAAGTCCCAAAACCCTAACTCACCTAATTTATTGCATTTTACTAATTCCAACCATGCAAACACAATTCCTCAACTTATTTAAGCTTTCTAACATATTTCATTCAATCAAACTCATGCAATACTCACCCCTACATAGGCTGGACGAAAATTCAGTTTGGTCCTTCCCCATATTTTTATTCATTTTAAGCATATTACAAGCTAATTCAAGCTAAAAACATAACAAGTAAACTAATCTTGCACCTTAAATCACTCACCTTTGTGTAGCAACTTCTAACTCCCCTTTTCTCCAATTTTCTTTCTTTTTCTTGCTCCTTTATACTCTTCAAGATGCAAGGATGAGGTTTAGTGAAGAATTTTAAGGGAACTTATGGTTGATTTAGAGTGTATAAAGCTTGAGCTAAGAGCTCTAATGGAGGTTTGAGAGTGAGCTTTGGGAGAGGGAAAGTGGAGGGTTGGTTTTGGGGAAGAAGATGAGAATAATTTCTTTTTTTTTTATGTTGTTTTTATCTTATTTAAAAGATATTTAACTTAGTCAAACAATTTCATTTTGAAGTATCAAATCACATGAGTCTCCTTTTGCCATGCACCCTGGTGGCACAAAAATGTATAGAGGGCTAAAGGAGCATTACTGGTGGATGGGTATGAAAAGAGATGTGGCAGAGTTTTTTTTTAAATGCCTAACTTGTCAACAAGTGAAGGCAGAGCATCAACTACCCACTAGGTTGTTACATCCACTACCAGTACCAGAATGGAAATGGGAAAGAATAACGATGGATTTTGTGATGGGACTTCCGAGGACACAGAAGAGTCATGATGCAGTATGGGTCATTGTTGACAGACTGACCAAGTTTGCTCATTTTCTGCCAGTTCGGATGGACTACAGTTTAGAAAGATTGGCCAAGTTATACATCGATGAGATTGTGAGACTGCATGGAGTGCCAGTATCCATTATTTTAGATAGAGATCCTAGGTTCATTTCTAGATTCTGGGGTAGTCTTCAGAGAGCCCTAGGAACTAGATTAAACTTCAGTAAGGCATTCCACCCACAGAAAGATGGCCAGTCTGAGAGGGTAATTCAGATCTTGGAGGACTTGCTACGGGTTTGTGTGATTGAGTTTGAGGGCAGTTGGGATATACACTTGCCTTTGATTGAGTTTGCTTATAACAATAGCTACCAATCAAGCATTGGAATGCCTCCATATGAAGCTTTGTATGGCAGAAAATGTAGAACCCCGTTGTGTTGGGATGACGTGGGTGAAAGAAAGATGATTGGACCCGAAATTATTCAACAAACTGAAGAGAAAATCAGGGTGATTCGAGATCGACTTAAGATCGCATCGACGCCGTCGAAGTCCTACATTGATCTGAAGAGAAGGGATATTGAGTATGCAGTGGGTGAGAAAGTTTTCCTCAAAGTTTCTCCTTGGAAGAGAATTATGAGATTCGGCAGAAAGGGGAAACTGAGTCCTCATTTCATTGGGCCATATGAGGTTCTGGAAAGAGTGGGTCCTTTGGCATATCGTTTGGCACTACCTCCAGAGTTGGAGAAGATACATAATGTCTTCCATGTGTCTATGTTGAGGAGGTATCGATCAGACTCATCTCATGTACTACTAGTATAAGAAATTTAAGTGAATCCAAACCTCACCTATGAAGAAGAACCCATAGAAATTCTGGCTTATGAGGTGAAGCAGCTACGAAATAAGCAGATACCGTTGGTAAAAGTGTTGTGGAACCATCATTCGGGCCAGGAGGCTACTTAGGAATGAGAAGAGGACATGAGGAGATAGCACCCACAGCTATTCAGAGATTAGTACCAGGTAAAATTTCGAGACGAAATTTATTTTAAGGGGGGGGAGAATTGTAACACCCCCGTTTGCATAGCCTGGTAGATTTCACTGTTCTGGTGACCGGTGTCGGTCCGGACAATCAAGAGCATAGAAATAAACTAAAATGGACCAAAAATATTAACTAGTTTTAATTTTAACTAAATGTTTTAAATACTTATTAGAAAATGCTCACCACTTATCAAAAATAAGAAAATTGTTTTAAAATAACTTGTTGGGTACTTAATGAGTTATCGGTAGGTGAAGTTCGGTAGTTCATTAGGTATTCTACGGGATCATGTTATGCCTTACAGAGGGGTAAGGTGTGACAGTTTTACATTTAATTACATATGAATGGAAGTATTTTATTTTTAATTTGAATGAAAGTAATTAGTAATATTTTGGATGGTATTTGAATTGGAAATTGTGGATTTGAATTTTTGGAGATTGATAAATGATGTTGAAATTGATTGTGAATTTGAAGAAGTGGTTGAAATAAATAATTGGAAGTGCTTTTTACAGGAATTTGAAGAACTGTTTTCTCAAAATACAGACGGCACTCTGCCGAAATTTTTATAAAATTTGCGGAAAAATAAAATGGGCCAAAAATTTTAACTAGTTTTCAACTTTAATTAAATGTTTTAATACCTATTAGAAAATGCTCACCACTTATAAAAAGTAAGAAAATTATTTTAAAATCCCTTGTAGGGTACTTAATGAGTTATCGGTAAGTGAAGTTCGGTAGTTCATTAGGTATTCTACGGGATCATGTTATGCCTTACAGAGGGGTAAGGTGTGACATATTCTCTCAAATTTTCACATAAATTTCTCATTTCTTTTGCAAAATCTCTTCCTCATTTTTTGCTAAGCTAAGATCATATTATAAATTGTTTATTGCTAATGATGTCGAAACATGATAGATTTAATGTTTTTATTTGACGTATTTGTGCTTATTATATAGTTGTGTATTTTAGTTTTACTTATATCTACCAATATATACTCATTTTATGAACTTTGCAAGTTTTTCAAAAAAATTTGCATGGTGCCAAGTCGTTATCAGTACGTTGTGGCCGTTACAAGTTTATTTCCATTACCCATGACCGCGATTTGAAACCATGATTGGCCGTACTAAAAAAAAAAACCTAAGGAGAGAAAAGAATGGTAAGGAAGGGAAGGGACCCAGCCTGAATTACTGATACAACCCAAACAAAAAATTGAATTTGATGAAACTGATATATTCACATAATAACTTCCTAGCAATTCCAAATTTTAGAAAGACTTAATTTAGAAGACTTGTGAACAAGAGATACTACGTTCTTGCTAATATAATCTTCACAACTTGAAGTGCTGAACCTCCATTAAGTGAAACAATATTCGTACATATTGTGCGAATCATTACTAATATTTGAAATAGATAATTAAACCACCAATACCATATAGCACCACATAAAACAGAAATCTATAAAAATCAATGCTTTATTCTAAATAACAATACTAACCAACTTTGTGAGGCTAGCCTGGTACTCTCGGGGCATTGTAAGCTGCAAAATCAATCAACACAATGTAATATAAAAACTTATTTTCAACATCTTAATCTATAGAAGAGTTACTCTTTTTGCTATCAAGACACACTATCCAATAACTCACATCCTAAGCCATTTGGATAATGATATCAGCAAAATTCGAGGCTAACTCTTCACTAGACACTCTATCCGAAAACTCTACAGAATCGAGTGCCACTCTGCACCTCTGAAACGGCAATTCTCCCCTAACCTAAACAATTTCACACACCAATAAAACGTCAATGCCAAAAAGAAAAACAAAAACATATATTTAAAGAGGTATCTACCATGATCCAGCAGAGCTCTTAAAGGAAGCGAAGCATAGACACAGGAATAGGGACGTGGAAGCTTTGGTTTCTGCTTTTCCATTCGTGCATATATTCTTCTGTAACGTATATGCAGTCAATGGGAAGGAGAGACATTTTGTTTTCAATAACTAACTGAGCATTGATATGGAAGAACTACGAAGGTATCCATAGCCCATAGGTTCCAAACGAAAGAGAAAGGCGTCTTTCACTCGAGCTCTGTTTGCAAGGAGGGAAGCCGATGAAAAATAAAATACTTGGGACAATTAGAAAAATCAAATCTCAAAATTTATTTTACTCTAATTTTGAGTGAAAAGAAAAAAAAAATTATATAGGCTATAATTATAAATATTCATTTGTGGCATGTTTATGTTCACACAACGTAATCAAAATTATTATGTTATATTATATATTTAATTATATTGTTTGATAATATAAATTACAAAAAAATACTAAATATTTAGGTCAATTCACATTTATATCCATAATTTATAAATTAGCTGAACTTTTTAAGATTTTTTACAATCCTATTCAGATGAGTGAAATTGAATTTGAAAAGTTAATGGCAAATTATAATACAGTATTTAAAATTTTATTTGATTAATAAATAAAAGTTTTGGATATAATCATGATTTAATATAAATATTTAACATTTTAGTCGATTGATTAAATTTTATATTAAAAAGAAAATATGTTTTATATTTATTTTTAATTGAAATTTTATACTAAAAAATATTTTTATTAATTGAAATTAACATGATTATTTTTGAATTAAGCCAAATAAATTTATGTATCTAAATATAAAAATGTAAAAATAAATGCATACGTTCTTACAAAGTGTTTTCACCTGAATTTAAAGCAATTTTAAAAATAATATATAATTGAGAAGAATGTATTTCACATAAATTATAGCATCCATTAAATAAAATATATAATTTACTGTAATTGATATGTGTATTTTATTTAATAGATGCTACAATTAATGATAAATTGGGTCTAAACATAAATTTTTTCACTAATTTTTTACTAAATTTTGGAAAACCCATCAATGAGTTTAAATTTTAATAGAAGAAGATAAAAAAATAAAAAAAAATAAATGCAATAATATGCATAGTTCTACAATTCTAATTTTCTCTTAACAATGAAAAAGAAAGAAAAGAAAAAAAATAGTGAAAACAAAATTATTTAAATCTAATTTATCATGAATTATAATCCATTAAATAAAATATATATGTTAATTAGAATAAACTATATAGAAAATACACATTTTATTTAACGAACGTTGTAATCCATGTGAGATATATATTTTTTAATTATATATTCTTTTTAAAATTGCTTTGAAAAAAATATATGAATTTATATTACAGTTTATATTTGAATACATGGATTTGTTTGACTTAATTTAAAAGATAATTACATTAATTTTAATTAATAAAAGTATTTTTTAAATATAAAATTTCAATTAAACATAAATATAAAAATGCATATTTTTTAAAAATATAAACCTTAATTAATGAACTAAAAATATTAAATGTTTACGTTAAATCATGAATATATCTAAAACTTTTATTTGCTAGTCAAATAAAATTTCAAATACCATATTTTAATTTACCGTTAATTTTTCAAATTTAATTTCACCCATTGGATACAATTGTCAAAAATCTTAAATATTTGACTAATTTACATATAGACTAAAGTTATGGATATAAATATGAATTGATCCAAATATTGTGTATATTTTATACAATTGGCTTATAAAAAAATATGTGCAAGCATAATTACTTTTGACTTATTTTCATTTATCCTCAACATTATTATTAGTATTATTACTATCATTATTACTCTTATCACCACTACCCTGTTATTATCATTACTATCATCACGACCTTCACTTGACCACCGTAGTAATTACATAACCACCACCGCCACTTAGCTACTACCACTACTATTTAATCACTATTGTCACCACCACCATCACTTAACTACCATTAGTACTCGACTATTAATCAATATAACTATTATCATTTATTATTAACACCGAAAATAAATTAAATATTAAAATTAAAATCATCATTACATTATAATAATATTTTTATTTTATAATTAAACATGGAAATGTAATAATAAGTATATTATAATTTTAATTGTATTACATAATTAATTATATTACATTAAGCTTTACCAAATCAAACATAGTATTATATAAATAGTAAAATGCTAAAATAAATTTTATAAACCCGTTATTTATATCCACTTATACAAGATAACCAAACAATATAAATAAAAATAGTGTTTTTCTTTTTTTTATTTAATTTTTTTTTATTTTCATTTTCATTATATATATATATATATATATTATTTATTTATTGATTGTGTTATAAAATTTTAATATATTAAATTTTATTTTTTATTTACTTAAATAAATTTACTATTTTGAAATTTTAATTCTAAATATTTATTTTAGTATAAAAATAGTTTAAAAACTAAAATTTCAATTTAAAATTATAAATTGTAAATTATTTTTAGAACATAATTTGAATATTGAAATTTATTAAATTTAAATATACAAACTAATAATTGTGGTAACACAATATTTTTAATATTTTCATTAAATTATAATAAAATTTATACAATATGTTCATTAATTTATAGTTTTATTTTTATACTTGATTTTATCATATAATAAATTTAATCATTTAATTAAGTTTAATAAATCATTTAATAATGAGAGTTTGTAATAGATGTTTTGAAATATTAGATATCTTGTCATAATATAATAATTAAAATTTTAATTAAAATATATACTTTTTGTAATTTAATTAAATTGTAATTAAAATATATACATTTTAATTGTTTTGACAAATTTATAATTATTGATTATTAAAAATAAAAATATATATAATCTTTAAGTATTTATTGTAAATTATAAGGAAGAGTAATCTATCTATCTATCTATTTATCTATATATATAAATCAGGTCAAATTTTTTTTATAAGCTGTCACATGACACTTTCTAAAGAGAGCTTGATTTGTTAATTATTTTTTTTCTTTTAATGTTATTATATTAATATTTTAATTTATTTTTAATTAATTATATTAAAAATAATAAATTGTATTTAGTGGCTATTGATTTGTAACTTATGGCCATCGTTTTATAACTTAAAATCATTAAATGAAAAAATTTTATTGCCAAAGTAAAGGGTATAACTTTTTCCAAATTAAAATTGTATAATGATTGAATTAAATTTATTTTTAATTTTTCTTTATAATTTTGCCAATAAATAATAAATATTTTATAAAAAAATAAATTTAATTTCTCTAAATTCACTAATTTACAGATAAAGGAGAAATTTGAAAATAAAAGAAAAAGACACTTTTTCCTACATGTAACTATTAAAAGTGCGAAATCAAAAGACACTTTTTTTTTATATATACTTTTCTTGAATTATATATGTATATAAATAAAAATGTAAAAATGTGTGTATAAATAACTAATAATTATAATGATAAAATTATGATAAAATTTATAGAACACGTTTATTAAATTTATATTTTATTTTTATCATTTAATTTTATCACATAAATATTTAACCATTTAATTAATTTTAACAAATCATTTAGTCATGAGAGTTAATATGTGTTGAAATTATGTAATGATTGTTTTATAATATTAGATATCTTATCATTATATATATATATAAACATGAAATTATAAATAAATATGATTAAAATAATTATAATTTAATATGATAAACTCCCATATGTGACTATTCATTTTCTTTTTAGTGATTTTTCATTTTCAGAAAAGTTATTGAATTATTTTTCTTTAAGAAAAAAAAAGCTTGCATTTAAAAAACTAATAGAGTAACATATCAATCGTTACAAGCCTAGTAACGAATGAAGTCGCCTATCTCATCTGAATAGTTTTAATCCTGTTTATATGAGAACGCATGTGAAATCTATTATTAATGGTTATAATACACTGTTGTACGTATAATAGAAATTAATTAAAATTAAAATTAAAATTGAGAGACAACTAATTTAGCTAATGCATGAGCAATAGAATTAAACTCTCTTTATTATGTGGATGATGAAATTTGTATAACTGTAATACAAACACTATATAATATCTATAAATTAATAAGTATTATAATACATATGATAAATTATTGAATGTTTTGGATATATGTGTGTATTCACTCCCAATGAAATGATATGTGACACTTTTTTTGAAAAACTTGCCACGTCTCACATTTCATAAATACTCTCTTTTATACTAATTATTATTTAATTTTTTTATTTTTCTTTTAATTATCATTATTATTTATAATATTACCTTGACATTTATGATTTAAATTATTATTTTTTTAAAATTTAATTTTAATTTAAAAATTAATTAAAAATTTATAATTTAAATTTATAATTAAATTTTTAAATAAAATAATAATTTAAATTATAAATGTTAAGGTAGTGTTGTAAATAATAATAATAATTAAAAGAGAAATAAAAAAATAAATAATAATTAATATAAAATAGAGTATTTATGCAAGGTAACACATGGCAAGTTTGCAAGGAAAGTGCTACGTGTCATTTTCTTGGAAATACCTCTCTGCTTCATATATATATATATATATATATATATATATATATATATATATATATATATATTAATGATGAAATGTGAAATGCTCCATTCAATGTACCTTACATCAATTAATACTTTCATGGTTGCACTATTGTTGGAGTTATATTGGTTCTCTCTCTCTCTCCCCTCTCCCCCCCCCCCCTTCTATGTTTCCTCTTATCGTCTTAATTTCTTTTCTTTTTTAAGAACCATAATGCATAGTGGGCTTTTATTTAATTTACCTTTAAATTTCAGTCCTAATTAAATTTTGAGGTAAAATAAATTCGGGCAAAATTTTTCTTGGTACATATTTTTCCTCGACTTTTATTAGTTAAACTTAAATGAATATTAGTATTTGCAAATTTTTTGAATAGCATAACTATTAATATACTAATAGTTGGTAGAAATGGTGAAGAGGAGGAGTCATGGGTCGAAATTCGAACAAAGATCATTGTCACACCCTACCCCTCTGTAAGGCATAACATGATCCCGTAGTATACCTAATGAATTACCAACTCCGTCTACTGATAATCCATTAAATACACTACAAGGGATTTTAAAAACTTTTCTTACTTCTTTTACAGTGGTGAGCACTATTTACAGGTGTTAAAAACCTTTTTGAACTGAAGTGATAGAACTAACACATTTGAATTATTTGGAGTTTCTGTAAAAATTTTGGCAGAGTGCCATCTGTATTTTGGATAAAACAGTTCTTCAGAAAACCTGTAAAAAGCACTTCAGTTCAAAAAGGTTTTTAACACCTGTAAATAGTGCTCACCACTATAAAAGAAGTAAGAAAAGTTTTTAAAATCCCTTGTAGTGTATTTAATGGATTATCAGTAGACGGAGTTGGTAATTCATTAGGTATACTACGGGATCATGTTATGCCTTACAGAGGGGTAGGGTGTGACATGTTTTAGTGGTATCAGAGCAAAATCAGTTGAAAACTAGTTGTGCATAAACCTCTGATAACTGTCTCTTGGTCTTGACTCAGTGTTTCCTTCCCTTTTCCTGAGTCTTTGCTAACTGAGAAACACAATTTGAAGTGTTTCAGTACTAAATTAAACTGTCTCTATCGATAATGTTTGGCAAATAATTCACTGAAAGCTATTATTTGCTTAATCACCTAACATACCGACCCTCGATGCGTTCTAGGTAAATTAGGTTTTAACGTTACTAATATGTCACATTCGATAGGGTTTTAGGGTTGGTACGTTTTACCAAACTCATTTCCTTGTTTAGTGCATTTTAATGCAACTTGCTGGATTCCGGGATACTAGTTTGACCTAGCCGGACGACCTAGTTCCCTCGGTTTTCAGGTTTCGGTTAAAACTACAAACTTGTAGATCTATGTCTTATGGAATGCGGGGAAAAATTTTAGGTCATTCTGAGTTAAGTAGACCAAGTTATGGTCATTATACTATTGCTGGTCAAATGGCATCAAATTAGGTCAATTTTAGGTCAATTTGGTCAACTTTGGTTCGGCCAGTTTTTGGACCTGAACTTGTGCAAGCTGTTTGACTTGCTTCTGGTCATTTCTGGGCTTTGGTGTCTTCATAAGACTTGTAGGTATGGGTCTTAACTATTCATGGTTAAAATTTCAGGTCAATTGGACCTGTTTTGAGTGAGTTATGGCCTAAACACTAACTGCTGCCCAAATGGTCAATTTTCAGGCCTCACTTGCACTTAATCCGAATTGGTCATTTTTCATATCACCTTGCAAGCAGAATTTTGGTATGCTTTCTCAATAAAAGTTGGCACATTTTGTGCCTAGTTTCACCTCCAATTGGTCTCATACCAATTGAGGTTACACATTTAAAGTTATAGGCTAAAATGCATACTGCCCTTAATTACCTTGCTTAAACATACATCAATGACACATTCACCTTACTATATGTCCACTTCCCTTACCAATTCTGTTTTGGTACATTACCAAAACCATATACCACTTCACTTTAAAGTCGCTTTGGGCAGATTACACACATCCTCAATACACCAAATAAACTCAAATTTACAAAGTCTAAGTACAATCACATATACACCTAAACATTACTCATTCTTACATACACTTTACACAACCAATCTATATACATATCCATCAATCCTCAATGTCAATATTCTGCCAATACCTTCATGAACTCATACATTTATCAAAGTGTCCCAAGGCTGCCGAAATGTTCTACAATGCCAAAGTGTCCCACAATTCGTCAATCTCCAATTTAAGTGCACAATCACCACATTTTCATGGAAATAATTTACTAGGATATTAAATCCCTCTACTCAACATGAATTTACATCAAATATATGTAATAATAAATCATTAAATACATAACTCCATGGCTGTCCAAAATGGACATATCAATAACTCCTCAAACTTGAAAATTTTCTTCACAAATCCAACACCCATAACATGTACACAAAGTTTAACAAAGCAATATTCAAAAATGTAAACTTACCTATGGTTGGAACTTGCTAAACCTTGATTAAACTTCTTGATTTTGGTATCAAGCTCTTCCTTATGATGTGTAGACAATCTTTAATGAAGAGCCCTAAATGATTGGAAGTGAAATGAGGAGGTTAGGTGAGCTTGAGAAAAAACGGCAATGGAGGTCTTTTAATTCTTCATTTCGACAAGGTTTGGTGATTTGGAGAAGATAAAGTTTCTGATGGTGTAATGGAATTACAGCTGCCCCATTTTGCTTTTAGTTTATTCATTAGTGGCCCACTCACACAATTTAATCATTTAATAAGTTAAATTCCCACTTATTCCACATTAAACCCTTAATTCTTGCTATTCACTTTAGGTACCACCAAATTAATTTTTCATTTTATTTTCTAAGTGTAATATTATTTATTTTTAATGGAAATTTAGGTCAAAAGACAATTCGGGATGTCGATTGACCATAATGCCCCTGTTCAGGTTGCATTCTCGATTTTTCGGTAACACCGGGTTTTGTCTGTTTTTCGATTTCTCACTTTTCTTTGTACTAATTATTTAATTTTTCTTTGATCTTCCTAATGATATTTATTCTTCAATAAGGGTCTATTTAAGTCCTAAAAATGTTTTCCAGGGTTCCCCGTAGTCCAGGGCTAGTCAACGGTCCACGCCGTGACTTCCTGGTGCGGTCACCCATCGCTAGGGTTCTCGACTCGCTTAACTTGGTTACATTTCTTTGCTATTATTTTTCCTTTGTTTTTCTTGTGTTTTCTTTTCTTGTATTTCATTATTTTATGTCTCCTCGCTCATATCGAAGTGTAGTTCTAGGCATCCTAGCTGTCCGGACAACACTGGTCACCGGAACAGTAGAACGCACTACTGAACATAGGGGTGTTACAATTCTCCCCCCTTTAAATAAATTTCATCTCGAAATTTTACCTGGTATTAGTCTCTGAACAGCTGTGGGTACTGTCTCCTCATATCCTCTTCACGTTCCCAAGTAGCTTCTTGGCTTGAATGATGGTTCCACAGCACTTTAACCAGGTGTATCTGTTATTCTCACCGCTTCACCTCATATGCCAGAATTTTTATGGGTTCTTCCTCATATGAGAGGTCTGGTTTTACCTCAATCTCTTCAACTGATAGTACATGAGATGGGTCAGATCTGTACCTCCTTAACATGGATACATGGAAGACACTGTGTATCCTTGCTAGCTCTGAAGGTAATGCCAACCGATATGCCAAATGACCCACTCTTTCCAGAACCTCATATGGTCCGATGAAACGAGGACTCAGTTTCCCCTTTCTGCCAAATCTCATAATCCTCTTCCAAAGAGAAACTTTGAGGAATACCTTATCACCCACTGCATATTCAATATCTCTTCTTTTCAAATCAACATAGGACTTCTGATGGTCTGATGCAGCCTTGAGTCTATCTCTGATCAATCTAATCTTTTCCTCTGTTTGCTGAACAATTTCTGGCCCAATCATCTTCCTTTCACCTACCTCATCCCAACATAGGGGAGTTCTGCACTTTCTGCCATACAAAGCTTCATATGGAGGCATCCCAATGCTTAATTGGTAGCTGTTGTTATAAGCAAACTCAATCAAAGGCAAGTGTGTATCCCAACTACCTTCAAATTCAATCACACAAGCCCGTAGCATATCCTCCAATATCTGGATAACCCTTTCAGACTGGCCATCTGTCTGTGGGTGGAATGCTGTGCTGAAGTTCAATCTAGTTCCTAGGGCTCTTTGAAGACTACCCCAGAATCTAGAAGTGAACCTAGGATCTCTCGGATACAATTGATCTTGGCACTCCATGCAATTTTACAATCTCATATATGTACAATCCGCCAATCTTTTCGTGCTATAGTCCATCCGAATCGGCAAAAAGTGAGCAGACTTGGTCAATCATCAACTATAACCCATACCGCATCATGACTACTCTGTGTCCTTGGAAGTCTGTAACAAAATCCATCGTTATTCGTTCCCATTTCCACTGCAGTCGACAAAGGATGTAACAAACCACTGGAACTTGATGTTCGCCTTTACTTGTCGACAAGTTAGGCATTTGGAAACAAATTCGTAAATATCTCTCTTCATACCCATCCACCAAGAATGCTCTTTCACCCTCTGTACATTTTAGTTCCACCAGTGGTGCATAGCAAATGGAGACTCATGTGCTTCCTTCATAATGATCTGTCTCAATTCAAAGATCATTAGGAACGCACATTCGCCTCGATGTAGCAATAAACCATCATCTCTCACAGAGAATTCGGTTTCTTGCCTGCTGACTTCTTTCAAGAGCTTCCGATACTTTTCATCACTCGAGCACCATTCGACCGATCAATCAACACCGGTTGTATATGCCATGCAACTACCGTCTGTCCTCATCATCAATCTCTAAACCGCATTTTGTCAGGCTTTCAACTCATATACCATGGACAAAGGCGAAACTCTGAGACTTGCCATAGTCTTGCGACTTAAGGCGTCAGCCACCACATTTGCTTTCCCTGGCTGATAGTCTATTAAGCAATCATAATCTTTGATGAGTTCTAACCATCTCCTCTGCCTCAAATTCAATTCCTTCTGGGTGCCCAAATACTTCAAGCTCTTGTGATCTATGTAAACGTAGCATTTCTCCCCATACAAATAGTGTCTCCAGATCTTCAGAGCAAAAACAATAGCTGTTAGCTCCAGATCATGTGTTGGGTAGTTCCTCTCATGCGGTTTCAGCTGGCGTGATGCATAAGCAATGACATTCCGATCTTGCATCAGTACACAGCCTAACCCATTATGAGAAGCATCACTATAAACTGTGTATTCTTTACCCGGAGTAGGTAAAGTGAGGACTGGAGCTTCAGTCAAACATCTCTTCAACTCATCAAAACTCACTGCATTTATCACCCACCGAAATTTTACATCTTTTCAAGCGGTTTGGTGATGGAGAAGATAACATAGAAAACCCTTCACAAACCGCGGTAATATCCAGCTAGACCTAAAATCGTGAATTTACGTGATGTTCTGGGGCTTCCAATTAAGGATAGCTTCTACCTTGCTGGAATCTACCTTGATCCCTTCAGCTGACACAACATGTCCCAAAAAGGAGATTTCTTTCAGCCAAAATTCACATTTCGACAATTTGGCGTATAGCTGTTTCTCCCTTAAAGTCTGCAGTACAATCCGCAGATGTCTGTCATGCTCCTCTACATTCCTCGAGTATATCAAAATGTCATCAATAAACACCACCACAAATTGATCAAGATATGGTCTGAAGATAGTGTTCATCAGATCCATAAAAGCAGCTGGAGCATTTGTCAACCCGAATGGCATTACTATAAACTCATAGTGGCCATACCGAGTTCTGAAAGCAGTTTTTGGAATACTCTGCTCTTGCACCTTCAACTGATAATAACCAGATCGCAAATCAATTTTGGAGAATACAGCTGCACCCTTCAACTGATCAAACAGATCATCAATGTGAGGCAATGGATATCTATTCTTTATTGTCACCTTATTCAACTGTCGGTAGTCAATGCATAAGCGGAGAGTACCATCCTTCCTCTTAGCAAACAACACTGGTGCTCCCCAAGGTGACACACTAGGGCGGATGAAGCCCTTTTCAAGTAGTTCTTGCAGCTGTATCTTCAACTCCTTCAACTCTGCTGGTGCCATTCTGTATGGCATTATGGAGATTGGTTCCACACCAGGCATAACATTAATTTCAAACTGCACTTATCTTTCCGGAGGTAATCCTGGTAATTCATCAGGAAACACATCTGGAAAGTCATGTACTGTAGGGATGTCCTTCAATGCTGGACTCCCCACTTGGGTGTCTACCACATGTGCCAAGTAGGCTTCACACCCCTTTCTGATAACTTTTCTGGCTAGTGCAGCCGAAATGATGTTTGATGGTAATAGCTGCCTCTCCCCATGTATTACTACATCACTGTACTGAGGGAGACCAAAAGTGACTGTCTTCAGCCTACAGTCAATCATGGCATGATGTCTAGCTAACCAATCCATGCCCAAGATGATATCATAGTCTCTGAAGGGCATTTCAATGAAATTAGACAGAAAAGTGTGTCCTTGGATCACCAAAGGACAATCTCTATATATTCTATTAACCCTGACCTCCTGTCCTAGCGGACTTATTACTAGCACCTCAAAGTCCATTTTTGTACATGGAACAGCAATGCAATCAATGATGCTAGCACTCACATAAGAATGGGTAGAGCCCGGATCAAATAACACAAACACATTTTGGTTAAAAGTTGAGAAGGTACTAGCCACAACATCAGATGTCTCAGCCTCTTCCCTCTGTCTCATTGCATACATTCTGATTGGAGCACTGTCTTGCTTCGATTGTTTCATTGTGTCTTGGCTGCCTGCTGGGCTACCTCTACCCCTGCCTCTACCTCTGCTGGGTGGTTGTGAACTTCTGGTGACAGGGCTTTGAACTGACCCTTCTGCAGTAGTAGGAGGTAGTCCAACTCTGCGACTACTGGTGCAATCCTTGGCAAAGTGTCCTATGCCTCCACAGTTATAACAGGCTCCAATAGCCTTATAGCATATCCCACCATGATTTCTTCCTCTTTCCAGTAGGACTACTGGAACTCTGTTCTACAGATTTTCCCTCTTTCTCTCTCTTCTCTGATTTCTTTCTCTCAGGAGCAGTTTCAGACTCAATTCTTTCTAACTCTAGAGCTTGAGAAATAAGTTCAGAGAAGTTAGTGTGTTTGAAGCCGACTACTTGTAGTCTGACATCGGGCTTCAAGCCTGGTTTCAAACCTCTTGCATCTCTCCTGCTGGTAGAGAGTAGACTCACCGCATAATGGCTAAGGCGGAAAATTCCCATTCATACTCACCACCGATCCGCCTGCTTTGGACTTAGGAACTCTTGCACTTCCGGTCTACATAAGCATCGGGGACATATTTCTGTCTGAATTCTCGAGAAAGTCATTCCATGTTAGCTGCAGTTCTACTGCATCGTGGGGAATGGTTTTCCACCAATCATAAGCATCCCCTTATAACAAAGACACCGAGTATTCAAATCGAGCTCCTCTGCAATGCAGCTTTCTTGAATACCCTATCCATCCTCTCTAACCACTATTCACTTCTAGAGGATCTATCCCCCTTGAACTCAGAGCCCCATATTTCATCAATTTATCATCTCGCCTAGTAGGAGATTGTGGTTGTACCATCGTGTCTGTATTGGTACTTGAGTAGGCACATTACGACCATTTGTTGGAACATTGCGATCCATCGAGCGAATCGAGCAGAAATCTGTGATCGCAGGGTGGTCCGTTGAACCACTGACATTGTGTAGGCCTGGGGCATCCCCTTGCACCTCAGCCTCTATAGATTGATCGACTGAACGATCACCCTCTTCCATAGTCAATGTGAGGATTTTAGATCTCCTGAACCAATAACACAAGGAGATTTCCTCCCGTTAGTGCATATTTATAATGCAATGTACTGTATGTATCAAACAATGATATTGAGCAGTTGTACTATGAAGAAAGAATATTCAAGTAACATGTGAAAACAGAATTTAAAAACTTTGCTCTGATACCACTAAAACACATTTTATCTCAAAATTTCCAAAGTCATAATTTCATTCACAAGATGGCAACACAATTCATAATTAACTTCAACTTTCACAAATCACACTAAATCAATTTTTTCACAGTTTCAAACCATTTATAATGCTTTTCAAGCAATAAGTATCCATCAATATCATTCAAACAATTTCTCACAATTTCAAACCATTTACAGTGCTTTTCAAGCGATAAATATCCATTCAAACACATTTCCACAATTTAAAACAATAATGTACAAATAGTCATAATTCATTTCAATTGAAAAATTCAAAAGAAATAGTTTTTGTGCACAACTAGTTTTCAACTGATTTTGCTCTGAATAATATTTCATATGATTAATTGTATGTTAGTGTTTTTTACAGGTTTTCTGAAGAACTATTTTATCCAAAATACAGATGGCACTCTGCCAAAATTTTTACAGAAACTCCAAATAATTCAAATGTGTTAGTTCTATCACTTCAGTTCAAAAAGGTTTTTAACACCTGTAAATAGTGCTCACCACTGTAAAAGAAGTAAGAAAAGTTTTTAAAATCCCTTTTAGTGTATTTAATGGATTATCAGTAGACGGAGTTGCTAATTCATTAGGTATACTACGGGATCATGTTATGCCTTACAGAGGGGTAGAGTGTGACATGTTTTAGGTGTATCAGAGCAAAATTAGTTGAAAACTAGTTGTGCACAAACCTCTGATAACTATCTCTTGGTCTTGACTCAGTGTTTCCTTCCCTTTTCCTAAGTCTTTGCTAACTGAGAAACACAATTTGAAGTGTTTAAGTACTAAATTAAACTGTCTCTATCGATAATGTTTGACAAATAATTCACTGAAAGCTATTATTTGCTTAATCACCTAACATACCGACCCTCGATGCATTCTAGGTAAATTAGGTTTTAACGTTACTAATATGTCACATTCGATAGGGTTTTAGGGTTGGTACGTTTTACCAAACTCATTTCCTTGTTTAGTGCATTTTAATGCAACTTGCTGGATTCCGGGATACTAGTTTGACCTAGCCGGACGACCTAGTTCCCTCGGTTGTTGAGTTTCGGTTAAAACTAAAAACTTGTAGATCTATGTCTTATGGAACGAGGGGCAAAATTTTAGGTCATTCTGAGTTAAGTAGACCAAGTTATGGTCATTATACTATTGCTGGTCAAATGGCATCAAATTAGGTCAATTTTAGGTCAATTTGGTCAACTTTGGTTCGGCCAGTTTTTGGACCCGAACTTGTGTAAGCTGTTTGACTTGCTTCTGGTCATTTCTAGGCTTTGGTGTCTTCAATAAGACTTGTAGGTATGGGTCTTAACTATTCATGGTTAAAATTTCAGGTCAATTGGACCTGTTTTGAGTGAGTTATGGCCTAAACACTAACTGCTGCCCAAATGGTCAATTTTCAGGCCTCACTTGCACTTAATCCGAATTGGTCATTTTTCATATCACCTTGCAAGCAGAATTTTGGTATGCTTTCTCAATGAAAGTTGGCACATTTTGTGCCTAGTTTCACCTCCAATTGGTCTCATACCAATTGAGGTTACACATTTAAAGTTATAGGCTAAAATGCATACTGCCCTTAATTACCTTGCTTAAACATACATCAATGACACATTCACCTTACTATATGTCCACTTCCCTTACCAATTCTGTTTTGGTACATTACCAAAACCATATACCACTTCACTTTAAAGTCGCTTTGGGCAGATTACACACATCCTCAATACACCAAATAAACTCAAATTTACAAAGTCTAAGTACAATCACATATACACCTAAACATTACTCATTCTTACATACACTTTACACAACCAATCTATATACATATCCATCAATCCTCAATGTCAATATTCTGCCAATACCTTCATGAACTCATACATTTATCAAAGTGTCCCAAGGCTGCCGAAATGTTCTACAATGCCAAAGTGTCCCACAATTCGTCAATCTCCAATTTAAGTGCACAATCACCACATTTTCATGGAAATAACTTACTAGGATATTAAATCCCTCTACTCAACATGAATTTACATCAAATATATGTAATAATAAATCATTAAATACATAACTCCATGGCTGTCCAAAATGGACATATCAATAACTCCTCAAACTTGAAAATTTTCTTCACAAATCCAACACCCATAACATGTACACAAAGTTTAACAAAGCAATATTCAAAAATGTAAACTTACCTATGGTTGGAACTTGCTAAACCTTGATTAAACTTCTTGATTTTGGTATCAAGCTCTTCCTTATGATGTGTAGACAATCTTTAATGAAGAGCCCTAAATGATTGGAAGTGAAATGAGGAGGTTAGGTGAGCTTGAGAAAAAACAGCAATGGAGGTCTTTTAATTCTTCATTTCGACAAGGTTTGGTGATTTGGAGAAGATGAAGTTTCTGATGGTGTAATGGAATTACAGCTGCCCCATTTTGCTTTTAGTTTATTCATTAGTGGCCCACTCACACAATTTAATCATTTAATAAGTTAAATTCTCACTTATTCCACATTAAACCCTTAATTCTTGCTATTCACTTTAGGTACCACCAAATTAATTTTTCATTTTATTTTCTAAGTGTAATATTATTTATTTTTAATGGAAATTTAGGTCAAAAGACAATTCGGGATGTCGATTGACCATAATGCCCCTGTTCAGGTTGCATTCTCGATTTTTCGGTAACACCGGGTTTTGTCTGTTTTTCGATTTCTCACTTTTCTTTGTACTAATTATTTAATTTTTCTTTGATCTTCCTAATGATATTTATTCTTCAATAAAGGTCTATTTAAGTCCTAAAAATGTTTTCCAGGGTTCCATGATCAGGGCTAGTCAACGGTCCACGCCGTGACTTCCCGGTGCGGTCACCCATCGCTAGGGTTCTCGACTCGCTTAACTTGGTTACATTTCTTTGCTATTATTTTTCCTTTGTTTTTATTGTGTTTTCTTTTCTTGTATTTCATTATTTTATGTCTCCTCGCTCATATCGAAGTGTAGTTCTAGGCATCCTAGCTGTCCGGACAACACTGGTCACCGGAACAGTAGAACGCACTACCGAACATAGGGGTGTTATAATCATGACATCTGTATCTAATTTTAGAAAAAAAAAGAAAGGAATTGCATGGTGAGTTTTACTCAAAGTGTTAGACAATTACAATTGATAATTTGTGTAGTTTTTAGGTAACTTCTAGTTGTTTCTTTTCTGTCTTATTTTTTGAATATCTTTTCGATAGTGATTTATGTTGCATATCTATATTTAGGAACTATTTTTATGCCCCAGTGGGCCTTAGGTTATGAAAAATGCCATTGGAGCTATGATTATGATATGAGGGTTCGTGAGGTACGGTGTTGATGCATGTCAGTATGTTGACCACTAAGGGATCTTAAGCTAGATTGTTTTTATTTAGTTATAACTATGGAAAGTCAAGTTTTAATAGTTCCTTTTTGCAAAGTTTTGTTTATAGTTTTTACTATGGGCCTTTGATAGTTAGACATCATATATCATTTTTTCTTGTTGTTGAGCCTTTTGCACTTGCAAATTGCCAGAACATTTAGGAAGAAGGGCATTCTTTGTGATGTCATATGCATGGATATTGACTACATGGATGGTTTTCACTGTTTCACATTTGATCAGGTATGTTTCTCTTATATCCTTTGGATGATAAAATCATTCCTAATTAAATTGAAATGTTAGGTTACTACATGGCTAAATGCTTCTCAATTTTTTTTTTCGTTGAATAAGCTCAATGTGATCATATTTTCCTCGCCTCATTGCTAGGGGTGAGTATTCAGTTCAAACCGAACCGAACCGAATTAAATTATAAAAACCAAATTATATATTTTAGAAACCGAACCGAACCGAAATGGATAAAAAATCGAACCGAACCGAACAGTTTTATTTCGGTTTGGCTCGGTTAAAACTGATCAGTTTTGATTTTTGATTATTTTTTAATTTAGACTTAATTTTCAAGTTATTTGATCTAATTTTGACTTTGGTTTGAACCTAATAACCATTAATCAATGAAATTAAACAATTTATATATATATAATTAAATATAATTCATAAATTTTCCATAAAAATAAATCAATTCAAAAATTGATTTGGTTCAATTTGAATATATAAAATTTTATTGATTTTTTTCTCTTCAAAATAGAACCGAACCGAAATAACTGAAATTTTTATAATATAAAATCGAATCGATTAAATTTTAAAACCAAACCGATTGAATCGAATTGATTCGGTTCAGTTCAATTTTTTGATTTGAATCGAAATCTACTCACCCCTATTCATTGCTTCTTGCCCCATATCTTCTATTAGACAATATTGAAAATTGCCACTTATGGATGAATCAATAATGATATTTTTCCGTGGAACATATTTAGTGGGTTGTATTACCCAAACAAAGGACACGCTAACCTCCTAAGACAATAACAATTTACAATTTACAATTACAATCAAGAATGACCAATCTTCTATAGTCGATAGAATAGCAAAATACACTTTCCTTGCAATCAATCTCTACATATGACAACCTTAATTACATATAGATATATATAATTTTATTAAAATTATATATATATATATATATATATATATATATAAATAGTCCTTTTTTATTAAATTCTAATTCAATATCATTTTAATACGGTTATAATTCGATTATAGATAATCAAAACTGAACCAAAACAATAAATATAAATTCAGTTTAATATAGTTCGATTCTTACAATAATAGTTTTTTCGATTCTAATATAATTTGGTGTGATTTTTTGAAACCCTAAGACCATGCAGTGCCTTTATATCAAATGATTTATAGGTTATAATAAAATTTGTGTTAAATTTAATTACTTAAATTAAAATTAATTTAATTAATCTCAAAAAATTAATATTCAATAAAAATAATTCTAACTTAATAAAATGTTTTATATATTTTAATATTTAAGTAGTTTTTTTATTGCTTAATTTAAATATATTATAAATATAATACAAAATTTCAATCCTTTAAGGCCTTTATATTAAATATAATACAAAAAAAAATGCATAATATGAAAATGAAATTATAGAAATGCCTATTTAAAATGTTAAAAGTAAGAATCGCTCCTCCTATCTCTGCCCCATGGAAGATTGAAGATGGGGTATATTCATGGATTTATTTCATTTTTTTTTTGTTTTAGTTTATCATTATGTAATATAAATTTATTTATTAAAAAATAAATTAAAATATAAATTTTACACATAATCTTAATAATATATTAACATTTTTCTATTAAAATCAAAATATTTAAATACACAAATGCATAAAAATAAATTAATTTTTGTTATTTAAATATAAGAATTTCCTTTGACTCTATAAGCCGTACAAGCCATAGCCACTTGTAAAATATTTAAAGTTTGTTATTTAAATAGATCATCTAAATTCTACTCATAAATAGCTTCACCATCATATTTAACTTGAGTAATTTAACTTCTTTCTTAAAATTGTACATAAAGAGAAGTAGGTCTTGAATAATAATTTCTAGTCTTAAATAAATTATATTATAATATTAGTTTATTAATAATGCACTCCTTGTAGTTTTTTACTATTATTTTTATTTTTTAATTATTAATTTTTTTATTTGAGTTAATTACTTCTTATAAAATTTTATATTTAATTGAAATTAAGTATAAATAGAATTAAGAATTTTAAATTTATATGCACTCTAAAATTAAAATTTTAAATTTATATAAATTTTACAAATTAATTTAAATAATAAAAATATAATTATACTGAATTTGAAGGATGAAGAGCATTATTGACAATCCCAATGTCTCTAAAGTTAGATGTATAAATTATAATTTAATATTATAAATTAACTAAAAGAATAATTTATCAATAAAAATTAAATTATAAATTCAATGATTAATCAATTTTAAAAAATGATCTTAAAGGAAAAATACATAAAAAATAAAGTTAAACATTTGAATTTCGATTGGAAATACACAAGCTTTTATAAAATATAAATGTTACAAAAAAAGGTGAATTTCTGTGTAGTTAGTTAATTATTAAAAAAATAGATCATTTTTTTAAAATCAAGTAATGATTTTGGAAAAAAATTAATTGTACAACTATAATTATTATTTTATAAAATTTTATTTTAAATTATATTAAAAATTTTAATTAAATAAAATTTAAATATGGAAAGGATTAAAAATTTTTAAATAAAATAAAATAAAATTTAAATTTAAGTAGAAAATCAATCTAATCAATTAAGTTTAAAATTTTTAAAATAAAAATAATTATTAAATTATTTTTTAATTAATCAAAATAGAGATTTCAAATCCAACTAATTAAGTTTATTTAAATGTTTTTAAATTTTTTTTAATATCATTAATAATATAAAGAAAATTCTACTTATTTTAAAATTAATTTTAATTTTTATTAATCAACTAAATTTAATTATTTATTATTATAATTAATTTTAAATTGCATATTTCATTTTTACGGTATTTTTACCCAATGTTCTCCTCCTTCGTCTCGATACCCAAATTGTGAGCCTAAGCCCTCCATCCGAAAATTCTTCAAACACTTCGAATTGAAGATTAGCTCCAAACCTATCATTCCTTTATCAAAATCGAATTCGCCGAGGAAATGAGTACAACAATTTACATGTTGTTGTGTCATTGATGTGGAGAAATGGTTCTCTCTATGTTTGAAATCAAGATCCCAAAAGATGAAACAGCGGAACCTCATCATCTCTCTGTGATTCTTGAATTTTCGGAACGAGAATATCCCAGAGGAATGTGCTCTGTCCAGTTGGGGTCTGAATTCTACTTTCTTGGTGGGGAACAAGACTTGGAGGATCCCAAGGCTCCTTTTGATTAGTGGTTCCCAAAAGATGTGTATATCTTTGACCCTATTGGCGGTAAAGGTTCGATGAAAAGGGGTGTGTCTATGAACACCGGAAAAAGTGATCCATGTGCAGTTGTGGCTGATGGCAAGATTTTTGTTCTTAGTGGCAGCATTACTGCTGACTTCACTCTACCTTGTTATAACAAGAAAGGGATGCCTGTCAATAATTCTATCAGATTCTTTGAATGCTTTGATCCTGAGAGCCATAAATGGATGGTTCTTGATGATCTACTAATAGATATTCCGATCTGGTGGCACTTCTCCTTTGTTGGCGGAAGGTTTATTTTCTTTGTTGGCCGTGATGCAGACCATTTCAGGGTACTTTCAGTCTTTAATCTAGACACCTTAGAATGGACATCCTCGACGAAGTTGGAGAAAGAGAAGAGTACCACTGACGATTTTCTCACTTTTACTACAGTGACAAATACCTTTATGGTTTGTATGGACTTCTCCACAACCGTATCTTAAGGTTAGGGCCCTTGTCTAATATAGAACTGTCACAACTCAACCAATGGGCCGAACCGGCACTAGGACCTGGGCTAGCCTAAAGCCCCCGAGGCCCGTAGTAAGCTTAACTATTCCTTAATCCAATCCTAAGGCCCATTTGGGCCCAATTTCAAGAATTCAACCGGACAGAGTCCAGCCATAAAATGGACCATACAATGGAGAGTTTTTGACTCACCTGACCTGTAAACATAATATATAATCATCTGGGGAGCTCAGCTCACTCTCCACATAATCATAAAGCCATAAAAATAGATGGGAGCTCTGCTCCCTCATCTAGTCCAACTATACATGTATTTAATAAGTTTACAGGTCCAGCATGACTTTTATAATACAGGCCCAAAATAAAATAAATGTTTCTAACACATGCAGAGTCTAGAGATTTAACTCAATTATACAAAATATATTAAATACTATCAATGGACCTGCGAAGAAGAAGAGTAGGTTAGCCATAATAAATAATCCTCCTGTAGCCTGGAAAAATAGATGAATGGGAGTGAGCGTTCGACTCAGAGAGTAAAATATTAATTTTAACTACAATCTCTATAACTATCTAAAGCTAATGCACCTTATAGAGTGATATGCCACATCATCATAAATTTTCATACAATTCACATCATAACAGCAAAAAGGTAATTTGGAACACTCACACACCCGATAATATCAAACAATACATATATGGGAGCTGATCCCCTATTCAGCCCTCTTAATCCAACCTCTGCCAGCGAAGAACTCAAGCCGGACTTTCGCTTAATAAACCAAATACGGGGTCCCAGCGAAGAACTCAAGTCGTGTCTAACCCGAAGGACCGAGTCCCAGCGAAGATCTCAAGACGTGTCTACCCGTCCTGTCCATAGCCAACACCATACCACATGCACGCCAACGCACGCACACTGCTCCAAATCACCATAACAACATCCATGGCACTTTAACAATTATAAATGCAATATAAAATGTGCCTAGTGTTTAACTACATAGATACATATTTATAAGTGATGCATGGGCATGCTTGAACATATAATAATATCAAAATTATAATTAAAATTAATATTTTACTCACAGACTCAACCGAAGTTACTGTGGCGGCTGAGCGGAGGAAGAAGACTGTCCCGGTTTACCTGACAATTTTATTATAATTATTTAATACATTTGACTCAATACAAACAAAGAAAAGACCAAAGATGTCCTAAGTTGTGTCGAAAATCCGGCAAAGTCTCCCCTATACCTAGGACCTACCCAACCTGTAAAAGGGTTTAAAACGCACTTCTATATCCGCCAATCATGCAATCACAACTCAATCACATCACAAGGGCCCTCCTGGGCTCATCCAAATAGTCAATAGTTACAATGTGAAAAATTACAATTTAGTCTTTATAATTAATCATTTTACAAAAACTACCCAAATGAACTCTAAAAATTCTAAAACTTTGCTCCGCGGTCCTTAACAATATTACTAAGCCAATGCAAAAGGAATTATAATTTTTTAAGCTACTACGAATATTTTATAGATTTTTAATCCAATTTAAGCACTAGATAATTAAGAAAAAGTAAGGTTCGGGTTTACCTATGCCGATTTCGACCCCGAGAATGCGCTCGGGATGTCTGACAACAGTGGGGTGGCCAAAATCTTGATCCAATTTCAAGACTTTTTCAGTAGCCGGTCTGTCTAACCCCGAAATTGCAAATCCAAGCAACTGTGGAATTTCCGCAAATTGAAGGTATCTACGTGAAGCCCACAACACGGGGGTTAGTATATAATTTTTACGAAATTTTCTAAGCTCATTTAGTACTAAAAAAAAATACTACGAAGTTTTGTGGGACCCACCGAAAAATAGTGTCGAAAAATTTTGAAATTTATATTGCCGCGAAGCTCTCGACGAGTGGAGCACTTCGGTACTCTCGGTTTTCTCGTGAGGTTCATGGTTTGCAAGAAATCTTGCCCAAAAGTCGAAATGGGCTAAAACTTCCAGGATAAAAATTGGGCAAACCGCTTAATAGATTTTTGTGTTCTTGGTGTCTATGAAAAGCTCTCGAGGTGTGGATGACGTTTGACACAAGACCCGATCCAATCAGTGGCCATATCGGCCGAAATTGGCATGGGAAGCCAAAGCTGCGTGTTGGGTGGTCTTCGCGCGGGCTTTCCCGGCGTTCCAGGCGGCGGCCGGTGAGGAGGGAAGGTTGGGGTGGCGCACCGGCGAGGGGAGGAGGACTGGGTGGTGACTGGCCGGAGTGGGGAGGAGGGAGGAGAGAGAAAACGAGAGAGAGAGGAAGAGGGACGAGACGCGCGGGAAGAAAGAAAAAGGAAGAAGGAGGCCAGTTCGATTCGACCAGTCCGATCCGGTCTGGTTCGATCAATGTACCCGAAATTGAATTTTTACTTTGCCTTGGGACCAAAAACGAGGTCCAAAAATTCTGAAAAATTTCAGAAAACTCAGAAAAATTCATAGGGTTTAAATATATTTTTATTTTTACCATGTGGTCTTTAAATAGATTTTTAAAAATCACCAAAGTTTTATATTTTCGGGAAATCAAACCCGATTTCTAAAATTCAAAAAATTTCAAATAATTTTCCAAAATTTAAATAAAATAAAATATTAATATTTACCCACAAAATAATAAATTTAAAAATTAGGGGTGTTACATTCTTCCCCCCTTATAGAAAATTCGTCCTCGAATTTTACACAAGGCAGAATAAAGTACAGAATTACACATTGAACAAGTAAGGGTACTTGCTACGCATGTCCTGCTCTGACTCCCAGGTGCACTCTTCCATTGACTGACTCCTCCACAAAACCTTAACCATAGGGATATGTTTTGATCTTAGTTGCCTCACTTGGTAATCCACTATGGCTACAGGTTGCTCCTCAAACATCAAATCTTTTTTCAGCTCTAGTACATCCAGCTGTAGCACATGAGAAAGATCAGGTATGTATTTCCTGAGTATGGAGATGTGAAATACAGGATGAACATGAGAAAGGTTGGGCAGTAACTCCAACCGATAGGCAACTGCCCCAACTCTATCCGTAACCTCAAAAGGTCCAATATACCGTGGTGCTAACTTGCCCTTCTTCCCAAATCTCATGACTCCCTTCATCGGAGAAACCTTCAGGAATACATAATCGCCTACTACAAACTCTACATCCTTCCATCTGGGATCTGCATAACTCTTCTGCCTACTGAAAGCTGTTTTCAATCGTTCCCTGATTAAAGGAACCATCTCTGAAGTGTACTGCACTAGGTCTACATCATGCACCTTCGCTTCTCCCATTTCCGTCCAGCATAATGGAGATCTATACTTTTTGCCATATAGTGCCTCATAGGGTGCCATCCCTACGCTGGAATGGTAACTGTTGTTGTAGGCAAACTCCACCAAGGGTAGCTGATCATCTCACTGACCTCCAAAATCTAAGA
Source organism: Hevea brasiliensis (assembly GCF_030052815.1). Classification (NCBI taxonomy): domain Eukaryota; kingdom Viridiplantae; phylum Streptophyta; class Magnoliopsida; order Malpighiales; family Euphorbiaceae; genus Hevea; species Hevea brasiliensis. The sequence continues at coordinate 4,840,288 of NC_079507.1, forward strand.
CACATATAAAAAGCATATCTTCCAAAGTCTGAATTATCCTTTTAGATTGCCCATCTTTCTGAGGGTGAAAAGCAGTACTGAAGTTTAACTGTGTGCCAAGTGCCTCTTGCAGCTTTCTCCAAAACCTAAAAGTGAACTGGGGCCCTCTATCAGATATTATGGAAGCAAGAATTCCATGCAATCTGACTATTTCTCGAACATAGAGCCGAGCATACTGTGCAACAGAATATGTGGTCTTCACAGGCAAGAAATGAGCCGATTTAGTCAGACGGTCTATGATTACCCATATCGAATCATATTTTCGTGTGGTATGAGGCAACCTAGTCACAAATCCATGGTGATCATTTCCCATTTCCATTCTAGGATAGGGAGCTCTTGCAGCTTCCCTGACGGCCTCTAGTGTTCAAACTTCACCTTTTGACAAGTCAAGCACTTGGACACAAAGTCTGCTATGTCTCTCTTCATGCCATTCCACCAGTAGCTATCTTTCACATTGTGGTACATTTTGGTGGAGCCTGGGTGGACACTGTAGGGTGTATAGTGTGCCTCTTACATGATCTCATTTCTGAGGTTATCCACGTCGGGCACACATATCCTGGAACCTTGCATAAGAGCGTCATCATTGGCAAACCAAAAATTCACAACCTTCACCCTGTTGTACTCTTTCTACAATCTTTATTAATTGTGGGTCCCTGTGCTGGGAAACTCTAATTTTGTCTTGCAGGTCTAGTCGTACTGAAAATGTAACACCCCCATTTGCATAGCCTGGTATATTTCACTATTCCGGTGACCGGTGTCGGTCCGGACAATTAAGGAGATTAGAACCATACTTAAGACAACTAAATAAGCCATAAACCCAAATAATTAGTAATTTCCAATTAGTTAAGTATAAATAAGAAAAACAGAACATAAGAAGTTAAACGAGCCGAGAGTCACAACGATGGGTGATTGTCTCGGGAACGACTGCGAAGTCGTTTTAAACTCAAATTTCGAACCATAAAAAGTGACGCTGCGGTCCTTAGGACCCTCATGAACACAGTGGAAAAGAGAAAATCACGAAAAAGAACTGTTAAGCCAGTCAAATAATTAGGCCAGGGAGCCAGAAGAAATATTGGATTATTTGCAAACCGGGATGAACCGGCGAGGGGCAATTTGGTCAATTGACCCCGAGAGCTGACTCTTGACCTAACTGTCAAATAAAATCGGGGAAAAGAAAATTTCAGAATCAAGAATTAAATTGAAGAACTAATAGAAAAATATGAAAAAAAAGAAGAGAAAAATGAGAAAAGTAAATGGGTGATGACATCATGCATGACCTCATGCATGATGTCATAAAAGAATTAATTAAATTATTTATTAAATTACATTTTGTGGTCTTTCATAAGCCAAGTTTATAAAATAAAAGAAAAGAAAAAAATAATTAAAAGTCATATTTTTCATAAAAAAAAATGTGACTCTCTCTTTCCCTCTCCCAAAGCTCACTCTCAAACCTCCATTAGAGCTCTTAGCTCAAGCTTTATACACCCTAAATTAACCATAAGTTCCCCTAAAATTCTCCACTAAACCTCATCCTTGCATCTTGAAGAGTATAGAGGAGCAAGAAAAAGAAAGAAAATTGGTGAAAAGGGGAGTTAGAAATTGCTACACAAAGGTTGGTATTCTAACTCTTAATTTTCTGTTTTAAGTGCATGTTTAGTGACTTAAATGAACTTAGAAACTAAGGAAATGAAGAGAAATCAATTGTTGAAGGACTAAACTGAATTTCGGCCTGTTGAAGGGGAGTATGATTTGTATGGTTTGATGGAGTTAAATGAGTTTAGAAGCTTTATTTAGTTGATTGATTAGGATTAAAACCATTAAATGTAGTTAAATATAATAATTTAGTAAGTTAGGGTTTTGAGACTTAGGGTTTGTGAACCAAAAATGTAAGAAATGAGTAAATGGCATGTTTGACCTATTGTGAAGTGAAAAATAGTCAATTGTGACCAAATGAGTTGTGTTTGAATTATTAGAAGTGAAGTCAAATTCGTAGGGTAAAGCATGACCAAGCCAACTTTGAAGGATCAAAACGGAAATTTTACAAGTCCAATTGATATGCCACCAATTGGGGATGAAAATATATATAAAATGACACAATTTTCATTAAGGAACCATGCTCAAACACTGACCAAAACCTAGTGAACAAATTGACCAAAGTTGAGTAAGAACAGTCTGCCACTGCACAAACTGACCAAATGAACAGTAACTGTTCATTTGGTCATAACTCGAGCTAGGCAGGTCAAAATGACCTGAAATTTTACCAGTAATTAGATAAGATATAGATCTAAAACTTTCATGAAGAACACCAACTCAAATTATGCCATTAACCTAATCAAATTATTGAGCAAAGTTGAGTTACTGAACCTGCAAAACTGCAGATTTCCATTTGAACAGTAAAGTTCCAATGGCTATAACTCTCTCTAGAAAACTCCGATTTAGGCGATTCTTGAACCGATGGAAACCTAAGACATAGTAGAACATTTCGTATGAAGGAAATTAGACCAAATTATGGACTTAACTTGATCGAATTACTGAACGAAGTTGGATAAAAAAATCTGCCAGAACCAAAATAGCAGTATGAACAGTGCACGTGAACAGTAACTGTATTTTCGCCATAACTTGAGCTACAAAACTCCAATTAGGGTGATCCAAAAATGAGAATACACTTAAGATAATAAGGAACATTTTCTATGACGGAAGGTTTGCCAAACTCTAACAGTAAAAGGACCAATGAAACAGTGCAACTTAGGACTCCAAAACTGAAAATTGGCAATTTTGCCTAAAAGACCTAAGCTTTGAGAAAATGAGCAAAACCAACAAAGTTAATGACCAAAATATGGTATGTGGGTGAAGTTGGAGTTCCCATACCTATTAAGCCTTAAAAAGTCAATAATTTGACTTGAATAGTATAGTGAATAGTAACCCAAAACACAAAATTTCAAGAACATCGAATTTAGCACGTTAGAGCTAGGTAAAAGTGAAGTTAAATTTATTATTGGATTTATGCTAAGTTATGGTACTGAAACACTGTGAAATTGTGTGTTTCAGTGGAAAAGAATACCGGGACAGAACACGAGGAGTCGAGTCAAGGCCAACAGGCGACTCGTTTGAGGTTTGTGCACAACTAACACTTTTGTTACTTTTCAATTCCAAATTGATTTGAAATAAATTTATTGTATGATTTATGATTTTGTTGTGTTGAGAATTTTAACTTATTGAATGAAATTGTATAATTTGAATAAAAATTTTCTTATGCATTTAAGGATTTATTGCATTGTTTTGAGGATTGTAAATTTTAAGTTTGATGTGTTGCCAACCTTGAGCATGAATTTATGATGATTAAATATATTGATTTGTAAATAATTTGTAAATAGAAATTGTTTTGAATATGATTTGAAACCACAGTTGACATGACAAAATATGTTGTGAATTCTCATTAGCTTGTCTAGTGAGATAACTCCTCCACTTGATGGGGCGAGTTTCTTCCTCTTTGGCTTGCCAGTTGGGGAATGATGTGAATGAGTACTCATATATACTAGCTAGTCTTTGTTTCTCCCTTTTAGCCTCGATTATTGGGAGTATGTGAAATGTCGTGGTGTACAACACGGCATCTATTCGAATTTTGGGTCATGGGTTCGACTGTGTGTATTGTTGGCAACGCCCTTTAAACTATGCTTAATTTGATAAATTGTGATTGAAATAAATAATTTGTTAATGATTCAAAAATTTTTGCATTGTCTTGGAATTTAAAAGAAATGTAAATAAATAGTTACTATTTGATCAAAATGTTATTCGAATGAATAATTTGCATGAATGAAAATGTTGATTTCTGAAGGTCATGGATTTTGAAGAATTTAGAAATTTTAAAATTCTATTTGTTATGAATTGTCAAGCATAAATTGTATTAAGTTTTAAATTATTAGTTTGTGCACCATTGAGTTCACCACTCAGCGATAGCTTGTTATGCTGTCGCAGATATAGAGACTAGAGGAACAGCAGATTGAGCTACTGAGGACAGGGGAGCTACCTGCTAGAAGTTATCGGGTATAATTTATACCCTAACTGTAAATATTCATTTTGATGTATGTATTGCACGTAATTGTATGGACATGTAAAATCGGTCTTGAGCAGCTTGTACAAAGTTTGTATAAAGTTGTAATATTTATTGTAGTTTGAAATTCTCTTAATGTAAATTTTGTAATGATGTATCTAAATTGTTTTATTTCTAGTGAAATATTAATGATATTGATTGACAGTATTTTAAGAATTATTGAACTTGTGAATTTGAGAAATTGATTGAGATTGAGTATGAAATTGAAGCAGTTGTTGAGAAAAATTTTTAGAAGTGCTTTTTATAGGTATTTGAAGAACTGTTTTCTCAAAATACAGAGGGAACTCTGTCAAAATTTTTATAAAATTTGCGTAAAAATAAAATGGGCAAAAAATATTAACTAGTTTTAATTTTAACTAAATGTTTTAAGTACTTATTAGAAAATGCTCACCACTTATCAAAAGTAAGAAAATTGTTTTAAAATCCCTTGTAGGGTACTTAATGAGTTATCGGTAGGTGAAGTTCGGTAGTTCATTAGGTATTCTATGGAATCATGTTATGCCTTACAGAGGGGTAAGGTGTGACATGTTTTAGTGGTATCAGAGCAAAATTTTTGAGGTATGTTTTAACCTATGAATTTGTGTCTTTTCTTTGTTAAGTACAACTGCTCAATGTCCTTATTTGTTACATACAATGCATTTACATCATAAATATGAACTAACGGGGAGAAATCTCCTTGTGTTGGGTGTACAGGAAAAAAAAATCCTGTGAATAGATATGGACAAGAGCGATAAAATGGTAGAGCAATCTGATATAGCTAACGTACAAAGAGAAGCCCTAGTTTCACAGAGCGTTGGAGGTCCAACTGTACCAATATCTCCTATACAAATTACTACACAAATGGCCCAGCAGATGGCCATGTTTTTTCAGCAAATGGCTGATAATCTGTCAGCCCAGGCCCAAGTACAAGCCCAACCCCCTCAAGAGCAGAATTAAAAAGAGAAAAGTGGGAAACCCATCGATCAAAGTTCGAGTAGTAATTTGGGAAAGAGAAAAGATTTTGAGGGACCCCGAGCTCCTAAGTATGATAGAGGTGGATCTTCAGGGCGGAAACAATCAAGAACCATTCGTCAAAGAACCAGAAGTTCCTACCCTACCCGTTTCTGTGATGTTTGTGGGAAATTACACGGAGGTATATGCCATAGGGTCACTGGAGCCTGCTTCAATTGTGGTGGAATTGGACATTTCGCCCGAGATTGTACTAGCGCACGTCGAGTTATGCCACATACTACACCAAAGGAATCAGTCCAAGGTTCTGATTTCAGAGGCTCATTAATAGTCAGTAGGGGCAGAGGCAGAAGTAGAGACAACACTTCAGGTAATCCTCGCACAATGGACCAACCCGAGTAGAGGAATACACTAGAAAGAGGGAACGCCATGTATCAAGGGGAAGAAGCAGAGACTTCAGATGTAGTTGTCGGTATGTTCTTAACTTGTGAAAGGAATAATTATGTACTACTTGATTCCGGCTCTACTTGTTTATAGGCTAATGCTAAAATTATATGTTCTACTGCTATTCCCTTGCATGGAGATAAATTTTAATGTGTTAGTAATTAGTCTTTTAGGATAAGAATTACGATAATAAGCATGATTGGAATTGATTTTGGAAAAGCTTCTAGTGAGGGACATCTCCTAGACTATGATAAATTATAAAGTTAATTAGTAAGCCTAATTAGGTAAGGCAAGAGGACCTAAAAGTAAATTGTAGTAATATATCTGCCCTAGATGGAAGTAAAGGTATTACTGTTGATAGATGTTAGTAAGTACCATAATCAAAATAAATTTAAGATATTAGTGGATTTGAAAGAAATAAGACATAGGGAAGTTTGCTCTATTGGGATGTATTGTAGTAACTATGCAATATTCTTGATGTTTGTGCTGTAAGCTGCAGATTACAGTATTGACTTGAGATTTATTGTGTAGAGCTACGTACTACCCAATAGTACATAAGGATAAGAATAGTTATAAATGATTTTCGCTCTGGTACAAATATACGAGAATAGAGTTTTATTACTAGAACTAAGTTTGAAAATCCTAATTCGGGATTTAAAACTCTACAATTAGAATATCAAAATATCATGGTTGCAAGGTAGTGAGAGTTAAAGACTCCGTTACCCTAGCACGAATTACAGTACATCAAAAATTGTTATGGGACTAGAGATTTTAGCATGGTAAAAATTTAAAAATAACACCTATAGGACTAAGTCATCCAGTCTCCGATATGGGGTTTATAGTTGTTCTGGTATTGCAATGGATCTTTTGCTCAAAGTTTAGTAAGGAACAGTATTCTATTTGTGTAACGATAAGACACAAAATATCATTTTGTTTCCCTAGAAGAGACATGATGCTATGGATGAAAATTATAACTTATAAACAGTTAAGAAATGATATTCTACTGATAACAGTAATTCGATAGGAACTAGTTGGTCAGGTATTCTTTAGGAAGAGCACAATTTTATTGTGTGGATTATAAGGATTAGATTAGAATTCAAGTGGAACTTTTGAATAGCATGGGAAACAGGAGAGTCCGGTAGACTTCCTTTTTAATATTAAAGAATTGTTTATGGTTAAAAAGTAAAAAGTAATGATCACAGACCAGTGGAAAATAAGCTATAGAATATTGATAGATAAAAGAGTTGTGGAAGTAAAAATTAGAATAGTTAGTGCGAATGTAATAAAGAAACATTATGAATATTAGTTAAAGTGTTAACTAGAATGGTCAGAGGACCAAATTAAGTAATATTGAAGTATAGTGGATTTATTAGGGACGATAAGAGGTACTAAATTATGACTCGACAGCCAAGTTAAGGAAGAAGATAAGATTGAGGAATAAAATAATTAAAGTTAAGTTGTGGAATGAAAAGAAACAAATAAAACAGTAAGAAATGAGAAAAACACTAGATGAGAATTTGCCACCAGGGCAAACAACTTACTTAAGACGCATAATGATATCCCGAACTATTTTATCAAGGAGGAAATAAGTTAAACAAAAGCAAACAAGATAGTGCAAAATGACACATAGGCCGTGGTCATAAATGAAGATGGTAAGATAATGGTTATGGACCTATGGCTAAGAAAGAGATAAGCAGTTCATATATGACTAACAAGGTCATTTAAAAAAAAAAAAAAAAAAAGACTACAAGGGAAAATAATTGCTAAAACAACAGCAAGAAAAGACTAAAATATTCTAAACTAAACGGAAGGTTGCATCAAATGACCAAGAGATTTGATAAGAAAAGAGTAAAACTAAGTTCTCACCCATAGGATCATACGAGGTCCTAGAAAGAGTGAATCCACTAGCACACAGATTTGCTTACCTCTAAAATTGAAATGAATTTGAATCTAACTTATGACAGAAGCTCATAAGAAACTTGGCACATGAGGTGAGCAATCGATGAGTAAATAGTATTGGTTAAAGTGCTAAGGAACCATCATTCAGGCCAGTAAGCTATTTGAAAGCATGAATAGGATATGACGAGACAAAGACCAAGAATCGTCGTAGAGATCGATACTGTGTAAAATTTCGAGGACAAAATTATTTTAAGGGGGGGAGAATTGTAACACCCCCATTTGCATAGCCTGGTATATTTCACTATTCCGGTGACCGATGTCAGTCCAGACAATTAAGGGGATTAGAACCATACTTAAGACAACTAAATAAGCCATAAACACAAATAATTAGTAATTGCCAATTAGTTAAGTATAAATAAGAAAAACAGAACATAAGAAGTTAAATGAGCCGAGAGTCACAACGATGGGTGACTGTCTCGGGAATGACTGCGAAGTCATTTTAAACTCAAATTTCAAACCGTAAAAAGTGACACTACGATCCTGAGGACCCTCATGAACACAGTGGAAAAGAGAAAATCATGAAAAAGAACTGTTAAGCCAGACAAATAATTAGGTCAGGGAGCCGGAAGAAATATTGGATTATTTGCAAATCGGGATGAACCGGCGAGGGGCAATTTGGTCAATTGACCCCGAGAGCTGACTCTTGACCTAACTGTCAAATAAAATCGAGGAAAAGAAAATTTCAGAATCGAGAATTAAATTGAAGAACTAATAGAAAAATATGAAAAAAAAAGAAGAGAAAAATGAGAAAAGTAAATGGGTGATGATATCATGCATGACCTCATGCATGATGTCATAAAAGAATTAATTAAATTATTTATTAAATTACATTTTGTGGTCTTCCATAAGCCAAGTTTATAAAATAAAAGAAAAGAAAAAAATAATTAAAAGTCATCTTTTTCATAAAAAAAAAAACGTGACTCTCTCTTTCCCTCTCCCAAAGCTCACTCTCAAACCTCCATTAGAGCTCTTAGCTCAAGCTTTATACACCCTAAATTAACCATAAGTTCCCCTAAAATTCTCCACTAAACCTCATCCTTGCATCTTGAAGAGTATAGAGGAGTAAGAAAAAGAAAGAAAATTGGTGAAAAGGGGAGTTAGAAATTGCTACACAAAGGTTGGTATTCTAACTCTTAATTTTCTGTTTTAAGTGCATGTTTAGCGACTTAAATGAACTTAGAAACTAAGGAAATGAAGAGAAATCAATTGTTGAAGGACTAAACTGAATTTCGGCCTGTTGAAGGAGAGTATGATTTGTATGGTTTGATGGAGTTAAATGAGTTTAGAAGCTTTATTTAGTTGATTGATTAGGATTAAAACCATTAAATGTAGTTAAATACAATAATTTAGTAAGTTAGGGTTTTGAGACTTAGGGTTTGTGAACCAAAAATGTAAGAAATGAGTAAATGGCATGTTTGACCTATTGTGAAGTGAAAAATAGTCAATTGTGACCAAATGAGTTGTGTTTGAATTATTAGAAGTGAAGTCAAATTCATAGGGTAAAGCATGACCAAGCCAACTTTGAAGGATCAAAACGGAAATTTTACAAGTCCAATTGATATGCCACCAATTGGGGATGAAAATATATATAAAATGACACAATTTTCATTAAGGAACCATGCCCAAAAACTGACCAAAACCTAGTGAACAAATTGACCAAAGTTGAGTAAGAGCGATGCACATCAAGATAAACCGACCAAATGAACAGTAACTATTCATTTGGTCATAACTCGAGCTAGGCAGGTCAAAATGACCTGACATTTTACCAGTCATTAGATAAGATATAGATCTAAAACTTTCATGAAGAACACCAACTCAAATTATGCCATTAACCTAATCAAATTATTGAGCAAAGTTGAGTTACTGAACCTGCAAAATTGCAGATTTCCATTTGAACAGTAAAGTTCCAATGGCTATAACTCTCTCTAGAAAACTCCAATTTAGGCGATTCTTGAACCGATGGAAACCTAAGACATAGTAGAACATTTCGTATGAAGGAAATTAGACCAAATTATGGACTTAACTTGATCGAATTACTGAACGAAGTTGGATAAAAAATCTGCCAGAACCAAAATTTCAGTATGAGCGATTGCGTGAGCGATGGCGTATTTTCGCCATAACTTGAGCTACAAAACTCCAATTGGGGTGATCCAAAAATGAGAATACACTTAAGACAATAAGGAAGGAAGGTTTGCCAAATTCTAACAGTAAGAGGACCAATGAAACAGTGCAACTTAGGACTCCAAAACTGAAAATTGGCAATTTTGCCTAAAAGACTTCAGCTTTGAGAAAATGACCAAAACCAACAAAGTTAATGACCAAAATATGGTATGTGGGTGAAGTTGGAGTTCCCATACCTATTAAGCCTTAAAAAGTCAACAATTTGACTTGAATAGTATAGTGAATAGTAACCCGAAACACAAAATTTCAAGAACATCGAATTTAGCACGTTAGAGCTAGGTAAAAGTGAAGTTAAATTTATTAATGGATTTATGCTAAGTTATGGTACTGAAACACTACGAAATTGTGTGTTTCAGTAGAAAAGAATACCGGGACAGAACCCGAGGAGTCGAGTCAAGGCCAACAGGCGACTCGTTTGAGGTTTGTGCACAACTAACACTTTTGTTACTTTTCAATTCCAAATTGATTTGAAATAAATTTATTATATGATTTATGATTTTGTTGTGTTGAGAATTTTAACTTATTGAATGAAATTGTATAATTTGAATATAAATTTTCTTATGCATTTAAGGATTTATTGCATTGTTTTGAGGATTGTAAATTTTAAGTTTGATGTGTTGCCAACCTTGAGCATGAATTTATGATGATTAAATATGTTGATTTGTAAATACTTTGTAAATAGAAATTGTTTTGAATATGATTTGAAACCACAGTTGACATGACAAAATATGTTGTGAATTCTCATTAGCTTGTCTAGTGAGATAACTCCTCCACTTGATGGGGCGAGTTTCTTCCTCTCTGGCTTGCCAGTTGGGGAATGATGTGAATGAGTACTCATATATACTAGCTAGTCTTTATTTCTCCCTTTTAGCCTCGGTTATTGGGAGTATGTGAAATGTCGTGGTGTACAACACGGCATCTATTCGAATTTTGGGTCATGGGTTCGACTGTGTGTATTATTGGCAACGCCCTTTAAATTATGCATAATTTGATAAATTGTGATTGAAATAAATAATTTGTTAATGATTCAAAAATTTTTTCATTGTCTCGGAATTTAAAAGAAATGTAAATAAATAGTTACTATTTGATCAAAATGTTATTCGAATGAATAATTTGCATGAATGAAAATGTTGATTTCTGAAGGTCATGGATTTTAAAGAATTTAGAAATTTTAAAATTCTATTTGTTATGAATTGTCAAGCATAAATTGTATTAAGTTTTAAATTAATAGTTTGTGCACCACTGAGTTCACCACTCAGCGATAGCTTGTTATGCTGTCGCAGATATAGAGACTAGAGGAACAATGATTGAGTCACTGAGGACAGGGGAGCTACCTGCTAGAAGTTATCAGGTATAATTTATACCCTGACTGTAAATATTCATTTTGATGTATGTATTGCACGTAATTGTATGGACATGTAAAATCGGTCTTGAGCAGCTTGTACAAAGTTTGTATAAAGTTGTAATGTTTATTGTAGTTTGAAATTCTCTTAATGTAAATTTTGTAATGATGTATCTAAATTGTTTTGTTTCTAATGAAATAGGAATGATATTGATTGACAGTATTTTAAGAATTATTGAACTTGTGAATTTGTGAAATTGATTGAGATTGAGTATAAAATTGAAGCAGTTGTTGAGAAAAATTTTTAGAAGTGCTTTTTACAGGTATTTGAAGAACTGTTTTCTCAAAATACAGAGGGAACTCTGTCAAAATTTTTATAAAATTTGCGTAAAAATAAAATGGGCCAAAAATATTAACTGGTTTTAATTTTAACTAAATGTTTTAAGTACTTATTAGAAAATGCTCACCACTTATCAAAAGTAAGAAAATTGTTTTAAAATCCCTTGTAGGGTACTTAATGACTTATCAGTAGGTGAAGTTCGGTAGTTCATTAGGTATTCTACGGGATCATGTTATGCCTTACAAAGGGGTAAGGTGTGACAGAAAAATGGGCCATCAATACCCCCTCATCTGAAATATCCAAGATCAGACCTTGATCCATCAACTCATGTACTTCCTGAATCAACGGTTTCCTCTCTGCTGATATGTGTGCTAAGCTGCCAGAAGATTTCCTGCTCAATGCATCTGCTACTACATTAGCCTTTCCAAGATGATACTGGATGGTACAATCATAGTCCTTCAGAAGCTCCATCCACCTCCTTTGTCTTAGGTTTAAATCCCTTTGTTGGAAGTTGTACTTCAAACTCTTATGATCAGTGTATATCTCGGATAATTCACCATACAGGTAATGTCTCTAGATCTTTAGTGCAAAGACTATAGCCGCCATTTCCAAATCATGGGTGGGGTAGTTCTACTCATCCCTCTTTAGCTGCCTTGAAGCATAAGCCACTATTTTTCCATTCTACATTAAAACACACCCTAAGCCAACTCTGGAGGCATCACAATACATGGTATATCCTTCACCACTCATCGATAATGTCAACACAGGGGCGGTAGTTAGACACTCCTTAAGCTTTTGGAAACTCTCCTCACAATTATCTGTCCAAATGAAGGGAACATTCTTCCAAGTTAACTTTGTTAGGGGAGCTGCTATCCTGGAAAAATCTTGCACAAAATGCCTATAGTAGCCAGCTAGGCTTAGAAAACTTCGCACCTCAGTGACTGTTGTGGGCCTAAGCCAATCAGTTACTGCTTCAATCTTCTTGGGATCCACTTGAATACCTTCACTAGAAACCATGTGTCCCAAGAATGAGATGCTCTCTAGCTAAAATTCACACTTTGAAAATTTGGCATATAGCTGGTGCTCCCTCATAGCCTGTAACACCATCCTCAAATGCCACACATGTTCTTTCTCGGTCCGAGAGTATACCAAAATGTCATCTATGAATATGATGACAAAATGGTCTAGGAACAGCCTGAACACCCTATTCATCAAGCCCATGAAGGCCACTGGTGCATTAGTGAGTCCAAACAACATCACCAGGAACTCATAAGTCCATATCTAGTCCTGAACGTTGTCTTTGGTACATCCTCATTCCTGATTCTCAACTGACGGTAGCCTGATCATAGGTCTATTTTGGAAAAAAATCTAGCCCTTTGGAGCTGATCAAATAGATCGTCGATCCGAGGAAGTGGGTATTTGTTCTTCACAGTCACCTTATTCAGTTGTCTATAATCAATACACAACCTTAAGGCCTCATCTTTCTTCCTCACAAATAGAACAGGAGCGCCCCAGGGTGAAGTGCTCGAACTTATGAAACCCTTGTCCAAAAGCTCCTGTAGTTGCTCCTTTAGCTCTTTCAACTTTGCTAGCGCCATCCTATAAGGTGGCATTGATATGGGGTTTGTACCCTGCACAACATCAATGCAGAACTCTATTTCCCTTCCTTGTGGTAACCCTGGAAGCTCCTCAGGGAAAACATCCATAAATTCTCTGATAACGGGCACATTCTCGATGTCAACACCTTCCACAGATGTCTCTCTTATCAACGCCAAATACCCCTGACGTCTATGCCTTAACATCATTCTAGCACTAATCACTGACACCAAGTTATATGGAGCCACGCTCCTATCACCATCCAAGCTAAACTCTTCCACACCAGGTATGTGGAAATACACCTTTTTGTTCTTGCAGTCTAAAGTGGCATAATGAGTTGCCAGCCAATCCATCCCCAATATCACATCAAAATATATTACTGGTAGAGGAACCAAATTTGCAGGGAGGACTCTTCCATCCACTACCGCTGGGCTACTCGGAAAAACCATATCTACATCTATATTGTCGCTAAGTGGGGTAGCTACAGACAAAGGGCATTCTAAAGTTGTAGGGTTCCTACCCAATCTCATGGCAAAAATAGGGGAGACAAGTGAATGCGTAGCACTCGAATCTATCAAAACACGAGCCTCATAGGAATAGACTAGAAGAATACCTGCCACAACTGCATTAGAAGCCTGAACATCCTGGAGGGTCAAGGTGAAAACCCGAGCTTGACCCCTACCCTGCATTGTAGAACCCTGATATTGACTTTTACCTCCTGACCTGCCTCCAAATCCACGTCCTCCTTGTCCTCGACCCTGTTGGCCACTAAATTGACTACCTGCCGTGCTGGAAGCACCATGATATAGTTGACGAGGAACATTTGCAACAGAACCCTGTGACCCCATCTGTGGCTCGCTGAACATGGGGCATTCCTTAGCAAAGTGACCTTGTTGGCCACACCTGAAACATACTCCTGAACCCATTAGACAAGGTCCTAAATGTCCTCTTCCACGCTGTGCGCAGGGTGCTAAGAAGGATCCTGAACCAGACCCAGAACTACTGTATCCCGAACTGTGACCACTGCTGGATCCATACCCTTGTCTGAATCCTTGAGATTTGTGTCTAAAACCACTCCTCTTTTTCCTATTTTTTCCTCTGTAATTACTTTGGCCACCACTATCCGTAGTACCCATGTGGGGAACACCTGAAGAACCCTCTGCTCTATTTTTCTTTACCTTTCTGCTGTCATTTACAGTATAGCTAATCTCAATCTGTCTAGCTCGATCAACTACCACATCAAAAGACTGATCATACATCATGGCCAGGTTTGCATACCTCCTATCCAGCCCCTTTAGGAACCTCTTCACCTTCATAGTTTCTGTAGCTACTGCTGTAGGGGCATATTTGCTCAGTTTCAGAAATTCTGTAGCATATTCATCTACAGATATGCCATTCTACCTTAAGGCCTCAAAGGCCCACTGTTTTTGATCTCTGAAACTTTCTGGCACAAACCTGTTGATAAACAGTTCCATAAACTAGGCCCATGACAAACCTTCCATCTAAGGTAATATGTAGTCATTCATCCATTGTCTAGGCATAGGCCCCATGACATGCTACACACACTCTATAAGTCACCTATCAGTCAACTGCAACTCTGTCCCTGCTTGTCTGCAGGACTCCAAAAATCGATAGGCTTCGTCTGACACATCATAAGTACCAGGCAATAACTTCTTAAAATTAATTATCTGTTTGTAAGGTTCCCCTCTTGGTGCGGTGGGCTGCTGCTGCTGTGGGGGGTGAATCATATACTGTGCCATCATATCGATGGTTCTCTGCAATCCAGCTAGAGTAGCTGCCATTGGGTCCATGGGATATGGGGCCACAAAAGACTGTTCCTGAACTGGTGGCAGCTGCTGTAGGCCTCCTACCCTGTAACACCCCTATGTTTGGTAGTGCGTTTTACTGCTCCAGTGACCAGTGTCTGTCCGGATAGCTAGAATTCCTAGAACTATATTTAAATATTAGTGAGGAGACATAGAATAATGAAATACAAGAAAAGAGAAGACAAGAAAAACAAAGGAAAAATAATAGCAATGAAATGTAACCAAGTTAAACGAGCCGAGAACCATAGCGATGGGTGACTGCACCGGAAAGTTGTGGCGTGGACCGTTGACTAGCCCTGGACAGCGGGGAACCCTGGAAAATATTTTTAAGACTTAAATAAATGTCTATTGAAGTATAAATATCATTAGAAAGATCAAAGAAAAATTAATTAATTAGTACAAAGAAAAATGAGAAATCGAGAAAACGACAAAACTCGGTGTTACCGAAAAATCGGGAATGCAACCCAAACAGGGGCATTATGGTCATTTGACACCCCGAGTTGTCTTTTGACCTAAATATCCATTAAAAATAAATGATATTACACTTGAAAATGTCATGAAAAATTAAAATAGTGGTACAAAATCTAAATAGCAAAAGATAGGAGGAAAATGTGCAAATTATTGAAGTTTAACATAAAAAAAATGCTTTTAATTCTATTAGTGCTCCACTAACTCCACTAAAGTGGACCATTAAACATATTGTGGAAAGCAGATCACTCATCTTCTTCAACCTCACTCACCTTGCTAAATTGAAGGAAAAACTCTCAAAACCTCCATGGATAGCCAACCATGCAAGCTTCACTCTCCCATCTTCAAGCCATGATCCTTGCATTTTCCTTTACTAAAGTTGTTCTACACAACTTGGGTAGTAGATAGGCAGCAAGAAAATTAAGTTTTGGTGAGGTTTTGAAGAATTTCAAAAGTGGTAAGTATGTATTTTTAATTCTTGTTTCATTAAACTTTGAATGGGTGTTGTGGGTAGTTGATTTGTGGAAGGATTTTTGAAGTTTGATGAGTTAATGAAGAGGTACATTTTGGCAGCCATGGAACTTCAATAAGAACAATTTATTCTTGCATGTAAATAGTGGTTTGTATGATGATTGAAATGTTTAATTGTATTGAAGTTGAATCCCATGTGTAAGGTTTGAATAGTAAGCTTGAAAAGTGAAAGTGGAAATTGATGGGTATGTGTAAACTTATGGCAGCCTTATGAAGAAGATCAAAATGTGTTGTTTCATGGTTTGGTTTATGGAATTATATTGTTGAATTATGTTGTTATGGATGGCAGCATGTATGTGTGTATTAAGGTTTGAATTTGGACATGTAAATGAGGTGCATTCATGTGTTTAATTGTTGTAATTGGACTTGGAAAATTCTGGGTTATAGTGTGCATATTGAGAATGGTTATAAGCTGCCAAAATGACCAAAAATGTGTTGTGAAATGTGTTAATAGTAGGGTACAAAACAGAAATGACATGGAAGAGTTAACTTGGTAAGCATAGGATGTGTAATTGATGAGTGATGAACAATGTGTAATAGGGCAGTGTATGTTTTAGCTTAGAACCTTAAGTGTGTGGCTCCAACTGGTATGAGACCAATTGGAGGTGAAACTAGGAACAAAATGTGCCAACTTTCATGAAGGAAGCTTACCAAAATTTTGCTTAGAAGGTGACTTGAAAAATGACAAAATCCGGATTAGTGCTTTGAAAACTTGAAAATTGACCATTTGGGCAGCAGTTAGTATTTTGGCCATAACTCACTCAAAGCAGGTCCAATTGACCTGAAATTTTTATCATGAATAGTTGAGACATATATCTACAATTCTTGTGAAGACACCAAAGCCCAAAAATGGCCAGAACCAAGCCAATAGCTTGCACAAGTTCAAGTCCAAAAACTGGCCGAACCAAAAGTGACCTAAAAATGACATAAAGCTACCATTTTGGTCATTCTGTCTAGCATTGGTAGATTGACCATAATTTGGTCTACATAACTCAGAATGACCTGAAATTTTTCCCCGCGTGCAATAAGACATAGACCTACAAGTTTTTAGTTTGGACCAAAACCCGAAAATCGAGGAAACTAGGTCATCCGGCTAGGTCAAATTAGTATACCGAAATCCGGAAAATTGCAATAAAATGCAATATACTTGAAAATGAATTTGGTAACATGTACCAACACTAAAAGGCTATTAAATGTGAATATTGGTAACATTAGAATTGACTCACTTAGAGTGCATCAAGGGTCAATATTATAGCTTGACTAATGAAATGAATTGAAGGGAATAGTACTAAGAAAATTTAAATATTGGATTTTATTGTTAGAAACAAATTCATTGAGTACTGAAACACTTTAAATTGTGTGTTTCAGTTGAAAAGGATATTGAGAAGCATAAGGAACACTGAGTCAGGGCCAAGAGGCATATATCAGAGGTTTGTGCACAATAGTTATTTCTTTTGAATTTTTCAATTGAAATAAATTATGATTATTTGTATGTTATTGTTTTCAATTGTGTTTGTGCATAATAATTTTGATTTCTTATTTTCTACTTAAAAATTTATTTGAACATTATAGTTTTAAATTGTGTCTGTGCACAATACTTTTTATATTAACTGCTTTTACTAGAAAATTTATTTGGAGAAATGAGTTATGAATAATTTTTTATTATTTTGGCTTTGAGAATCTCATTTAGAAATTATTGTGTTGCCTACTTTGCAAATGGAAATTTTGAGATAAAATGTGATTTGGAATTGTTTTGATTCACACTTGGCATGACACTGTTATTATATTCCTTCCTCTTTGACTTATCAGTCTGGGGTGAGTGTGATTATGTTCCTCCCTCTTTGACTTGCCAGTCTGAGGTGAGTATGGATGAGTACTCATTATTTAGCTAGCTTCCTACCTCATTGCTTTCGATTATTGGGGTGAGTGTGTCTTGTCGTGGTGTACAACACGGCATGTGCGGAAAAATTGTATCATGGCCTAAATTGTGTTATTGATTGACAACACTGTATTATTCAGTTATTTGATCAAATGGTGTTATTGATTGGCAAAACTGTGTTATTTAGTTATTTGATCAAATGGTGTTATTGATTGACAAAGCTGTATTATTCAGTTATTTGATCAAATGGTGTTATTGATTGACAAAACTGTATTATTCAGTTATTTGATCAAATGGTGTTATTGATTGGCAAAACTGTGTTATTCAATTGTTTGATCAAATTTGTGTTATATGAACTTTGTAAATTGTGAAATGGAATTGTGAATTATTTGATTTGTGAATTGTCAATAAAAGATTTATATATCGCATTTCAAATTGTTATTGTGCACCACTAAGTAAATTTTGCTCAGCGATAGCTTTCATTCTTGTCGCAGTAGATCGACAGAGGCGTGACTAGTTGCTAATGCTATATTGAGAGTTCATCGGGTATATTGAGTATACCATATTTTGCATTTTGTATTGTAATATATGTTCACTGTATGTATATAGTGTTCTTGGCTTTGAGCAGTTATAAATTAAAATTGTACATTAAAGTTGTAAACTAAATTTGTAAATTATTTTGGTTTGTAAATATTGTGATATAATTCTTTTATCTTAGCTTTTGAAAACACTGGAAAATTATTGTGGATTGAGTAGACAAATGTTGAGAAACTTATTGTGTTGATTTGGATGTTGGAGTTTGAGATTGAGAAATATATTTGAAGTGCTTTTTACAGGTTTTTGAAGAACTATTTTATTCAAATTATAAAGGGCACTCTACCAAAATTTTTATAGAAATTGTTAATTATTCAAATGTGTTAGCTGTTTCACTTCAGTTCAAAAAAATTTTTAACACCTGTAAATAGTGCTCACCACTGTAAAAAGAAGTAAGAAAAGTTTTAAAATCCCTTATAGTGTATTTAATGGGTTATCAGGAGACGAAGTTGGTAATTCATTAGGTATACTATGGGATCATGTTATGCCTTACGGAGGGGTAGGGTGTGACATACCCTGCCTCCTCGGGGCAGGCGTCTCATCCTGTGCTGACACCTCGTTGGGCACATCTGGTTCGGGTGCAGTGGCAGCTCTTCTGCTTCTATGCATTTTCCTGAAATTCAGCAGCATTAGCCCACAAAATTTAAAACAGCATGTTACAAAGCTCTATAGACTCATATTTCACACAATTATATAAAGCAAAAACTAGAAGCAAAGAGGACAATGCAAGGATGAATGTAGACCCTATTCTCCGTAAGTGACTCCTATTAGACTCTTCCCAACACTTTAGACAAATATTGCCTATGAATCTGAAGCCTAAGCTCTGATACGACATTTGTCACGACCCAACCTATGGGCTAGACCGGCATAGGACCTGGTCTAGTCTAAAGCCCCCGAGGCCCGTAGTAAGCCTAACTATTCCTTAACCCAATCCTAAGGCCCATTTGGGCCCAATATCTCATCAGTTTCTCAAATTCAGATTCAGTCTCAAAAAATTTCAAACATAATGTATCTCAATACAGTATCCAGATTTCTTAGAAATCTCATCAGATTTTCAACATCTCAATATTCACAAGTACAATCTCATTATAACTCAAATTCAATTCACATATAAAAAAAAAAAACTTACTTTGAGTAGCTTCCATAATTCACAGGTTAATTACATGAGTTTATTTTGTACAAGATATATAAATAATTTACAATGTGCTAGGAATGAACAATATACATAACATGTATAAAATGAGCCCTATCTACATTCATTGCTGAGGAGGTGACAACCTTAAACTCTTCTGACACTTCTGCAGATCTGGACTTCAAAAATCTCAGTCGACAGTCTACTGGTTTTACCTTCAGTACCTGCGCGAGGAAGCAATTCCATCGCGCTAAGCATTTCTGCTTAGTGGTGCAATAGTAAAACAAGAAATAATATATACAATTAAAGAAAGAAATAATTCACAATTCAGATACTCAAGAATCAATTTAATTTGGTATGGTATTTCTAGTATCAACGATCTTATATACTAGTTTGTTCCTCTTTGGAAGTGCTTAGTTTATAACTTTTCAGTAATACTACCCAGTATACAAATTATTCTAACTGTATTGTATTTCAAGTCTCTACGGTTCTGCAATTTATATTTTTGTTATGTTTCTTTTGCTAATTTCTTTTACTCATTCATTCTATACTTAATTTAATTGTATTGAAATTTCATTATACTTAACTTAACTTAGCTTCCTGAATTGAATAATGTTTTAAATGACTGCCCATATAGCCCATACACTGACCAGACTGGATAAACGGATATACTGGCACTGGGTACCTAGTACCTCGGGCCGTCACACCATCGGTCACAAAGTGTCCCCCGGTGTGCAAATAGTGTGGCTAAAAACCATATAATCAATCAGGCATTAAGCCGAGAATAATAACATAATCTGTATAGCCATAGGCTATTAAAATCATAGTATGGCATAATAAACCATAAACCACAATATGACGTAAAGTCATTTACAGAACAGCTGTCAGAATCCTATTGGCATGCCAACCTATCCAAACTAGTCAACTAGGCAAATTAGGGCATATTACAATATTACGTATTTAATTCTTTATTCATAGGGTTTATACATCTTTATGCTTTTCACTGGTCAATAAAAATTATTGACCTTTTTATGCATCATGGATAGGTTGATTCTAGCATCAACATGTCACAATTTACAACTCAATATGTTGTCAATATAATGCAATTTACCCTTTTCACAAGTTGGCATTCATTGCCAAATCACTTCAAGCATCACTTTATGTAATTACCAATTTTCAATTTTAGTGAGCTAGATTGATCTAGCATAAAGTCCTATTTCCCCTGGTTTTTAGCTTCTAGTCAAAGAAGCAAAATTGTAGCTCTATGTCTTATTGCACGTGGGGCAAAATTTCAGGTCATTCCGAGTTGTATAGACCAAGATATGGTCAATTTACTAAAGCTGGACAGATTGCACCTTTAGTGTAAAATTTGGTCAATTTCTCAATTTTTGTGTGCTAATGTCTAGTTTAAAGTCCTATTTCTCTTGGTTTTTAGCTTCTGGTCAAAGAAGCAAAATTGTAGCTCTATGTCTTATTGCACGCGGGACAAAATTTCAGGTCATTCCGAGTTGTATAGACCAAGATATGGTCAATTTACTAAAGCTGGACAGATTGCACCTTTAGTGCAAAATTTGGTCAATTTCTCAATTTTTGTGTGCTAGATTTATCTAGCTTAAAGTCCTATTTCTCTTGGTACTATTCCCTTCAGTTCATTTCATTAGTCAACCTATAATGTTGACCCTTGATGCACTCTACATGAGTCAATTTTGATGTCACCAATATGTCACATTTTATAGCCCTTTAGTGTTGGTATATGTTACCAATTTCATTTCCAAGTGTGTTGAATTTTATTGCAATTTATCGGATTTCGGTGTACTATTTTGACCTAGCTGGACGACCTAGTTTCCTCAGTTTTTGGGTTTCGGTCCAAACTACAAACTTGTAGGTCTATGTCTTATGGAATGCGGGGCAAAATTTCAGGCCATTCTGAGTTATGTAGACCAAGTTGTGGTCATTTTACTATTGCTGGTCAAAATGTATCAAAATTGGTCACTTTAGGTCATTTTAAGTCATTTTAGGTTCGGCCAGTTTTTGGACCCGAACTTGTGCAAGCTTTTTGACTTGCTTATGGTCATTTCTGGGCTTGGGTGTCTTCATAAGACTTGTAGATATAGGTCTTAACTATTCATGGTCAAAATTTCAGGTCAATTGGACCTGTTTTGAGTGAGTTATGGCCTAAACACTAACTGCTGCCCAAATGGTCAGTTTTCAGGCCTTAAATGCACTAATCCGGATTTGGTCACTTTTTAAGGTCAGTTTCTAGGCAGAATTTTGGCAACATTTCTACATGAAAGTTGGCCTATTTGGTGTCTAGTTTCACCCCATATTGGCCTCATACCAATTGGGTTCATAGTTTGGCACTTATGGCCTCATTTAGGTGCTGCCTTCAATACACAACCTGCACAAAGCACATACACTCCCAATTTGATGTTCCTTCTCCTCCTCATTACTACAATATTCAATCAACAACACTTCCATACATATATTGTACACCATTCCAGCAACAATTCTGGGCAGAATATTCAAGTGGTCAATGCACACAATTCATCATTAAGTTCAACATTCACTTCCACCAAAATTCAACATATCTCAATGTCAATATTACACATACACTTCAACATAATCATACTTCGATATCACTTACACTTGCTGCCCACAATTTATCATTAGCTTATATCATTAATAACTACATGTTCACACACAATTTCATGCTATTAGGGGCTGCCAAACTTGGCAGTTTGCTCAAGGCATCAAAGTTCCATTTCACACCCTTAATTCAAACACTACATGCATATACTTAGATACAAACTTACTACAGCTTTCATTTAAATTAATCAACCTTCATTTCCATTCATTAGAAGTAAAAATAACTCAAGCTCAACAAAGGTTCATGGCTGCCCAAAAATAAAGCAACAACACAAATCTCCAATAATTGTTTCAAACCATAATTTAAATTTCTCAATTTCAATCAATTCAAGTCCTATCACTTCCCATACATATACCCATATCAAACATCATCTTCAAACTCATCTACATCATTTAAACACATCAAAATCCCATGAATTTCTTGGCTGCCGAAATGAAGTGCTCACAAAATATACATTAATTTATTCAATTTCTTCACAAATCAACTCACCCAAAGCTCAAAACAAGATCTAATGAAAGAAAATGGGGAGATTAAGCACTAACCTTAATTCAAGAACTTTCCAAGCTTGTGAAACTTCAAAAGTTTCCTTTCTTTTTGCTACCTATAGCTTTCCCATGATGTGAGGACCAATTTTAATGAAGGGAGTCTTGAGTTTTAAGTTGAAAATGATAAGTTTGGTGAGCTTGTATGAAACTCATCCATGGAGGAAAGGAAGAGCTCCATTTTGGCATTTTAGAGAATTGAAGAAGATGAAGTGAGTTAGTGGATTGTTCCTTGTCATCTTATGTGTTTTATATGCCCACTAACTTAGGTTTATTATTATTATAGTTCAAAGTTTCAATCTTTGCAAATTCATCCCCCACTTTTCCTTTAATTGCATTTCATATTTAATTTCTTTTTTTATTAAATTTTCAAAATATAATACCACTTATTTTTCATGGACATTTAAGTCAAAAGTCAACTCTAGGTGTCAATTGACCAAAATGCCCCTCTTCGGGTCAAGTTCGGACTTTTTCGATAACACCGATTTACTCCTTGTACCGCCGATTTCTTTAATTTTTTTATTTTTCGTTTATACTAACTTTCTAATTTTTCTTTGACATTTTCAATGTCAATTACACCTCAGTAAACCTTTAATTATGTCCCGAAAATATTTCTCGGGGTTCCCAGCGTCCAGGGTTAGTCAACGATCCTCGCCGTAACTTCCCGGTGCGGTCACCCATCGCTATGGGTTTGGCTCGTTTAACTTAGTCACATTTTCTCTCTTTCATTTTTGTTTGATTTTTCTTGTATTTTCTTTTTATTTATTTCATCATTATATGTCTGTTCATTATCACCAAAGTGTAGTTCCAGACATCCTGACTTGCCTGGACTGTTATTTGACTACTGGAGTAATAGAACGTACAGAACACGTATAGGGAGGATGTTACAACTCTTCCCCTCTAAATAAAAATTTCGTCCTCGAAATTTACCTGATGTGAAGAGCTGAGGGAACTGTTGTCTCATTGTCTCCTCGCTCTCCCATGTTGCCTCTTCCGTGTTGTGGTGTCTCCATAGGATTTTCACTAGTGGAATTGTCTTATTTTTTAGCTCTTTTACCTCTCATGCCAAGATTTTAATTGGTTCTTCTTCATATGTCAGGTCAGGTTGTACCACAATTTCTTCTGCTGAGATGACATGTGAAGGATCTGATCTATATCTTCTAGCATCGAGACATGGAACACATTATGTATCTTGTCTAGCTCAGGTGGTAAGGCTAATCTGTAGGCTACTGGTCCCACACGTTCAATAACTTCATATGGGCCAATAAACCTAGGGCTTAATTTTCCCTTTTTCCCGAATCTCAACACTTTCTTCCACAGTGATACTTTGAGAAATACCTTCTTGCCAACTTCATACTCAATGTATTTTCTCCTCAAGTCAGCATAAGATTTCTGTCAGTCTGAGGCAACTTTCAAATTGGGCTTTATCAGTTTCACCTTTTCCTCTGTCTGTTTTATCAAGTCTGGCCCCACTAGCTTATCTTCACCCAATTCAGTCTAACATACAGGTGTTCTGCATTTTCTCCCATATAGTGCTTCATAGGGTGCCATCTGTATGCTAGCTTGATAGCTATTGTCGTATGCAAATTCTGCCAGTGGAAGATATCTGTCCCAACTTCCCTCAAACTCAATAACACAACTTCTCAGCATATCCTCGAGGACCTATCACATATATTCAGTTATTACTATCATTATCATCAGTTTATTGTTTGCAATAACTGAATTAGTTTCAAAATTTACCTGGATTATTCTTTCTGACTGTCCATCCGTCTGAGGATGAAAAGCCATACTAAAATGGAGTTGTGTGCCCAAGGATTCTTGTAATTTCTTCCAAAATCTAGATGTAAACCTCGGGTCTCTATCAGATATAATGGAAAGTGGAATTCCATGTAGTCTAACTATCTCACTGATGTACAATTCTGCTAGCTTTTCCAGTGAGTAGTCAGTTCTAACTAGCAGAAAATGTGCTGATTTGGTCAACCTATCCACAATCACCCATACTGCATCATGCTTCTTCTGAGTGAGAGGTAGACCACTGACAAAGTCCATAGTGACTTGGTCCCATTTCCATTTAGGTATGTTTATGGGCTGTAACAAACCTGATGGAACTTGATGTTCTGCTTTGACTTGCTGACATGTCAAGCATCTAGTTACATAGTCAACTATGTCCTTCTTCATACCTGGCCACCAGTATCGGAGTTTCAGGTCATGGTACATTTTTGTGCTTCCTGGGTGCATAGCATACACACTGTTATGTGCTTCTTTTAGAATACTGGTTTTCAACTCTTTATCATCTGGAACACATACTTTTTCTTTATAGTACAGGCACCCATTTTCTTTCACTTCATATTCAGTTTCCTTCCCCTCAGTGATTTTGCCCAAAACAACCATTAATTTCCCATCTGTCTTCTGCCCATCCTGTATCTATTGTAACATATTCGGCTTCACTTGCAACTCAGCCAAAATAACTCCATCAATGGAAGGTATCTATTCTTGCTTCCGGAGAGAGCATCAATACAATTTCTAAATGTATTCTCAAATACCTACATCATTCCTTCCTGTCAAAAATATTAAACTACTGATAAGACTCCATATCAATGTCCAGATATCTTCATCCTCAAGGTGTTCTTTCTAATTTATAGCCATACTGGATTCTCTAAGCTCATAGCAATTTTTTGTGGTAATGGTAGTCCACATTAGTGTAATCGAGTTACTTACTCTAACTACCTTAGAAGTGTAGTATTTCGATAGGCTAGTTCTGAAATTTTAAATTTTTGACTAGAATTTTCACATTTATTTTCCGTAATAGTACTCTATTCGGGCATAACTGTATCAAATTATAAATTACTTACAAATATTCTTAGTTTGTTGTACCACGAGGAAGCACGTAGCTCTACACAATAATCTCATGTCGGTACTGTAATCTGCAGCTTACAATACAAACATTGAGAACATTATGTAGTTATTACGTTATAACCTCATGAACTGGGTTTTCTACTTTTTTTTCTAATGCCCTCTGCGACTCTGAGTCCATATCTTAACTTTGAATAATCAAAAGTAAACAGATCTGCATAGTGTCACCTCGACTCATGCGAATGCAATGCATGTATGCACACTATCTTTCAACTTATTTTTGCCTAGGAAAGCCTAAACCGTGCTCTGATACCACTAAATGTAACACCCCTCACCCATCTACAGTGTAGCCGAGTGAGGCATGCTACATAGCGTGCCGGAGCACCTAATCTTATCTGATTTCATTACGGTTCTTGATTTATTTATTCAAAAACTTTATTTAAGGTTTAGGTTATTTCTTTACTTTTATCAAAATCTAACTAATTTGGAAATTTCAAAAATTTTTAATGATAATCCGACAAAGTGTCGCTGTAATTTGGACTAACAGTTCTTCCGAACCTGCCAAAGACAATTCACAACATATTCCAATTCATAGCTCAATTTATCTCAATAATATCTCATCAGTTTCTCAAATTCAGATTCAGTCTCAAAAATTTTCAAACATAATGTATCTCAATACAGTATTCAGATTTCTCAGAAATCTCATCAGATTTTCAACATCTCAATATTCACAAGTACAATCTCATTATAACTCAAATTCAATTCACATATAAAAAAAAAAAACTTACTTTGAGTAGCTTCCATAATTCACAGGTTAATTACATGAGTTTATTTTGTACAAGATATACAAATAATTTACAATGTGCTAGGAATGAACAATATACATAACATGTATAAAAAGAGCCCAATCTACATGCATTGCTGAGGAGGTGACAACCTTGAACTCTTCTGACACTTCTGCAGATCTGGACTTCAAAAATCTCAGTCAACAGTCTACTAGCTTTACCTTCAGTACCTGCGCGAGGAAGCAATTCCATCGCGCTAAGCATTTCTGCTTAGTGGTGCAATAGTATAACAAGAAATAATATATACAATTAAAGAAAGAAATAAATCATAATTTAGATACTCAAGAATCAATTTAATTTGGTATGGTATTTCTAGTATCAACGATCTTATATACTAGTTTGTTCCTCTTTGGAAGTGCTTAGTTTATAACTTTTCAGTAATACTACCCAGTATACAAATTATTCTAACTGTATTATATTTCAAGTCTCTACGGTTCTGCAATTTATATTTTTGTTATGTTTCTTTTGCTAATTTCTTTTACTCATTCATTCTATACTTAATTTAATTGTACTGAAATTTCATTATACTTAACTTAACTTAGCTTCCTGAATTGAATAATGTTTTAAATGACTGCCCATATAGCCCATACACTGACCAGACTGGATAAACAGATATACTAGCACTGGGTACCTAGTACCTCGGGCCGTTACACCATCGGTCACAAAGTGTCTCCCGGTGTGCAAATAGTGTGGCTAAAAAGCCATATAATCAATCAGGCATTAAGCCAAGTATAATAACACAATCTGTATAGCCGTAGGCTATTAAAATCATAGTAGGGCATAATAAGCCATAAACCACAGTATGACGTAAAGTCATTTACAGAACAGCTGTCAGAATCCTATTGGCACGCCAACCTATCCAAACTAGTCAACTAGGCAAATTAGGGCATATTACAATATTACGTATTTAATTCTTTATTCATAGGGTTTATACATCTTTATGCTTTTCACTGGTCAATAAAAATTATTGACCTTTTTATGCATCATGGATAGGTTGATTCTAGCATCAACATGTCACAATTTACAATTCAATATGTTGTCAATATAATGCAATTTACCCTTTTCACAAGTTGGCATTCATTGCCAAATCACTTCAAGCATCATTTTATGTAATTACTTATAACACCCCTATGTTCGGTAATGCGTTCTACTGTTCCGGTGACCAGTGTTGTCCGGACAGCTAGGATTCCTAGAACTACACTTCGATATGAGTGAGGAGACATTAAATAATGAAATACAAGAAAAGAAAATACAAGAATAAAGAAATGCAACCAAGTTAAGCGAGCCGGGAACCCTAGCGATGGGTGACCGCACGGGGAAGTCACGGCGTGGACCGTTGACTAGCCCTGGACCACGGGAAACCTTGGAAATTAATTTTAAGACTTAAAGAGACATCAATTGAAGTATAAATATCATTAGAAATATCAAAGAAAAATTAAATAATTATTACAAAGAAAAGTGAGAAATCGAAAAACGGACAAAACCCGGTGTTACCGAAAAATCGGGAATGCAACCCGAACAGGGGCATTGTGATCATTTGACACCCCGAGTTGTCTTTTGACCTAAATTTCCATTAAGAATAAATAATATTATAGTTGAAAAATATAATGAAAAACTAATTTAGGGGTACCTAATATAAATAGCAAAAATGGAGTTCAAATTAGGTAATTAACATATTTAAACATATAAAATAATTGATTTTATGTAAGTGGAGCACTATAGGGATTAAATAAATATTATGTGGGACACTTAAGAGCTAAAATGGGCAGAATATTTCATCTTCTTCAACCTTTCAAAAGGACAGCCGAAACCAAGAATGGAGTTCCTCCATGGATGCATGGGTTAAAGCTTCATGCAAGCTTGATCTAAGCCACTTTCCATGCACCTTCCTTCATTAAAGTTAATCCTCACACCATGGGCAGTAGATAGGCAACAAGAAAACCAAGTTTTGGAGAGGTTTTGAAGAATTTCCAAAGTGGTAAGTTTGTATTTTTTGGATTGTTGCTTTGTTAAAGTTTGTAAGGGTGTTATGGGTGTTTGATTTATGAAGAAAATTTTGAGGTTTGATGTTGAATGGGAATGTGTACTTTTGGCAGCCATGGAAACACCTTGAAGATAGTTTACTCTTGCTTGTAAATGGTGGATTAGAAGGTTGATTAATTATTTATGTGTATGGGTAATCATTTGGGTAATGTATATTTAGAATATGTAAATGTAAAATGAAATTTAAAGCTTGGAAATTAATGGAATGTAAATGTACCATTGTGGCAGTTTGTTAGCTCTTGAAGAATGCTGGAATTCATGCTTGGTTTATGGAATAATGATGTTAAAATGTGTTGGTTGTTATGGTAGTTTGAGTGTATGTATGGTGGTGTGAAGTTGGATATGTAAATGAGCATGAATTGGTGATTGAATTGTTGTAAATTGAATTTGACAAATTCTGCACTTGTTGGTGTACATTGAATGTAATTGTAAGCTTCCAAAATGACCTATAATATGTTGTAAATTATGTTTAGGTTGTGGTACAACCAGAATTAGTTTGAATGTTAAGTTTGGTGACTGTTAAAAGTGATGTTTGATATGTATGCAAGAATCACAATAAGGCAGTTTGAGTTTTAGGCCTAGAACTTTAAGTGTGTGGCTCCAATTGGTATGAGACCAATTGGAGGTGAAACTAGGCACAAAATGTGCCAACTTTCATGAAGAAAGCTTACCAAAATTCTGCTTGCAAGGTAGCTTGAAAAATGACCAAATCCGGATTAAGTGCAAATGAGGCCTGAAAATTGACCATTTGGGCAGCAGTTAGTTTTTAGGCCATAACTCACTCAAAACAGGTCCAATTGACCTGAAATTTTGACCATGAATAGTTAAGACCCATATCTACAAGTCTTATGAAGACACCAAAGCCCAGAAATGACCATAAGCAAGCCAAAAAGCTTACACAAGTTCGGGTCCAAAAACTGGCCGAACCAAATTTGACCTAAAATGACCTAAAGTGATCAATTTTGATGCATTTTGATCAGCAATAGTAAAATGACCATAACTTGGTCTACATAACTCAGAATGACCTGAAATTTTGCCCTGCGTTCCATAAGACATAGATCTACAAGTTTGTAGTTTTGATCGAAACCCAAAAACCGAGGGAACTAGGTCTTCCGGCTAGGTCAAACTAGTATCCCGGAATCCAGCAAATTGCAAGAAAATGCAGTATACACGAAAATGAACTTGGTAACATGTACCAACCCTAAAAGACTATCGAATGTGACATATTAGTAACGTTAAAACCTAAATTACCTAAAACGCATCGAGGGTCAATATATTAAGTTGATTAAGCAATTAATAGCATTCAGTGAATTATTTATCAAACATTATCATTGGAGACAGTTTAATTAAGTACTGAAACACTTCAAATTGTGTTTCTCAGTTAGCAAAGACTCAGGGAAGGGGAAGGAAACACTGAGTCAGAGCCAAGAGACAGTTATCAGAGGTTTGTGCACAACTAGTTTTTAACTGATTTTGTTTGAATATTTCATATGATTAAATGACATATTTTTCTTATGTATTATGTTTAACAAGCATTGGATTTAATTCAATGATTATTGAAAATTGTTATAGTATGTAAGAATTTAGCTTTGTGAAATGGTATTTCCACAAGTATTAAGCATTGTTATGGATTGAATAAATTATGTTTTGAAAAATTGTGATAGAACATGTTTTGAATTGTGATGGTAATTTTCATGGAAAATGCAAATTTATGATTTGAATTGTGATGAGCATAAAAATTATTGGATATTGGAATTGAATTTGAATCGAATTATATTGTGATTTAAGCTCACTAAAATGATTGTGATATTGTTTTATATCTCACTATAGATGCTTGACTAGGTTATTACCCGTCTCTCTCATTTGTTGAGAAGACAATGGAGTTAGTTGTGTTTTGATTACCATGGTACGTGCACAGGCTTAGATTTTCCTCTGATTTGAGATTAGATCTAAGTTTTTTATCGTTATGGCCCTTGCGGAAGATTCATTATTGTGATGGTACTGTGCACGATGATTCGACCTCCCCGACCATAGGGAGTTAGAATCTGATTCGACCTCCCCGACCATAGGGAGTTAGAATCACATCGAATATGGCCCTTTCAGATTAGTCTTGCATAGTTAGTGAGATAAAGAATGGATTTTGAGATAAAGAATGATTTTTGAGATACAGCATATTTTTGAGATACAGCATGATTTTTGAGATACAGCATGGTTTTTGAGATACAACATGGTTTTTGAGACACAAAATGTTTTTGAGCAGTAAGGAATTGTGATTACAGTTATGATTTATGTATAATTGATTTTGTTGGAACTACCTTAAATGGTTAGTCATGATTTGATAAATTGAATTTCGTGATCAAAGTCATTTTATACGAATGATTTACATCATTGGCAATGAATATTTTGAGTTTTGAGATTTGATGAGTATTCAGATTTCTAACTTATTTACTGTAAATTTTGTCAATGTATATTGTACTATGTTTTAAATTATAGTTGTGCACCACTGAGTTCACCACTCAGCGATAGCTTTGTATGTTGTCACAGGTAAGAAGAGCATAGAGCAGTGAGTAAGTTTCTTTGAAGACACTTTCAGATAAGCTCTAGGTATATTATAGGTATACCCATGTACATAGGTTTTGATGTATGCATGTAATAATATGTATGTAAATTATTTGAGCAGTTGTATAAAAACTCTTGTAAAATATTTTGGTATGTAATTAAAAGTAAATTATTGTAAATGTAAATTTAAGATTTCATTTACTTGAATAGTTTTGTAATATAAATTTTGAGTCTTATAATCAATGAAATATTTCTTCATGATGAGATTAGTTTGAAAATGAATTGATTGTTTATTGAGAATTGAATTGTGAATTGAATTAAAGTTTATTGGAGTTGTATTTGAGAAAACATATTGGGAGCATTTTCTTTTGCAGGATTGAAGAATTGTTTTCTCAAAATACAGCCGGCACTTTGCCGAAATTTTGAAAAAAAAAATTTATAACATCAGATTTTAACCGATGATTTAAATTTCATGAAAATTGTTTTAAAATCCCTTGTAGTATATCTAATGGGTTATCGGTAGACGAAGTATGGTAATTCATTAGGTGTACTACGGGATCATGTTGCATCTTACAGGGGAGTAGGGTGTGACATATTTTTGTGGTATCAGAGCAATGGTTTTAAAGTGAATTTCGAACTGTGAATTTGAAATCTTTTTGTCGGTAACTACAACTGCTCAAATGTTTGATGCATATAGTACATTTACATCATAAATATGAGCTAATGGAGAGGAATCTCCTTATGTTGGTTGTCCAGGAATAGAAAATCTTGTGAAAAGATGTGGAAGAGAAGAATGAGACAATAGAACAGTCTGTGATGGCAGAAGAACAAGTTGAGGCCCCAGCTTCACAAAATGTTGAAGGTCTGACTGTACCAGTTTTACCGGTACAAATTACTGCACAAATGGCTCAGCAAATGGCCACTTTCTTTCAACAAATGGCTGATAATCTGTCAGCCCAAGCCCAAGTACAGACCCAACCCCCACAAGGGCAACATGAAATAGAGAAGAGGGATAAACCTATGGGTCAGAGCTCAAGCAGTAATTTGAGAAAGAGAAAAGAAATTGAGGAGCCCCGAGCTCAGGGATATAACAGAGGTGGATCATCAAGGCAGAGACCACCAAGCTCTAGTCGTCGAACAAGTAGAAGTTCCTACCCTTCTCGTCGATGTGAAGCTTGTGGAAGATATTATGGTGGGATATGCTATAAGGCTATTGGAGCTTGTTATAACTGTGGAGGCACAGGACACTTTGCCAAGGACTGCACCAGTAGTCGCAGAGTTGGACCACCTCCTACTACTGCAGAAGGATCAGTTCAGAGCCCTGTCACTAGAAGTTCACAACCACATAGGAGAGGTAGAGGCAAGGGTAGAGGTAGCCTAGCAGGCAGGCAAGGCACAGTGAAACATTCAGAGCAAGACAGTGCTCCAGCCAGAATCTATGCAATAAGACAGAGGGAAGAGGTCGAGACATCTGATGTTGTGGCTGGTACCTTCTCAACTTTTAATCAAGATGTGTTTGTGTTATTTGATCTGGGTTCTACTCATTCTTATGTGAGTGCTAGCATCATTGATTGTATTGTTGTTCTATGTACAAAAATGGACTTTGAGGTGCTAGTAACAAGTCCGCTAGGATAGGAGGTCAGGGTTAATAAAATGTATAAGGATTGTGATAATAAGTGAAATTAGTTTTGGAAGAGTTTATCGGCGAAAAGTATTTTCTAACACACCATAAATTATAAGCTAAATGGCAAGCCTACTTAATGTAAGGCAAGAGGACGTAAAAGTAAGATGCGGTAATAGAATTGTTATAGATGAAGGTAGAGATGTTCCAGTTGTTAATTGTTAATGGATATTGTAATCAGAATAAGTTTTAGGTATCGGTGAATTCGAAAAGGATAAAAGATAGGAAAGTTTGATCTATTGGGATGTATCGTAGTAACTATGCAATGTTCTTGATGTTTATCTTTGTAATTGCAGTTCTGATCGACTTGAGATTACTGTGTAGAGCTACGTACTACCCGATAGTATACATAGATAAGAATAGTTACCAACGACATCTGTTTTGGTATAGTTATGCCAGGACAGAATTTAATTGTTAGAAATAAGTTTGAAAATCCTACTTAGGGATCTAAAAATCAAAGGTTAGAATATCGAAAGGTTATAGTTCAGTACAAAAGGAAGTAAGTTATAGAATATTGTGAGATAAGCGAGTTATGAAAGTAAAAAAATTCGAACAATTGGTTCAAATATAACAAAGAAATGTTACGAATGTGAGAAAGACTATGGACTAGAATGGTCAGAGGACCAATGACTAGATAAATAATTCTAACATGACCTCAAGGTTCATTCAAGAAGGAACATGAATCGAAATATTAGACAGGACAATAGTAAGAGAAGATTGGTGATATACAAACAAATTAAACGTTGTATTAGATTGTTAAAAGTCTTATACAAATTTGAGGAAAAGAAGATTATACGATCGTATAAAAAGGAAAAAAATAAACGTATGACTATTGTAAGATGACTATTGGGTAAAATTTCGTGGACGAAATTTATTTTAAGGGGGGGGAGAATTGTAACACCCCTATGTTCGGTAATGCATTCTACTGTTCCGGTGACCAGTGTTGTCCGGACAGCTAGGATGCCTAGAACTACACTTCGATATGAGTGAGGAGACATTAAATAATGAAATACAAGAAAAGAAAATACAAGAAAAACAAAGGAAAAATAATAGTAAAGAAATGCAACCAAGTTAAGCGAGCCGGGAACCCTAGGTGGGTGACCGCACGGGGAAGTCACGGTGTGGACCGTTGACTAGCCCTGGACCACGGGAAACCCTGGAAATTAATTTTAAGACTTAAAGAGACATCAATTGAAGTATAAATATCATTAGAAATATCAAAGAAAAATTAAATAATTAGTACAAAGAAAAGTGAGAAATCGAAAAACGGACAAAACCCGGTGTTACCGAAAAATCGGGAATGCAACCCGAACAGGGGCATTGTGGTCATTTGACACCCCGAGTTGTCTTTTGACCTAAATGTCCATTAAAAATAAATAATATTACACTTGGAAAATATAATAAAAAATTAATTTAGGGGTACCTAATATACATAGCAAAAATGGAGTTCAAATTAGGTAATTAACATATTTAAACATATAAAATAATTGATTTTATGTAAGTGGAGCACTATGGGGATTAAATAAATATTATGTGGGACACTTAAGAGCTAAAATGGGCAGAATATTTCATCTTCTTCAACCTTTCAAAAGGGCAGCTGAAACCAAGAATGGAGTTCCTCCATGGATGCATGGGTTAAAGCTTCATGCAAGCTTGATCTAAGCCACTTTCCATGCACCTTCCTTCATTAAAGTTAATCCTCACACCATGGGCAGTAGATAGGCAACAAGAAAACCAAGTTTTGGATGGTTTTGAAGAATTTCCAAAGTGGTAAGTTTGTATTTTTTGGATTGTTGCTTGGATAAAGTTTGTAAGGGTGTTATGAGTGTTTGATTTATGAAGAAAATTTTGAGGTTTGATGTTGAATGGGAATGTGTACTTTTGGCAGCCATGGAAACACCTTGAAGATAGTTTACTCTTGCTTGTAAATGGTGGATTAGAAGGTTGATTAATTATTTATGTGTATGGGTAATCATTTGGGTAATGTATATTTAGAATATGTAAATGTGAAATGAAATTTAAAGCTTGGAAATTAATGGAATGTAAATGTACCATTGTGGCAGTTTGTTAGCTCTTGAAGAATGCTGGAATTCATGCTTGGTTTATGGAATAATGATGTTAAAATGTGTTGGTTGTTATGGCAGTTTGAGTGTATGTATGGTGGTGTGAAGTTGGATATGTAAATGAGCATGAATTGGTGATTGAATTGTTGTAAATTGAATTGGACAAATTCTGCACTTGTTGGTGTACATTGAATGTAATTGTAAGCTGCCAAAATGACCTATAATATGTTGTAAATTATGTTTAGGTTGTGGTACAACTAGAATTAGTTTGAATGTTAAGTTTGGTGAGTGTTAAAAGTGATGTTTGATATGTATGCAAGAATCGCAATAAGGCAGTTTGAGTTTTAGGCCTAGAACTTTAAGTGTGTGGCTCCAATTGGTATGAGACCAATTGGAGGTGAAACTAGGCACAAAATTTGCCAACTTTCATGAAGAAAGCTTACCAAAATTCTGCTTGCAAGGTAGCTTGAAAAATGACCAAATCCGGATTAAGTGCAAATGAGGCCTGAAAATTGACCATTTGGGCAGCAGTTAGTGTTTAGGCCATAACTCACTCAAAACAGGTCCAATTGACCTGAAATTTTGACCATGAATAGTTAAGACCCATATCTACAAGTCTTATGAAGACACCAAAGCCCAGAAATGACCATAAGCAAGCCAAATAGCTTGCACAAGTTCGGGTCCAAAAACTGGCCGAACCAAAATTGACCTAAAATGACCTAAAGTGATCATTTTTGATGCATTTTGACCAGCAATAGTAAAATGACCATAACTTGGTCTACATAACTCAGAATGACCTGAAATTTTGCCCCGCGTTCCATAAGACATAGATCTACAAGTTTGTAGTTTTGATCGAAACCCGAAAACTGAGGGAACTAGGTCGTCCGGCTAGGTCAAACTAGTATCCTGGAATCCAGCAAATTACAAGAAAATGCAGTATACACGAAAATGAACTTGGTAACATGTACCAACCCTAAAAGACTATCGAATGTGACATATTAGTAACGTTAAAACCTAAATTACCTAAAATGCATCGATGGTCAATATATTAAGTTGATTAAGCAATTAATAGCATTCAGTGAATTATTTATCAAACATTATCGTTGGAGACAGTTTAATTAAGTACTGAAACACTTCAAATTGTGTTTCTCAGTTAGCAAAGACTCAGGGAAGGGGAAGGAAACACTGAGTCAGAGCCAAGAGACAGTTATCAGAGGTTTGTGCACAACTAGTTTTTAACTGATTTTGTTTGAATATTTCATATGATTAAATGACATATTTTTCTTATGTATTATGTTTAACAAGCATTGGATTTAATTCAATGATTATTGAAAATTGTTATAGTATGTATGAATTTAGCTTTGTGAAATGGTATTTCCACAAGTATTAAGCATTGTTATGGATTGAATAAACTATGTTTTGAAAAATTGTGATAGAACATGTTTTGAATTGTGATGGTAATTTTCATGGAAAATGCAAATTTATGATTTGAATTGTGATGAGCATAAAAATTATTGGATATTGGAATTGAATTTGAATCGAATTATATTGTGATTTATGCTCACTAAAAGGATTGTGATATTGTTTTATATCTCACTATAGATGCTTGACTAGGTTATTACCCGTCTCTCTCATTTGTTGAGAAGATAATGGAGTTAGTTGTGTTTTGATTACCATGGTACGTGCACAGGCTTAGATTTTCCTCTGATTTGAGGTTAGATCTAAGTTTTTTATCATTATGGCCCTTGCGGAAGATTCATTATTGTGATGGTACTGTGCACGATGATTCGACCTCCCGACCATAGGGAGTTAAAATCTGATTCGACCTCCCCGACAATAGGGAGTTAGAATCACATCGAATATGGCCCTTTCGGATTAGTCTTGCATAGTTAGTGAGATAAAGAATGGCTTTTGAGATAAAGAATGATTTTTGAGATACAGCATATTTTTGAGATCTGACATGATTTTTGAGATCTGACATGGTTTTTGAGATACAACATGGTTTTTGAGACACAGAATGTTTTTGAGCAGTAAGGAATTGTGATTACAATTATGATTTATGTATAATTGATTTTGTTGGAACTACCTTAAATTGTTAGTCATGATTTGATAAATTGAATTTTGTGATCAAAGTCATTTTATACGAATGATTTACATCATTAGCAATAAATATTTTGAGTTTTGGGATTTGATGAGTATTCAGATTTCCAACTTATTTACTGTAAATTTTATCAATGTATATTGTACTATGTTTTAAATTATAGTTGTGCACCACTGAGTTCACCACTCAGCGATAGCTTTGTATGCTGTCGCAGGTAAGAAGAGCATAGAGCAGTGAGTAAGTTTCTTTGAAGACACTTTCAGATAAGCTCTAGGTATATTATAGGTATACCCATGTACATAGGTTTTGATGTATGCATGTAATAATATGTATGTAAATTATTTGAGCAGTTGTATAAAAACTCTTGTAAAATATTTTGGTATGTAATTAAAAGTAAATTATTGTAAATGTAAATTTAAGATTTCATTTACTTGAATAGTTTTGTAATATAAATTTTGAGTCTTATAATCAATGAAATATTTCTTCATGATGAGATTAGTTTGAAAATGAATTGCTTGTTTATTGAGAATTGAATTGTGAATTGAATTAAAGTTTATTGGAGTTGTATTTGAGAAAACATATTGGGAGCATTTTCTTTTGCAGGATTGAAGAATTGTTTTCTCAAAATACAGCCGGCACTTTGCCGAAATTTTGAAAAAAAAATTTTATAACACCAGATTTTAACCGATGATTTAAATTTCACGAAAATTATTTTAAAATCCCTTGTAGTAAATCTAATGGGTTATCGGTAGGCGAAGTACGGTAATTCATTAGGTGTACTACGAGATCATGTTGCATCTTACAGGGGAGTAGGGTGTGACATTGCCAATTTTCAATTTTAGTGAGCTAGATTGATCTAGCATAAAGTCCTATTTACCTTGGTTTTTAGCTTCTGGTCAAAGAAGCAAAATTATAGCTCTATGTCTTATTGCACGCGGGGAAAAATTTCAGGTCATTCCGAGTTGTATAGACCATGATATGGTCAATTTACTAAAGCTGGACAGATTGCACCTTTAGTGCAAAATTTGGTCAATTTCTCAATTTTTGTGTGCTAGATTTGTCTAGCTTAAAGTCCTATTTCTCTTGGTACTATTCCCTTCAGTTCATTTCATTAGTCAACTTATAATGTTGACCCTTGATGCACTCTGTGTGAGTCAATTCTAATGTCACCAATATGTCACATTTTATAGCCCTTTAGTGTTGGTATATGTTACCAATTTCATTTCCAAGTGTATTGAATTTTATTGCAATTTACCGGATTTCGGTGTACTATTTTGACCTAGCTGGACGACCTAGTTTCCTCTGTTTTTGGGTTTCGGTCCAAACTACAAACTTATAGGTCTATGTCTTATGGAATGCGGGACAAAATTTCAGGCCATTCGGAGTTATGTAGACCAAGTTATGGTCATTTTACTATTGCTGGTCAAAATGTATCAAAATTGGTCACTTTTGGTCATTTTAAGTCATTTTAGGTTCGGCCAGTTTTTGGATCCGAACTTGTGCAAGCTTTTTGACTTGCTTATGGTCATTTCTGGCTTGGGTGTCTTCATAAGACTTGTGGATATATGTCTTAACTATTCATGGTCAAAATTGCAGGTCAATTGGACCTGTTTTGAGTGAGTTATGGCCTAAACACTAACTGCTGCCCAAATGGTCAGTTTTCAGGCCTTAAATGCACTAATCCGGATTTGGTCACTTTTTAAGGTCAGTTTCTAGGCAGAATTTTGGCAACATTTCTACATGAAAGTTGGCCTATTTGGTGTCTAGTTTCACCCCATATTGGCCTCATACCAATTGGGTTCATAGTTTGGCACTTATGGCCTCATTTAGGTGCTGCCTTCAATACACAACCTGCTCAAAGCACATACACTCCCAATTTGATGTTCCTTCTCCTCCTCATTACTACAATATTCAATCAACAACACTTCCATACATATATTGTACACCATTCCAGCAACAATTCTGGGCAGAATATTCAAGTGGTCAATGCACACAATTCATCATTAAGTTCAACATTCACTTCCACCAAAATTCAACATATCTCAATGTCAATATTACACATACACTTCAACATAATCATACTTTGATATCACTTACACTTGCTGCCCACAATTTATCATTAGCTTATATCATTAATAACTACATGTTCACACATAATTTCATGCTATTAGGGGCTACCAAACTTGGCAAACCTTGGCAGTTTGCTCAAGGCATCAAAGTTCCATTTCACATCCTTAATTCAAACACTACATGCATATACTTAGATACAAACTTACTACAACTTTCATTTGAATTAATCAACCTTCATTTCCATTCATTAGAAGTAAAAATAACTCAAGCTCAACAAAGGTTCATGGCTGCCCAAAAATGAAGCAACAACACAAATCTCCAATAATTGTTTCAAACTATAATTTAAATTTCTCAATTTCAATCAATTCAAGTCCTATCACTTCCCATACATATACCCATATCAAACATCATCTTC
The DNA here is from genome assembly GCF_030052815.1 of Hevea brasiliensis. NCBI lineage: Eukaryota > Viridiplantae > Streptophyta > Magnoliopsida > Malpighiales > Euphorbiaceae > Hevea > Hevea brasiliensis. The sequence continues at coordinate 4,879,497 of NC_079507.1, forward strand.
AAACTCATCTACATCATTTAAACACATCAAAATCCCATGAATTTCTTGGCTGCCGAAATGAAGTGCTCACAAAATATACATTAATTTATTCAATTTCTTCACAAATCAACTCAACCAAAGCTCAAAACAAGATCTAATGAAAGAAAATGGGGAGACTAAGCACTAACCTTAATTCAAGAACTTTCCAAGCTTGTGAAACTTCAAAAGTTTCCTTTCTTTTTGCTACCTATAGCTTTCCCATGATGTGAGGACCAATTTTAATGAAGGGAGTCTTGAGTTTTAAGTTGAAAATAATAAGTTTGGTGAGCTTGCATGGAACTCATCCATGGAGGAAAGGAAGAGCTCCTTTTCGGCATTTTAGAGAATTGAAGAAGATGAAGTGAGTTAGTGGATTGTTCCTTGTCATCTTATGTGTTTTATATGCCCACTAACTTAGGTTTATTATTATTATAATTCAAAGTTTCAATCTTTGCAAATTCATCCCCCACTTTTCCTTTAATTGCATTTCATATTTAATTTCTTTTTTTCATTAAATTTTCAAAATATAATACCACTTATTTTTCATGGACATTTAAGTTAAAAGTCAACTCTAGGTGTCAATTAACCAAAATGCCCCTCTTCGGGTCAAGTTCGGACTTTTTCGGTAACACCGATTTACTCCTTGTACCACCGATTTCTTTAATTTTTTTATTTTTCGTTTATACTAACTTTCTATTTTTCTTTGACATTTTCAATGTCAATTACACCTCAGTAAACCTTTAATTATGTCCCGAAAATATTTCTCGGGGTTCCCAGCGTCTAGGGTTAGTCAACGATCCTCGCCGTAACTTCCCTGTGCGATCACCCATCGCTACGGGTTTGGCTCGTTTAACTTAGTCACATTTTCTCTCTTTCATTTTTGTTTGATTTTTCTTGTATTTTCTTTTTATTTATTTCATCATTATATGTCTGTTCATTATCACCGAAGTGTAGTTCCAGACATCTTGACTTGCCTGGACTGTTATTTGACTACTGGAGCAATAGTGTCACACCCTACCCCTCTGTAAGGCATAACATGATCCCGAAGTATACCTAATGAATTACCAACTCCGTCTACTGATAACCCATTAAATACACTACAAGGGATTTTAAAAACTTTTCTTACTTCTTTTACAGTGGTGAGCACTATTTACAGGTGTTAAAGACTTTGGTGAACTGAAGTGAAACAACTAACTCATTTGATTTATTTGGAATATCTGTAAAAATTTTGGCAAGGTGCCATTTGTATTTTGGACAAAACAGTTCTTCAGAAAACCTGTAAAAAGCACTTCAATTATTTTCCAAATCTCAACTCTAACATTTTTCTCAATACAACACATTTCTCAACTCAATTCCATAGAAATTTTTCAAAGTCTGAGATAAGGAAATATAATACAATTTTTACAAGTCAAATAACTCATAATAAATTTACAACTTCAAGGTACAATTTGAATTTACAACTGCTCAAAACCAAAAACAAAATGTACATACAGTGTCATACATTACAGTACAAAATGCAAAATATTGGTATACTCATTATACCAGGTAATCCCTCACTGGATGTATTAGCAGCCTAGTCTGCTGCCCTGTCTGTCTCTCTACCTGCGACAGCAATAAAAAGCTATCGCTGAGACAATGTCTCAGTGGTGCACAACATTAACCAAATACAATTTTAATTCACAATTCATAAATCATATCAATAGTGGATACTTAAAACCATAGTTAAATTCAAGACAATGAATGTCATAAGGAATTTAAACTCCAATTCACAAATTATCAAAATTCATAATAACACAATTTAGTCAAATAGTTTAAGAATGCCGTATTGCCAATTCATGCACAATTTGATCAAATAACTGAATAATACCTTTTTGTAAATCAATAACACAATTCGATCAAATAACTGAATAATATCGTTTTGCAAATCAATAACACAATTCGATCAAATAACTGAATAATATCGTTTTGCAAATCAATAACACAATTCGATCAAATAATTGAATAATATCGTTTTGCAAATCAATAACACAATTCGATCAAATAATTGAATAATATCGTTTTGCAAATCAATAACACAATTCGATCAAATAATTGAACAATACAATGTTGCCAATCAATAACACAATTTAGGTCATGACACAAATTTTTCCATATATGCCGTGTTGTACACCACGACAAGACATACTCACCCCAATAATCGAAATCAATGAGGGAGGAAGCTAGCTATCTAATGAGTACTCATCCATACTCACCTCAGACTGGGAAGTCAAAGAGGGAGGAACATAATCATACTCACCCCAGACTGATAAGTCAAAGAGGGAGGAATAATCACACTCACCCCATTAATGGAGGAGGAACATAGTATCAGTGTCATGCCAATTGTGAGTCAAAACAATTCCAAACATTTTATTCAAATGATCCGTAAGAATCCAATAAATTTCCAAAGTTATAATTTCATTCACAAATTGGCAACACAATTCGTAATTCACTTCAATTTCCACAAAAACCATTTACAGTGCTTTTCAATCAATAAGTATCCATCAATATCATTCAAACAATTTTTCACAGTTTCAAACCATTCACAATGTTTTTCAATCAATAAGTGTCCATCAAACACATTTCCATAATTTAAAACAATAATATACAAATAGTCAATATTTATTTCAATTGAAAATTTCAAAAGAAATAGCCGTTGTGCACAAACCTCTGATGACTGTCCCCCTGGTCTGGACTCAGTGTTTCCTTCCCTTTTGCTGAGTCCTTGTTAACTGAGAAATACAATTTGGAGTGTTTCAGTACTAAATTAAACTGTCTCTATCGATGGTGTTTGGTAAATAATGCACTGAACTCAATTATTCACTTAATCACCTAATATACCGACCCTCGTTGCGTTTTAGGTAAATTAGGTTTTAGTGTCGTTAATATGTCTCATTCGATAGGGTTTTAGGTTTGGTATGTTTTACCAAACTCGTTTCTATGTATACTGCGTTTCCTTGCATTTTATTGCAATTTGTCGGTCCAGGGATCTTGGTTTGACCTAGCCGGACGATCTAGTTCCCTCGGTTTTCTTGTCTCGTTCGAAACTACAAACTTGTAGATATATGTCTTTTTGCTCTCGTGGCAAAATTTCAGGTCAATCCGAGTTAAGTAGACCAAGTTATGGTCATTATACTATTGCTGGTCAAATGGTACCATTTTAGGTCAATTTTAGGTCAATTTGGTCAACTCTGGTTCGGCCAGTTTTTGGACCCGAACTTGTGCAAGCTTTTTGACTTGCTTATGGTCATTTCTGGGCTTTGGTGTCTTCATAAGACTTGTAGGTATGGGTCTTAACTATTCATGGTTAAAATTTCAGGTCAATTGGACCTGTTTTGAGTGAGTTATGGCCTAAATACTCACTGCTGCCCAAATGGTCAGTTTTTAGGTCTCAAGTGTACCTAATCCGAATTGGTCATTTTACACATCAACTTGCAAGCAGAATTTTGGTATGGTTTCTCAATGAAAGTTGGCACATTTTGTGCCTAGTTTCACCTCAAATTGGTCTCATACCAATTGAGGTTACACATTTCAGGTTATGGGCTAAAATGTACACTGCCCTCAATATGCATTTCACACCCCACTTCAAACACACATATACCTTGCAATTTGGTTCACTTCCCTACCAATCTGTTTTGGTGCATTAACCACAGTATAATCTACTTTACATTAACATTATTTTGGGAAGATTACCATTACCCTCAACACACCAAATATAATTCACATTTACAATATCTCAATACCATTACATACACACCTAAACACCACTAATTCTCACATACACTTTACACAATAATTTCATACACATATCCTTCATTCCTTAATGCCACAATTCTGCCAACACTCCCATGAATATACACATTTATTCAAGTGTCCCCAAGGCTGCCCAAATTTGTCCTTCAACATCAAAGTGCTGTCCAAGTTACCAATTCCCATCCAAGTGCATAAATCACCATATAAACATGAAATAATTCACTAGATTATTAATTTACCATGATCAACATTATTTCTCATCAATTATATGCATAATAAATCATCAAATGTGTGACCCCATGGCTGTCCAAAAATGGCTATCTCAATAACTATTTAAACTTCAAAATTTCCTTCACAAAACCAACACCCATAACATGCACACAAAACTTAACAAAGCTATCTTCAAAATTATGAACTTACCTTATGCTTGGAGTTTGTTAAACCTTGCTTAAACTTCTCAAATTTAGTATCAAACTCTTCCTTGTGATGAGTAGACAAAGTTTCATGAAGGAACTTAAGAGATTGGAGTTGAAAATGGAGAGTTAAGAGAGCTTGCATGAGAAATGGCCATGGTTTTTCCTCTCACCTTCATTCACGGCAATGTTGAGATCACTTTGAGGAAGATGAAGTTCAGCTGATTTAGTGGAGTTACAGCTGCCCTATTATATGTTTATTTTATGCATTAGTGGTCCACTCACAATTTTAATCATATTTTAAGCTAAACTTTCATTTAATCCCACATTAAACCCTTGATTTTAGCTATTTACTTTAGGTACCACCAAATTAATTTTTTTTTTTTCTAAGTGTAATACTATTTATTTTTAATGGACATTTAGGTCAAAAGACACTTCGGGATGTCAAATGACCATAATGCCTGTTAGATTACGTTCGATTTTTCAGTATTACGGGTTTTATGCTTTTCGATTTCTAACTTTTCTTTGTACTAATTATTTAATTTTTCTTTGATCTTTCTAATGATATTTATTATTCAACAAGGGTCTATTTAAGTCCTAAAAATGTTTTCCAGGGTTCCCCACAGTCCAGGGCCAGTCAACGGTCCACGCCGTGACTTCCCGGTGTGGTCACCCATCGCTAGGTTTCCCGGCTCACTTATTCGGTTACATTTCTTTGCTATGATTTTTTTCCTTTGTTTTTCTTGTATTTTCTTTTCTTGTATTTCATTATTTATGTCTCCTCTCTCATATCAAGGTGTGGTTCTAGGCATCCTAGCTGTCCGGACAGCACTGGTCACCGGAACAGCAGAACGCACTACCGAACTTAGGGGTGTTACAAATAGAACGTACAGAACACGTATAGGGAGGATGTTACACAAATAGTCAACAGTTACAATGTGTAAAATTATAATTTAGTCCTTATAATTAATCCTTTTGCAAAAACTACTCAAATGAACTCTAAAAATTCTAAAACTTTACTTCGCGGTCCTTAGCAATATTACTAAGCCAATGCAAAAGGAATTATAATTTTCTAAGCTACCATGAATATTTTATGGATTTTTAATCCAATTTAAGCACTAGATAATTAAGAAAAAGTAAGGTTCGGGTTTATCTATGCCGATTCCGACCATGGGAACGCGCTCGGGACGTCTGACAATGGTGGGGTAGCCAAAATCTCAATCTAAAAAATCTCAATCTAATTCCAAGACTTTTTCGGTAGCTAGTCTGTCTGACCCTGAAATTGCAGATCCGAGCAACTGTGGAATTTCCACAAATTGAAGGTACCTACGCGAAGCCCACAACACAGGGGTTAGTATATAATTTTTACGAAATTTTCTAAGCTCATTTAGTGCTCGAAAAAATACTACGAAGTTTCGTGGGACCCATCGAAAAATAATGTCAGAAAATTTCGAAATTTATATTGCCGCGAAGCTTTCGACGAGTGGAGCACTCCGGTACTCTCGGTTTTCTAGTGGGGTTTACGGTTTGCGATAAATCTAGCCCAAAAGTCAAAATGGGCTAAAATTTCCCGGATAAAAATTGGGTAAACTGCTCGATGGATTTTGGTGTTCTTGGTGTCTATGGAAAGCTCTCGAGGTGTGGATGAGGTTTGACACAAGATCCGGTCCAATCGGTGGCCGGATCGGCCGAAATCAGCCCGGGAAGCCAAAGCAGCGCTCTGCGTGTTGGGTGGTCTTCGCGCGCGCTTTCCCGGCGTACCAGGTGGCGGCCGGCGAGGAGAGAAGGCTGGGGCAGCACGCCGGCGAGGGGAGGAGGGCTGAGTGGCGGCTGGTCGGCGTGGGGAGGAGGGAGGAGAGAGAAAATGGGAGAGAGAGGAAGAGGGACAGGACGCGCGGGAAGAAAGAAAAAGGAAGAAGGAGGCCCGTCCGATTCAACCGGTCCGATCCGATATGGTTCGATTCGGCCAGTTCGATTCAATGTACCCGAAATTGAATTTTTTACTTTGCCTTGGGACTAAAAACGAGGTCCAAAACTTTCGAAAAAATTCTAGAAAACTCAGAAAAATCCATAGGGTTTAAATATATTTTTAGTTTTACCACGTGGTCTTTAAATAGATTTTTAAAAATCACTAAAGTTTTATATTTTTGGGAAATCAAATCCGATTTTTAAAATCCGAAAAATTTCAAATAATTTTCCAAAATTTAAATAAAATAAAATATTAATATTTACCCATAAAATAATAAATTTAAAAATTATGGGTGTTATAAGACTAAAATCCAAGAATGTTCAGCAGCCTCCCAATCAAGACTATATCAATGAGGGAAGAAGTTAACTCTTTTTATGACTTGGATTGTAGCAGTTTTATTTTGCACGTGGGGAATCAACATTTCTATTATCTGCACACTGGGTCTCCTCATGCTTTTGGATATCATGCTACTATTCAAGATGATTACCCCCGCACTCTTAAATTGTTTGTCTTCGAGGAAACCAACTGCAGTGCATCCGAATTTAATCCAAAAATTATTTATTCTGCCAGTTTTGATATCAAAACTTCATTCATTAATAAGGGTGATATCATGAACTGCAATATCCTTAGCCCAGTAAGCTTTTAATTTTGTGTTTTTGTTACGATAAATGATACAACTTTGATTGTTCAGAACCATCCAACTTGTTACTGTGCTGAAATGGCTTAACCTTACTGTAATTCTTTTCTGATGGGATCATTTTGGTTTTAGCTTGTATGAGGAAATTTCCTTTGTTGCATCCTTCAGTGCTTTTTTATTTTTGTAGTATTTTTGTTTGGCTTTTGTTGGAATTTGATAATGGTTGTGCAGGGAGAGAAGCATGAGAGCATGAAGAGGAAACAAGAAGATAGCTGGAAGCATGAGAGCATGAAGAGAAATAAGAAGATAACTGGAAGCATGAGAGCATGAAGAGGAAATGTTTGCTGATTTTACAACCACCGCAAGTGCACGGATCGCTAACAACCAAAGCATGAGTTAAGTATCGTTTCCACGAGAACCGTGTTGAGTATCGAACTATAGTGATTTTAATTATCTAGACGATCGAATTGTGGAGAATTAATAATTATATCTAAATTAAAAGAAATAAAAACTAAAATTCTAATGGATGAGAACATTCTAGAGCTAGGGTTTGACACTTCAATCAATTATAAAATCAACATAATTCATTCAATGATTGGGAGATTATTACTTTGATGGAAATTAATACTAAGTTATCTTAAGTCCTCTCTCAAGGCACTCAAGGTGTATTTTAATTAACCCAAACCCTACTTTCGTGGTGATTAAATTAATTAAAACGCTTTAAGATCTTTGATTAATTTTGGAACTCCACAAAGGTCATCAGCCTATCTCTAGGTCATATTTTCTAGGTTCAAAATCTCGATTTTCTAATATTAATCTTCACCTTTCAGTCCTTTAATTAGTATCTGTAATCAATACTAAGTGGGTACCAACATATAGCATGCATTATGATCACAAGAAATTGAATCAAAGAATAAAATACCCAATGTATTAAATAAAATCAAACCAGATCCATAATGAAATTGAAAGTGCTATATCTTAACCCTAGAATAGGGAACCTACTCACCCATGGTGAGTTTTACAATCAAGTTTATAAAAAGATAAAGAGATGACATGAGAAGAAAATAGAGTGAAAAAACCCAAAAGGAGATTTGTAGCCTTGGACTTTTAGAACTTCAGCTGAACTTCTCTTTTAGCAATCTTGCAGATCTTGTATCTCCGTTGCCTCTCTTGAAGTTGATGTGCCTCCTTGAATGTAAATCGGCTCCCTTGAATCTAAATTCTATTCTAAATGTAAATTCTACTCTCCCCTCAATTTCTGACTTGTTCTATTTATATCTGGTGTAAAAACCCTAATTTCAGGGTCCTATAAGCGTAAGGAATCCATCCGGGTTGAGTTGGAACGCAGAAAGTCGCACTAGAATCGCTGTCAGGAGACTTTACACGGCCCGTGTAGTGTTACACAGCCCTGCCCCCTGTAACTTTCTGCCACTCTTGTTTTTCAAGTTTTCTTTGTCTAAAAGGTTGCACGGGGTCCAGGAAGTTACATGGGGCAAGTTACACGGCCCGTGTAATGTTTTTGGCACTGTATTTTTCACGTTTTGACCTCCAAATCTCTTCCAAACTCGTCTTTAATTCTAGAACCACATAAAAACACCTGATAAGATTTAAAAATCAATGAATTGAGTTAGATTAACATGTCTTCTAAAATAATAATGAAAACACATAAAAATAAACATAAAAGGAGAATAAATGCTAACAAAATGCAATGAATGTTAACCTTAAATGTCTATTTAATTTAATGCAATCAAATACCCCCAAACTCAAACCTTTGTTTGTCCTCAAGCAAAGTAAAACTTTACAAAAACTCATTGGGGGTACTTAGAAACATAACTAAAAACTTAACTTGCACATAATTGGACACTCTTCAACTTTCATATCAATTCCCACTTTCAAGGCATACGGACCTCAACAATTGCCCGCTAGAACCTCACCCCCTTTATGGTGTTTCAACTAATTATTCCTCTATACAAGGCCATTAATAAGTCACAAATAACCTGTTTATCAGGATAGACTTGAGAAACACTTACTCCCCCAAATTTGCCTCTATTGTGGATAATTGTGATGAAGTGACTCAATTCCAACTCCATAGGCATATCTCATTTTTCTATCTCTCCTAATATAGCATACACTTTTCAAAAGATCAAAAGGTCTTTAAAAGGGTTGTAATGGGGTAAAAGGGATAATGACTTGGTTGCCAATGAAAGGTTTTTAAGGGATGCAAATATGAGAATAGCATTTATGCATAAAGTACCAAGTAAACTAAGTTTATTCTACTGATTTTATATAGAGAGGAGGGGCTTTTGGTTTTTATAGTGCCAAGCATACTTCCATGATATTTATCTTGGGACTTTTTCTTCTTCTTCTTCTTTTTTTCCTCTCTCTTTTTTTTATGTCCCTTTTATCCTCTCCCCCAAACTCATTGCTTTTGCTGGGTTGGAAAGGCAAATTTTTCTTTGATTTCAATTGCACACTTGCACTCTTTCTTGAGTTCTTCATCTTCTCTCCATTTTCCCTCTTTTTTTTTTTTTTTTTTTGCACTTAATATACTTTTTACTTATGCATTTAGCTTCCTCAAAAGGGTAGGTATGTATTTAGGCTAGGGGCTAGGTAAATAATATGGGTAAGCAATAAATTCTAAGGGATAAATATAGTCTTCAAGTTGGCTGCAATGGATATATATTTTAATTAAGGGTGGCTAAGGCTTAATGGAGTTATATCAAATAATGCCTTAATCATCTCTTCATCAAGCATATGCTAGGATTTCGCCTTGATAGGTCCAAGAGACATGTTCTAGAGCTAGTGAGACATTTTTAGATTTGCTTGTATAAAAAATTTTCTCCTAATTTTGCAAGTTCAATGTGACAGATTAATAACTATGAAAGGGTTTAACTAGTTTAACTCCACTTAAGTGATTAAGCTCTTCACAAACAACATATTAAAGCCTTTTTGCCCATTCAGTTACATTCATTCCTCTTTCCCAGAGAGTCCAATCATTAGCTCATCAAGGTTTTACTTATAATTCTAAGTTAAAAGCCTTTTGAAAAAGTCTAGAATTTTCAAAATTTGTAAAAATTTTCTGGATTTTTGATACACAAATATAATATAGACATAATAAGGTGATAAAATGCAATATATGAATGCAATGCATGAAATGTACCCCCAAACTCAAATTTAACATTGTCCTCAATGTCATCAAGATATCATAATCAGGTCAAGAGTAACATCATAAATGTAATAACAAGGAAAAGCTAATGGATATAGAATACTCGCCCTTGAAGCGTGCCTTCCCTTGAAGATTTGTGAGTTTGATCTCCATTGCTCATTTCAAGTGCTTCTTGAACCTACAAAGTGAACAAATATCAAAATTAAGTTTGGGAGGGTGATAAAATAAAAGAAATAGACAAATACAAATATTAAATTTAAAACTTGGGTTGCCTCCCAAGAAGTGCTAATTTAAGGTCATTAGCTTGACCCCTTTCAGAATTGCTAATCAAAAAGCGACTTTCACCCATAGTAGTTATCATACAACACCACATATGGGCCTTTATTTATGATGCCCTCAAGATTGGCAGGATTTGGAATAAGATTGCATATAGCACGAACAACACATGGTTTAGACTGATATGCTTGGGAAGAGGACTGCTTTAGCTCATGGAGGACATATGATGATGCGAGAGGTGTCCATGATAGAAAAGGGTCTTCTACTGGTGTATGTGTAAGCATAATTAATGAGCTCAAGTTGATAGTCTTGTTAATTTCTTCATCTACCACCTTCACCTCTTATTTATCTTCATGTAAGCACTTTTCTAATGACCCTCCAATAATAAAGGAGTTGTTTTCAATTTCTTCTTCAAGTAACTCCTGCTCTTGTGGGAACTCTACTGGCAAGTTATCTTCATAGGAATTTTGTTCTTGAGGTTTAACTTCTTCTATAGCTTCAAATTCCCATGAAGCTTCTTCATTCTCCCAACTTTGTTCATTTGTTTCCTCCTCATAGAGTGATAGCTCATTGTTCATCATAAGGTTGTCAAAATTTTCCAATGAAGCTATCACCTCTTCAAGTCCCACTCCCTTCTCTAATTATAGCTTGAATAGTTGGTGTGAAATATTAAGTTGATAGATGTTTGGAGGGTATTGGTGACTTCAAACCTGCAGTGAAGGATCCCAATGCCAATGGTAATCAAAATCTGCCATGTCATTCAATAAGTGAATGGCATCATTATGGTTTTTTCTAAGAATGTAATCACCGGTAGCCCAAGCTCCATAATCTACCCAATTCCTTATCACTTCATCCAGACCATTGTAGAATTTGAGAGTGAGTTCATAATTCAAAAGATTATGATTGGCAAATTGCTCTACCAATTCATTAAATCTTCTCCAAGCATCGTGAAAAGGTTCATTGTGTTATTGAATAAAACTTGTGAAGACTTGTTGATGAAATATCTCAATGTACCTCACAAGAAAAACAAGTAAAAATAAAATTAAACAAGAAATAAACAAAAAGATAAATAAGAATGTCTAGAGTAATCAAATCACTAATCATTCAATATCAAGCACGGGTCCCTGGCAACGGCGCCAAAAACTTGTTTGCTGATTTTACAACCACCGCAAGTGCACGGATCGCTAACAAGTAATAAAGTGATGAGTTAAGTATTATTCCCATGAGGATCGTGTTGAGTACCGAACTATAGTGATTTTAATTATCTAGACGATCGAATTGTGGAGAATTAATAATTATATCTAAATTAAAAGAAACAAAAACTAAAATACTAATGGATGACAACATTCTAGAGCTAAGGTTTCACACTTTAATCAATTATAAAATCAATATAATTCATTCAATAATTGGGAGATTATTACTTTGATGGAAATTAATCCTAAGTTATCTTAAGTCCTCTCTCAATGCACTCAAGATGTATTGTAATTAACCCGAACCCTACTTTCGTGGTGATTAAATTAATTAAAACCCTTTAAGATCTTTAATTAATTTTGGTACTCCACAAAGGTCATCAGCCTATCTCTAGGTCATATTTCCTAGGTTCAAAATCTCAATTTTCTAATATTAATCTTTACCTTTCAGTTCTTCAATTAATATCTATAATCAATACTAAGTGGGTACCAACACATAGCATGCATCATGATCACAAGAAATTGAATCAAAGAATAAAATACCCAATGTATTAAATAAAATCAAACCAGATCCACAATGAAATTGAAAGTGTTACACCCTAACCCTAGAATAGGGAACCTACTCACCCATTGTGAGTTTTACAATTAAGTTTATAAAAAGATAAAGAGATGACATGAGAAGAAAATAGAGTGAAAGAACCCAAAAGGAGATTTGTAGCCTTGGACTTTTGGAACTTTAGCTGAACATCTCTTCTAGCAATCTTGTAGATCTTGTATCTCCCTTGCCTCTCTTGAAGTTGATGTGCCTTCTTGAATGTAAATCAGCTCCCTTGAATCTAAATTCTATTCTAAATGTAAATTCTACTCTCCCCTCAATTTCTAACTTGTTCTATTTATATCTGGTGTAAAAACCCTAATTTTAGGGTCCTAGAAGCGTTAGGAGTCCATCCGAATTGAGTTGGAATGCAGAAAGTCACACCAGAATTGCTGTCAGGGGACTTTACACGGCCCATGTACTATTACAAGGCCCTGCCCCGTGTAACTTTTTGCTACTCTTGTTTTTCAAGTTTTCTTTGTCTAGAAGGTTGCACGGGGTCTAGGAAGTTACACGGGGTAAGTTACACGGCCCGTGTAATGTTTTTGGCACAATATTCTTCACGTTTTGACCTCCAAATCTCTTCCAAATAAGATATAAAAATCAATGAATTGACTTAGATTAACATGTCTTCTAAGATAATAATGAAAACACATAAAAATAAACATAAAAGGAGAATAAATGCTAACAAAATGCAATGAATGTTAACCTTAAATGTCTATATAATTTGATGCAATCAGGAAATAAGAAGATAAATGACAAAGTAAGATTAGATTATTATTTGTTTCCTTCTTGCCTTCCCCTTTGTTAGGGTTTGAATCTCTAATGAGGCAGTTGTAGGTAACTGGGAAAGAAAAGAATCAGGAAGAAAAGAAATAGAGAATTTAGAGAGAGTTAATAGCAGAGATAGAGAGAAGAAAGAATTAGAGAGATGAGAACTTCAGTTATCATTTCAAGTGTTCTTTCTACTTATTTATGCAACTTGACTAGCTTGATTTTTCTAATTGAAGTAGTTACAGCTGTTCTTATCTAAATGACTCCTCTTAACTACCTCTATAATAGTTCATCCTCTTAACTATTCTCTAGACTTCTTCCTTCTGTACTTTTTCCTCACATATGTAACAATCTTTAGCACCTTCTTGCCCTAAGAAGGGTGCAAAATCTGGAAATTTGGACATGATGAAAGAGGCATCCTCGCATGTTGCAGAATAGTGAAGCCATTTGATGAGAACTTGTGAGACTGGTAGACTGTTCCTGGTGATAATGCTTGATCGCAATGCTTTTTCAGTGGGTCTTTGTAGTTTTTCTTGCAACACCAGAAGCTCTATGCTAGGGTTTATGAAACCCTAAGAGAAAGAAATAGGGGAATAAAGGTAAGAATAGAAAGAAGAGAGAAGAGAGAGACTGTGTTCTTGCTAATTCTTGGAATGAATTACAACAAAGTGATTGTTGAAGTATTTATAAACAATAACTGCCTTGTAAATACTTCAGCTGACTATTCTAGCTAACACAACAGAGTTAGTTACGCTTCCTGCTAATTACTAACTCGTCAACTCCTCTAGAATTCCTAATCACATCTTATTCTTATATTTCCTCCTATAATATGTAATAATACCCCCTCTTCTAGTATTTTCTTGTCCCCAAGAAAGTGGAACTTCAGTGAACTGGCCTTCAGTAAAGCACTATCCTCCCAGGTGGCATCTTTTGCCGACAGATTAAGCCATTTTATAAGCCCTTCTTCTCAAGCATAGACACATGAGGCAAATCCAGGTGAAAAGTCACCTTCCCAACTTTTGCCAAAATTCTGTATGGCCTAAAACTTGGTAGGCAGCTCAAGGACTCATCTTACATCAATTTAAGTTTGCTAGCAAACTCCCTCCTAGTCCTTCTTTTGTCAGCCTGCTGTGTCATTCTGTGCTAGGCCACTTGTCAATTCTCTTTCAATAGATGCTTAAGCTGCTGCCTCTCTTTTAATAACTTCCTTACAGCCCCTACTGATGAATCAACTGAAGAATCTTCATAAAATGAGGAAGGAGCATACCCATACAATGCATCAAATGGAGCCATTTGAATAGCATTGTGAGAAGATGAATTGTGCCACCATTTTGCCATAGGCAACCAAGACCTCTAATTAGTGGGCTTTAAATGGACCATGCATTAAATTGGTTTTAACTCCCACATAAATTTTGTCTTTTTGATATAGAATCCCATTTTTCACATAATACCTAGAGATGGCATCCTTATCCAATGATAGCCTCTTAATTAAATTAGAGGCCTCTCATAAATAACAATCAACTTTTGCATCCAAGTAAGAATTACCACCGAATACATAGAATAAAAGTGGGTACCCACATCAATAGACCTCCTGGATAAAGCATCTGCCACATTATTTTTAATACCCTTCCTGTATAGCATTTTATAATCCAGTTCCAACAACTTGAGATACCTCTTTGCTGTAGATTATTATTTAACTATACAAAAGTGGCATTAATTTCGGAGTGTCCACCAAAGTGAGATTTGTGATAAAGAGCCAGTAGATGCTCTTTTAAACTCCTATTACTCCCTACATAGAGCTTATCCTTATAAAGCAAGAGGCTATCCTTACAAGAGTACCCAAGATGAGCCTGCTCATCTATTGAAGGATGAGATATTAATTCACGCTTCAGATCCCCATCATAATTGTGAGACAATTGAGTCATCCAAGTAGAGTGGAAGGAGACATGAAGAGTGTAATTCAAAGCATCTTCTCTGCAGTGTTCTAGACAAAGTATCAAGAACTTTGTTATCTATACCCTTTCTATACAAAATCTTGTATTGCAGCCCCAATAATTTAGAAACACCCCTTAATTGCAAGTTGGTATGCAATATTTGCTCCATCAAATGCTTAATACTCTCATGGTCAGTCTTAATAAAAAAAATGGACCTTGCTCTAAGTAATGTCTATACTTGGAGACAACAAAAGTAATGGCCAACAACTCTCTCTAACAGACTGACAAGGCCTTTGTTTTGGGACCAAATGCCTTAGAGAAATATGCAATGGGATGCCCTTTCAGTTGCAAGACTGCCTCCATCCTAGAACCACTAGCATCTATTTCAAAAGTAAATGGCTTAGAGAAATCAGGAAGTGCTAATACTGGTGCTTGAGACATGATTGTTCTAAGATTATCAAATGCATATTGAGCTGCATCAATCCATTGGAAAGCATCCTTTTTTAACGTATCAGTAAGAGGTTTACTGATTATACCATAATTGTGGACAAAT
Source organism: Hevea brasiliensis (assembly GCF_030052815.1). Lineage (NCBI taxonomy): Eukaryota > Viridiplantae > Streptophyta > Magnoliopsida > Malpighiales > Euphorbiaceae > Hevea > Hevea brasiliensis. Next base: position 4,894,811 of record NC_079507.1, read on the forward strand.
TTTCCATAATACCTCTTAAATTCTTTCACTGATTTAGGGGTTGGCCAACACATAACAGCCTGAATCTTGGCAGGGTCTGTGGTAACTCCCTTTCCAGATATATTAAGGCCCAAATAATCTATCTCAGTTTTGTTAAATGGACATTTACTGAGTTTGGCATACAGATGTTGTTGTTTCAACACTTCAAACACTAATTCCATGTGTTGTAAATGTTATTCCCGTGATGAGCTATATATGAGGATATCATAAAAAAATACTGACACAAACTTCCTTAAATAGGCTGAAATATGTGATCATAAGAGCCTGAAAAGTGGCAGGGGCATTTGTTAGCCCAAAGGGCATAACAGTAAATTCATAATGCCCATGATGCGTCTTAAAGGTTTTTTTATGAATATCAGGTGGACTCATCCTGATTTGGTGGTAACTTGCCTTTAAATCAACCTTAGAAAAGATTAAAGCACCATGAAGCTCATCTAAAGGATCATAAATTATTGAAATTGGGAACTTGTCTTTAATAGTGAGGTCCTTTAACTTTCTATAGTCAATGCCAAACCTCCAAGAACCATCCTTTTTCATGACAAGAAGTGTTGGAGAAGAATAAGGACTGGTGTTGGGTTTTATGACCTCATTTTGTAACATTTCATCTGCCAATTTCTTTATTTCTGCTTTCTGAAAATGAGGGTACCTATAGGGCCTAATATTCATAGGTTATGTTGTTGGTATAAAGGGAATAGAATGATTGTGACTTCTAATTGGTGGTAAGGTATTTGGATCTTCAAAAACACACTGATACTTATTTTATAGATTCTTTAATTCAACTGAATTAGTATCATGAGTATTTGAAACAACATTATCTACTGCAGTAATTTAAATTGCAGTTGAAGGTGATCGAGACACTTCCACACTGAATAAAGGAGTTTGAAAATCATTCCCTTGCTTTTATAAGAGCTGCTGATAACTCAAAAAATTCAGTAGCTTGGATTGAAACCCCATATCGCTAACTCTCTGCAATATTATCTCCTTCCCATCCTTCTTGAAACTAATTTTAGAATACTGGAAATCAAATAAAATGGGATTATAGTGTTTAAGCCAATCAACTCCAGGGATCATATTAAAATTGTCCATTTCTAACAATCTGAAGTCAAAGCTGAAAGGATATTGATGAATCTTTTAGCTAAATGCAGGCAAATATAAGTACTAGTAATTTTTCTACCATCTGCTACCTTAACAAAAATTACTGTTACTTCTACAAATGAAACTTTCAATTCCCAAGCTACTTTGGTATCCACGAAGCTATGGGTACTTCCACTGTCCACCAGAATTAGGAAAATTCCCTATTTTGAAACTTGCCAATAACCCTAATAGTTTTAGCCCTTTGAATTCCCTCCAAAGCGTGAAGTGAAAGAGTTATTGCCTTATCATTGTCAGGCACATCTCCCTCCATTGCATCATTGTCAGGTACATCTCCCTCCATTGCATCATGCCATTCTTCCTCCTCTTCTTCGTTTCCCTGCAATAGGAAAATTTCTCATTCCTTCTTAGTCACTTGTAAGGACATTAATGTTTTCTGTTTACATTGATGGCTAGGGTTGTATTTTTCTCCACACTTAAAGCAGGGCCTGGGTTGCTTAATTGAATTTGGATTGGTGGAATTGATGGAATTAGTCCTAGTGACAGGGCTGATTTGCAAAAGATTGACTGGTAGTAGGTAAGGTTTTCTACACAGAATTTGATTATTTTGAATTGGAATTCTGGTATGTAATTGGAGGTTTGGGAGCATAGGGATAACTTTGAGAAGGTTGATTAAATTTATAGGTGAGAGGTGCTGAAGGTGAGAAAGTGTTAAATCTGAAATTAGCTTGTTAGGGTCTAGAGTAAGGAGTGGATTTCTTGGTAGAATTTATGAGTTGTTCTTGCAATCTTGCAACCTCAGTAGCTTGAGAAAGATTAATTGGCTTCATCATTTTAACCATGGGTCTAATGTCATTCCTTAATCCACTAATAATGCTTGATAAAAAAAAAAAAAAAAAGATTCCCTATGTCAGGGATAACTCTTTCCAACCTGATTCTCCATCTTCAAATCTATCTTGATACTCTTCAAAAGTGCTTTCTTGCCTTAATCTCAGAAATTCTTCAACTACATTCCCAAATCCTTCATCCCCACACCTGTAACATAATTCCTTCTCAAAATCTTCTCTAAGAATGACCACCATCACCCTTACCCCAATTATGATATGCATCAGCTCTTTCTATCAAGAATAAACTTGTTATTCCCTTCCTCAGGAACCCCATACATCTCAAAATGCTGAGTACATTTCCTTAGCCAAGCCCTAGGTTCTTTGCTATTAAAAGTAATCAATTTAACTTTGGGTAAAATCTTGGACATACCTTCTGCATAAGTTGCAGATCCAGAGCTATTGTTATCACCTTTCTGAGTTACATTATTGTTCTCCTTTGATGTGGGAAGAATTCCCCTTCCCCCAATAGTAGCAACAGAGGCACCAGCTTCCTTATTGTCACCCTGATGCATTCCTCTACTTTTTCTAAGTAGATTTCCCCCAATTTTGGATCACAATTCTTCCAGAAGAACATTTCTGGTATCAATTATACCTTGTTGAACTCCTTGTTACACACTTTGCTTAATTTCTTCTTTCAATTCCTCCTTATTCCTTCTGGTTTCCTCTTGCAAAGCCTTAATAACTTCCTCTAAATTAGAGATCCTTGATTCCTGAGTAACTGCTCCAGATCTAGTCACCTTCACAGTGTTTCGAATCCAAAAAGAAAGCTAATCCCTCACACAACTTAGCTATGATATCAAATTATTATGGACCAGATCTGATACAATCTTTAGATAGAGATTGGAACTCAAAACAGAGAAGAAAGATGAGATGAGAAGAGAATAGAAGAGTGAAAGAGAGAAATGTATTCTGTTATTGATTCTTGTAATGCCTTATTACAGAAGTTCTCTCCATCATACAAGAGCAGTGTAACTGCATCCTAACAGAATGGCATAATGGCCTATAACAGATTCTGTTGCTAGTAAAGTATCTTTCCCTCTAATTCCTTAACTACCCAAGACTAACACTACTTATCATTATTCCTCTTTCTCCCCCTATAGTATGTAACAGATCACTAGTGAGATGGTCATCTTTATTAATACTTCGAAGATACACACGGACTGTTTTACAAAATTTGCTCCAGTAAGTTTGTTCTGTGATTTTCTTCATCACAGGAATCACATCCGCTATGATGGATTAACTTTTTGTCATTCTATATAAGACTACCACAGGCTAACTAAAGAATCACTTAATTCTTCACCAGGCTACCAAGAAACACAAACCTCGTGCCACAAATAGAAACCCAAGAATCAGTATTCGAATCAAACAGAAAACGCATAAAGCTAGAGAGAGCAGCACTAAAAATAGTATGAAACAAAACATGTAGTCACAAAGGATGAGTAGGAGCACTTTTAAGAAGTCACCAAATGGGGCAGTAGCACACCAGGGTGGAGTCCCCTCTTCAAGTCGACGAAGTAGGGGGAAGCCAGAGCGAAAACGATCACCGAAAACAGCCTCACGTGTTGGAGCGTGGGGCAAGGTCAATGGAACAAAAAGGGCACGTGAAGGCCATACGTGCTTCCAGGCGCTGAATTCTAGGGGAAGGCCAGTTGATGGCCAGCGGTGCTTCTAGGGTAGGACGTGAGAACAAAAGATCATCTTATGTGGGTGACCTCATTTCACAGTGGGTTTGGCACACACAGATAGAGTTCAAAGACATAGGACTCTTGAGAGATTTCAAATCAGAGAACTAAAATTCTCAAAGACAAAAAGTTGCCTATACACTTGGCTATACAAGGAATATATAATAATTAGGAATATATTGTTGACTTTCCCTAACAGCTCTTAAGCATTATTTTGGTGAGGATAAGAAGCTGATGCATTTAGTCATATAGCTACTGTTCTTCGTGAAATGAGTGAACATGTCATTGGTTTCGATAGGGTGAGAGATGATGATGATACTTGTTCTGATTTTGGTCTCATTTTCTAATGGGAAATTGCCTAATACGGTTTGTAGTTTAATGCATCCATAATCATAAGCATAAATAAAGTCATTAGGAAACTGTCATTAATTTGCAAGCACTTATTCTAGTGATTTGATATAATATGGTATTCTTATGGTTCCACAATCCAAACAAGCTTCTATTTGAATGCACTGCAGTGTTCTGCCTTTGAGGAGGCTTGCTTTGTTGTTTTTGTTCTTATGGTGAATAATTGAACTACTTGTTTTGAAAACTTGTAAGTGTTTGTTTGTGTAAAGATTGATGTACAAGAGTAGTGCCTGATTTGGAAATGAGTAGGCGTATGAATTTGGAAGATAAAGATTTTAAGATCTCTGTGTTATCTTCTACTCATTGCATAGTATTCAAGAGACATGATTATTCAGTTGTGTAAATTTTGATGTTGTGGCTATAAGTACCCAGGGAGAGAATTTATTTAGTCCTTGCATTTTCATTTTTTTCCCCTCTTTTTATTAATAGGAATCTTTTAAATCTTTTTATTCTATATAACATGGAAGGACATGGTGATTTTATTTTATATGATTGTGGCTGCATTAAACTGTATTATGCAATTTACTGTTAGAAAATGATTATGTTTATAGCATTTCATTTGTTATAGTTTAATTTAATTTAACACAATTGTGAAATAAACTATTGGCATTTCAGGGAATTTTGGTGGCAACAATTGGTTACAAATAGATTTATTATTTTGTGTCAGAGGCTGTAGCACATGCAACTTCATTCCACATATTGACATACATGCAAATTCATGTATATTTGATGAAGTTTTTCTTTAATATTTTGTTTTGAAGCTGGCTTTATGTTTTAGTTGTTACTTTGTAGGACTCTTGTCGTTGTTCCAACCAAAGAAATGGTTTTAGTTTGAAATTTCTTGGACTTGGATTAATTTATTTTTATTTTTATTTTCTTGGCATTTCAGATCAGTTGGACTAACATTTTCTATGATGTTTATTCCCTATCTACAATCTAATAAGCTATTAGTTTGAATTGTTGCCTGAGTTCCATTGATGGCACTTAGTGATTCTAAATTAGGTAATTGAGAAAAAGTTTCATCTCTGGCTAGTAAATTACGATAGCACTGGCAAAGTAATTTTGGGTGGTAGTCAAGGCAATGTATTTAGAGATTCCAAGCACCATACATTTGCCAAACAAATCCCTTTTGTATTCATTAAAAAAGTCTTCCTTATCCAAACCAAATTAGGAAGTTTATGGCATGATCCACGTCCAAATATAAGCAGTTTCATTTTAAAAATGTAAGTTTTCACGTGGAACACAGATTCATATGGTTACGGTTCTGAAACTATACCCTTGTATCAATCACATCCTAGGGTGCTGGCTATTCTTCCAAATGGTGGAGTTCTTGCTGACGCCACACAATGTTGTGAGGTAAAGAGTTAGCAAAACTATTTAAAAATCTTTAAGCTCACTCTTATATCTTTACCTAATTTATTGCCAAAGTAGATTGATTTTAAGAAGGAATCAATTGTTCAATTCATTGTTTTATCCTCATATCCTGTCATTACATTTGGTCCGTTTGCTTCACACACTACTATCTTGAAATCTTTATCTCATGCAATTGGTAATTTATTTGACCCTTTTAGCTTTTTCTCTTTGAATCTAATTTGTCCTCTTTTAATGACTTTTTTAGTGTACACATTGTGTTGGGATTATTGTTAGATTTACATTCATATTTCATTAGACATGCAATAAATAGCTTATGGAATGAATTTAACCTTTGAGAATTGACCGGTGAATATTGGGGTGTCTTATTTTCATGTTAAGGAATGAATCTTAAGTGTAAAAAGGTATGCCTCTATGTATGTTTATGTGTATCAGTTTACACTATGCATTTATGTCAGTTTGCAATCATCACTGTACTAGAAAAATCCATTGTAAACAAAATAGGTTATAGAGTCTACAATAAAGGATAAATTTTGACAATTGTCCCTGAACTTATCTAGTTGTAACATTAAAGTCCCTCAACTTAAAAATGTAACATAAAACCCCATCAACTTTCAAATTTTGTATAGTAAAATCTCTCTAACCTCCAATTATCAGTTTTTCAGTTAGACACTGACCTGTATAGTTCCAGCATGGAGCTTAGTTAGTATTTCTCTTTTCTCTCTCAAGCCATGTGTAAATTGAATCATTTTTTCTCTCTATAGGCAGAATAATTTTTCACGCGTAAAGAGAATAATTTTATACTTTGCATAAGAGATGAGAGAGAAATGTTGACTAAGCATCATGCGGGAGCTATTCACATCAGTTTCTAACTGAAAATTCAGTAATTGAAAGTCAAAGAGATTTTACTGTGCAAAATTTGAAAGTTTAGGGGGTTTTATATTACATTTTAAAGTTAAAAGACTGTAAAGTTATAACTATATAAGTTCAGGAACAGTTGTTGAAATTTATCCCTACAATAAGGGATGGGAAATTAGGAGACAAAAGAAAGAATGAAAGGAAGATAACTGGGGATATGTACTACCTTACTGTGTATGGCATCACCACTCCCTTGGTTTTCAACTATCTTTGTTTGATAAATGTCATGTGAGACAAATAAGACCTCTTTATTTAGGTTTTTGCCCTTCCCTCTCTGATTGGCAATGAGATTTGTGGTTATATATATATATATATATATATATATATATTGTATTTGAAGTGCAGGAGAAGTTCGTAAACTTCAAGAGAGAGCTAATTGTAGGCCTACAGTAAATTTAGTAGCTTATAAAGCTATGTCCACAACCTTTAAGCTCATAAAATGCTGTTTGTATGGAACATTTGCTTTCCCTTGCTATTTCTCAAAGTTCTGTTTAGAATAAGGGTGTTTGTGAGCAAAACCTTAAAAGTGCCATTGAATGGGGTTCTATGGGTCTAGTAGTAGCATTAGATTTGTAAGCAAGCTATCTAAACTATGGCCAATCCATAATCTTTTGGCCATTGTGTATTAAAATTTTTGCCTTCTGATATAATATTTCTTGTTTTTGGAATTGGGTATTTGTAATTGCAATGAAATGGGATAAATTTTGACAACTATCCTTGAATTAATCTAGTTGTAACATTACAGTTTTTCAACTTATAAATGTAACATAAAACCCCATCAACTTTCAAATTTTGCATAGTAAAATCTCTCTAATCTCCAATTACTAGTTTTTCAGTTAGACGCTGACCTAGACAGTTCTAGCATGGAGTTTAGTCAATATTTCTCTTTTATCTCTCAAGCCATGTGTAAATTAAATCTTTTCTCTCTATAGACAAAATAATTTTTCATGCGTAAAGAGAATAATTTTACACTTTGCATAAGAGAGAAGAAAGAAATGTTGACTAAGCATAATGCGGGAGCTATTCACATCAGTTTCTCATTGAAAAATCAGTAATTAGAAGTCAGAGGAATTTTACTGTGTAAAATTTGAAAGTTTAGGGGGTTTTATGTTATATTTTAAAGTTAAAGGACTGTAGTGTTATAACGATGTAAGTTCAATAACAGTTGTTGAAATTTATCCTAATGAAATGGCTTTATCTTTGTTGTAATAGCCATAATAGTTTTCACTTGCAATGCCAAAAGGGATGTGCAATGGTTGAGTAGTAGAGGAAAAGAGAGAGAGAGAGGGGGGGGGGGGGGGGGTTAGGTGGCATACCATAAAAGTGGTATATGGGTGGCTTAGGTAGTTATAGGTTGGAGTGTAAATGTCCCGTTTAACTATTTATTTTCCATTTAAAATTGTTCGGATACCCATATCAATGTAACTGATGTGAATAGCTCTCGCATGGTACTTATTCAACATTTCTCTCTCCTCTCTAATGTAAAGTATAAAATTATTCTCTTCATGCATGAAAAATTATTCTGTCTATAGAGAGAAAAATGATTCAATTTATACATGGCTTGAGAGAGAAAAGAGAAATACTGACTAGGCTACATACTGGAACTATCCAGGTCAGCGTCTAACTGAAAAACTAAAAATTGGAGGTTAGAGGGATTTTACTGTGCAAAATTTGAAAGTTGATGGGGTTTTATATTATATTTTTAAGTTGATGGACTGTAATATTACAACTAGATAAGTTCAGGGACAGTTGTCAAAATTTATCTATAGTGGTAGTGGTAGCACCTATTGATTAGTTTGTTTTTATTCATTTAATTTAATAGCCATTAGTAGGGGTGTATTGTTTTGCAACTGGAGCCAAACTAAAATTCGGTCTGATTTTTCCGTTCAATTCATTAATATTTCAGTTTCAATTCAATTGAGTTATCGATTCTTCAGTCTCAGATCTATTTTGTACAATTTCGATTCTTAAAAAAATTTTATGCTTTTTTTTTTTTATAAAAAGTCAAACATGAATTAACATTTAGGGCATAATTGGTATTGCTATTGGAACCACTATTAAGAAAATTACTTTTTTAAATATACTAAATTGAGAGTATTAAAAATAATTTAAAATCAAATTTGATAAGTTTTAATTATAAGAATATGAAAATAATAAAATAGTTTTTTCCAAACTATTTTTTTGAATAGTATCTAAAATAATATTTTTATTCAGAAAAGAGATGTCAGTCCTCCAAATACAATACCAAACAGGCACTTAAACTCTAAAATTGGTTTGGTTATTAACATACTATATATTATATAACATACCTTTTAGCTATTTTTAAATTTATAATCTTTAACTATATGATCCACATATATTTTAGAATTATGCATATTATATAATATTTGGGATTAAGGCTTAGTTATATATAATATAGTAGTACACGTACATCATATAATATACAACGTCTTCTTCTTCAATAGTTTGTATACTTTGCCCATTTTCTAATTTAACAAGTACATTTTTGGCATTCAAATACTATTTCTATCTTAGTTTTGTTTCGAAAAAGGGAGTTTGTGAGCAAAACCTTGAAAGTGTCGTTGAATGGGGTTTTATGGGCATAATAGCATTCATTAATGTTGTAGATAGGGATGTACATTATTCGATTATAACTGAATAACTGAACTATAACGATGAAATTCAGTTATTTCGGTGAGAGTAAGTTTGATTCGGTTCAAATTTTTATTAATAATAATAAAAACTTTTGATTTTAAATTATCGATTCGGTTATCTTTAATTTGGTAATTGAATTAATCAGAATAACTCAATTTATATTAATAAATGTATTAATTAAAATTTTATTAATAATATAATTTATAATTATTATTTTTATTATTTTGTAATAATATTTAACTTGCAATATTTTCTTATATATTAAATCATATTTATTGTCTTTTTATAAATAAAAAAGGATTGTAAATATTTTTATTAATATTTAATTAATTAATTGATAATATAAAATGTATATTTTATTTTATTTTATTAATTAAAATTGAGTGGATGCCTATATCAATGTCACCAAAACAAACTCTAACCTACCCATTTATGCAATTGGTGATAGATTAGTAGTGGAGGTGGTATCACCTATTAATTGTTTTTTTATTCATTTAATACCCATTAGTATGTTCCAGTCTTAGTTTGAGGTCTGCCTTGGAACTGGAATCGAATTAAAATTTTGGTATGATTTCAGTTCGATTCATCGATGTTTTGGTTCTGATTCAATTCAGTTATCGGTTCTTCAGTTTTAGTTTGGTTGTGTACAATTTTTTTTTCTTGAAACAATTTTATGCCCTTTTTTAGATATAAGTCATTCTTAAATTAGCATTTAAGCTTTAAAATTGGTTTGGTTGTTAAATATAACATACCTTTTAGCTATTTTTAAATTATATAACCTTTAACTATAAGGTTCGTATATATTTTAGAATTAAGTATATTATATAATATTTGGGATTAAAGCTTAGTTGCTATATATAATGTAGTTGTACATTTATATCATAGAGTATACCTTTTAACTGTTTTTTAATTATGTAGGTTTTATCTATAAGATATATAAAAAATTAAGAATTAGAAGGTAATTTAATGTATTTATAATTGTGAGGAAAGGTGTTTTTATTGATTACATAAGACGTTTGCACACCCCCACCTACCCACCCACCCACCCACCTACACATATTTATTGTATATTTCTTATACTAACTAGGAATTCTACATTAGGTAGGAATCCTTCTTTAATTAGGATATCCTATACAGATCAACTTCTATAACTCAAGTTAGAGCATAAATATCAATCATTCTAAACTTGTTACATAAATATTCAACCTAAGCTCCATTCAGAGCTTTTGTAAACATATCTTTTTATTGCTTTCCTATTTTGATGCGCTGTGTTGAGATGATCTCTTGTTGGAGGTTTTTATAGACAAAATGACAATCAATCTCAATATGTTTGGTCCCTTCAGTTTAAATTTAAATTAATTATAATTTATTAATATCCTTATGCACATGAACATATTTTTTATTTTTTAATTTATTAGTAAATCTTAATTAGATTGTTGATTTTGAGCATAAGGCTACAAGAAAATCTAATTATGTTTTTGCATAATATATGTGAGAACTTACATTTATTATTACTTTAATTTTTAAATATCTTCATCCATTTATATTTTTAAAACTTATTATTATATTTTTTTATTATATTACATTTAATTTTATAATTAATTTAATATTACATGTTAATAAAATAGCATATAACTTTTATAAAATATGATTCAACAAAAAAATTCTTAAATTAATAAATCTTTTATTTATATAATCAATTAAAATAATATTAAAATTAATATTTTAATTTAAATAATTAATTATAATATTTATAATGCTATAATAATATTACAACATATATAAAAAGTAATAGAAAGTTATATTATATAAAAAAATAAATTATGAGATTTTATAATGTGGAAGTAGCATAAGAAACAAATTAGTTAACATATATATAATAAAAATATATCATTATTCATAAAAGTAATCTAATGAAAAAATTAAAAAAAAAAAAAAAAAAATATATATATATATATATATATATATATATATATATATATATATATATAGTGTTATCATGATGATATTAGTAGATAAATAATAAAGATAAATAAAGAAATAAAGAGAAAAGAAAACACATGTAAAATCAACATTAAAAGCTTATCTTGGTATACATCCATAAATAATTTCATTTCCTTGCTTTTATTACATTTTCTAATATGACTGATTATAATCAATTCTATTAATAATAAAGAAAATATTTTTATATAGTCTAAAATTTATAATTTTGGACGATTTAAATTAAAAGAAAATTTTATCATCTAAAATTAGTAATTTTGGGCAATTTAAATTAGATAGAATCTCTAGGAATCTTTGTTAATAATTATTAGGTTTTCTTATAAAAGCTTTAGCGATACAAAATCATGAAGTAGCCACAGCATCTTCTTCTTTAACAGTTTGTATACTTTGTCCATTTTCTAATTAACAAGTACATTTTTGGCATTCAAAATACTATTTCTATCTTTCTTAGGTTTCTTTTGAAAAAGGGAGTTTGTGAGCAAAACCCTGAAAGTGCTAATGAACGGGGTTCTATGGGCATAATAGCATTCATTAATGTTGTAGGTAGGGATGTGCATTATTCGATTATAACTGAATAATTGAACTGTACCGATGAAATTCAATTATTTCGGTGAGAGTAAGTTTGATTCAGTTCAAATTTTTTCAGTTCGGTTCAAATTTTGATTAATAATAATAAAAACTTTTGATTTTAAGTTATCGATTCGATTACCTTTAATTGGTAATTGAACTAATCATAATAACCCAATTTATATTAATAAATGTATTAATTAAAATTTTATTAATAATATAATTTATAATTATTATTTTTATTATTTTGTAACAATATTTAACTTACAATATTTTCTTATATATTAAATCATATTTATTGTCTTTTTATAAATAAAAAAGATTGTAAATATTTTTATTAATAATTAATTAATTAATTGATAATATAAAATGTATATTTTATTTTTTTTATCAATTCGGTTATATAACCAATAATTAATCAAATATTTTCAGTTTCAGTTAATTTTGATTTTTTTCTCAATTTCGGTTTGGTTTGATTTGGCTAATAATTTTAGAGTCGGTTAACAATTCAATTAGTTAAAATTTTGGTTTAATTAACCGAATGCCCTAGTTGGAGGCAAGCTTCTAAACCATGGCCAATACATTATCTATTGGCCACTGTGTATAAGAATTTAGCCTTCTGATATGATATTTCTTGTTTTGGAATTGGGTATTTATGATCACAATGAAATGGCTCTTTATTTGTTGTAATAGCCATAATAGTTGCTACTCATAATGATAAAAGGGATGAGTAATAGTTGGGTAGTACATGAAGTAAAGAAGAGGAGGGGGAGAAAAAGGGAGGGGGGGGGGGGGGGGGGGTGTTGAGGGTGGGGTGTTAGGCGGCATACCGTAGAAGTGGTATATAAGTAGCTTAGGTAGTTATGGGTTAGGGTGTAAATGACCAATCTTACTATTCATTTTCCATTTAAAATTGTGTGAATGCCTATATCAATGTCACCCAAACAAATTCTAATCTACCTATTTATGTAATTGGTAATAGATTAGTAGTGGTGGTGGCAGCACCTAGTAATTGTTTTTTGATTCATTTAATACACATTAATATGTTCCAGTCTTAGTTCGAGGTCTACCTTGGAACTGGAATCGAATTGAAATTTCAGGATGATTTTAGTTCGTTTCATCGATGTTTTGGTTTTGCTTCAGTTCAATTTTTAGTTCTTTAGTTTCAGTTTGGTTATGTACATTTCTGGTTCTTAAAATAATTTTTTGATGTTTTTTAGATATAAGTCATTCTTAATTAGCATTTAAGCTTTAAAATTGGTTTGATTGTTAAATATAACATACTTTTTAGCTATTTTTAAATTATATAACCTTTAACTATAAGGTTCGTATATATTTTAGAATTAAGTATATTATATAATATTTGGGATTAAAGCTTAGTAATGTAGTTGTACATTTATATCATAGAGGATACCTTTTAACTGTTTTTTAATTATGTAGTTTTTATCTATAAGATATATAAAAAAATTAAGAATTATAAGGTAATTTAATGTATTTATAATTGTGAGGAAATGTGTTTTCATTGATTACATAAGACATTTGCACACCCACACCCACAACCCCACCCACCCACCTACACATATTTATGTATATCTCTTATACTAACTAGGAATTCTACATTAGGTAGGAATCCTTCTTTAATTAGGATATCCTATACATATCAACTTCTATAACTCAAGTTAGAGCATAGATATCAATCATTCTAAACTTGTTACATAAATAGTCAACCCAAGCTCCATTCAGAGCTTTTGTAAACATATCTTCTTATTGCTTTCCTATTTTGATGTGCCGTATTGAGATGATCTCTTGTTGGAGGTTTTTATGGACAAAATGACAATCAGTCTCAATATGTTTGGTCCCTTCAGTGTAAATTTAAGTTAATTATAAATTATTAATATCCTTATGCACATGAACATATTTTTTATTTTTTAATTTATTAGTAAATCTTAATTAGATTGTTGATTTTGAGCATAAGGCTATAAGAAAATCTAATTATGTTTTTGCATAATATATGTAAGAACTTACATTTATTATTACTTTACTTTAATTTTTAAATATCTTCATCCATTTATATTTTTAAAACTTATTATTATATTTTTTATTATATTAAATTTAATTTTATAATTAATTTAGGATTACATGTTAATAAAATAACATATAACTTTTGTAAAATATGATTCAACAAAAAAATTCTTAAATTAATAAATCTTTTATTTATATAATCAATTAAAATAATATTAAAATTAATATTTTAATTTAAATAATTAAGTATAATATTTATAATGCTATAATAATATTACAGCATATATAAAAGTAATAGAAAGTTATATAAAAAAATAAATAATGTGGAAGTAGCAGAAGAAACAAATTAGTTAACATATATATAATAAAAATATATCATTATTCATAAAAAGTAATCAAATGAAAAAATAAAAAAATATATAAAAGTGTTATCATGATGATTAGTAGATAAATAATAAAGATAAAAAAAGAAATAAAGATAAAAGAAAATACATGTGAAATCAACATTAAAAGCTTATCTTGGTATACATCCATAAATAATTTCATTTTCTTGCTATTATTACATTTTTTAATATGACTGATTACAATCAATTCTATTAATAATAAAGAAAATATTTTTATATCATCTAAAATTTGTAATTTTGGACGATTTAAATTAAAAAAATAAAATTTATAATTTTGGACAATTTAAATTAGATAGAATCTCTAAGAATCTTTGTTGATAATTATTAGGTTCTCTTTATAAAAGCTTTAGTGATACAAAATCATAAAATAGGCGCAACATCTTCTTCCTCAACAGTTTATATACTTTGCCCATTTTTTAATTTAACAACTATATTTTTAGCATTCAAAATACTGTTTCTATCTTTCTGAGTAATATAACTATCTCAGCATCCTTTAGGTGATCCAGTGAAATTAAAAACTAAAATATATGCTATTCTAACATCAGAATTTCCTTTGGCTCTATAAGCAGTACTAGCCATAGCAATTTCTTGTAAAATATTTAAAATGTAATATTTAGATAGATCATCTAAATTTCACTCATAAATTACTTTACCATTATATTTAGCTTGAGCAATTTGACTTCTTTCTGCAAATATTTAAAATGTACATCAGGAGGTGTAGGACTTGGATAATAATTTATCGTCTTAGATAGATTATATTATAATATTAGTTTATTAATAATATGTTCTTTTTAGTTTATTACAATTATTTTTATTTTTCACTTATTAATTTTTATTTTAGTTAATTACTTCTTATAAAATTTTATATTTAATTGAAATTAAGTATAATTAAGATTAAGAATTTTAAATTTATATGAACTCTAAAATTAAAATTTTAAATTTATGCAAACATTAAAAATTAATTTAAATAATAAAGATATAATTGTAATTAATTTAAAGGATGAAAGGCATTATTGGCAATTCAAATGCCTCAAAAAATAGAGATATATATATATATATATATATATATATATATATATACAAATTATAATTTAATATTATAAATTAGCAGAAAAAATAAGTTATTAATAATAATTAAATTATAAATTCAATAATCAATCAATTTAAAAAATGATCTTAAAGGAAAAATACCATAAAAATAAAGTTAAATATTTGAATTTCAATTGGAAATACACAAGCTTTTATAAAATATAAATGTTACAAAAAAAATGAATTTCTGTGTATTTAGTTAATTATTAAAAAATGGGTCAATTTTTTTTTCCCAAATGAAGTAATGATTTTGGGAAAAAAAAATTGATTTTACAACTACAATTAATATTTTATAAAATTTTATTTTAAATTATATTAAAATATTTAATTAAATAGGATTTAAATATAAATAAGATTAAAAATTTTTAAACTTATATAAATTTTAAAATTTTATAAATAATTAAATTTTAATTTATAAATAAAATAAAATCTAAATTTATGTAGAAAATCAATCTAATTAACTATGTTTAAAATTTTTAAATTAAAATAATTATTAAATTATTTTTTAATTAATCACCTACTAATTAAATTTATTTAAATTTTTTAATATTATTAATAATATAAAGAAAATTTTACTTATTTTAGAATTAATTTTAATACTTATTGATCAATTAAATTTAATTATTTATTATTATAATTAATTTTAAATTATATATTTCATTTTTAGGGTATCTTTATCCAATGTTGTCCTCCTCTGTCTCAATACCCCAAAATCGAGATAAATTTCAACAACTCTTTATGAACTTATATAGTTGTAACACTACAGTCCTTTAACTTTAAAATGTAATATAAAACCCCCTAAACTTTCAAATTTTACACATTAAAATTCCTCTGACTTTCAATTATTGATTTTTCAGTTAGAAACTAATGTGAATAGCTCCCGCATGGCACTTAGTCAACATTTCTCTCTCATTTCTTATGCAAAGTGTAAAATTATTCTCTTTACGCATGAAAAATTATTCTGTCTATAGAGAGAAAAATAATTCAATTTACACATGGCTTGAGAGAAAAAGAAAAATACTAACTAAGCTCCATGTTGGAACTGTCCAGGTTAGCGTCTAACTGAAAAACTGCTAATTGGAGGTTAGAGGAATTTTACTGTGCAAAATTTGAAAGTTGATGGGGTTTTATATTACATTTTTAAGTTGAGGGACTGTAATGTTACAACTAGATAAGTTCAATGACAGTTGTCAAAATTTATCCCCCAAAATCGTGAACCATCTGAAAATTCTTTAGACTCTTCGAATTGAATATTAGCTCCTAGCCTATCCTTGTTTAAACTTCCTTTATCAAAACTGGATTCGCCAAGAAAATGAGTACAGCGAAACCTCATCTCTCTCTGATTTTTGAATTTCTGGAACAAGAATATCGCAGACAAATCTGCTCTGTCCAGTTGGGGTATGAATTCTACTTTCTTGGTGGGGAACATGACTTGAGGACGAATTAGCTCCTCTTGATCAATTTTTGCTGATGGAAAAGGTTCGATGAAAAGGGGTGTGTCTATGAACGCCGAAAAATGTGATCCATGTGTAGTTGTGGCTGATGGTATGATTTTTGTTCTTAGTAGCAGCTTTGTTTTTAACTTCACTGTACCTGGTTACACCGAGAAAGGGATGCCCATCGATAATTCTATCAGATTCTTTGAATGCTTTGATCCTGAGAGCAATAAATGGATGGTCCTTGATGATCTGCCAATAGATATTCTGGCCTTGTGGCGCTTCTTCTTCATTGGCCAAAGGATTATTTTCTTTATTGGCGGTGACGCAGACGGTTTTAGGGTACTTTCAGGCTTCAATCTCGACACCTTAGAATGGACATCCTTAATGAAGGTGGAGAAGGAGAAGATTACTGTTGAGGCTTCAATCTCTGTTATTTACTTACTGGGTCACCTCCTTCTGGTTTGGGATTTCCTGCTACTATTCCAAATGATTACTCCCGCGCTGTTAAATTGTTTATCCAAAAATTGTTTATTCTGCCAGTCTTGAGATCAAAACTTCATTAATTAATAAAAGTGATATCATTAACTACTAGATCCTTAGCCCAATAAGTTTTTAATTTTGTGTTTTTGTTACTATAAATGATACATCTTTGATTGTTTAGAACCATTCAACTTGGTATCAGGTCGAAATGGCTTAGCCTCATCAGAATTCTTTTTTGATGGGATCATTTTGGTTTTAGCTGGTATGATGAAATTTCCTCGGTTAAATCCTTCAAAACTTCTTTTTTGCTTGTGTTGTAATTTTTGTTTGGCTTTTGTTGGAATTTGATGATGGTTGTGTGCGGAGAGAAGCATGAGAGCATGAAGAGGAAACAAGAAGATAACTGACAAAGTAAGGCTAGATTATTGTTTCATTCCTTCTTGCCTTCCCCTTTGTTAGGGTTTGAATCCCTAATAAGGCGGTTATAGGTAATTGGGAAAGAAAAGAATTAGGAAGAAGAGAAATAGAGAAATCGAAACCCATGATTTGGATAGAGGAACCTAGGGGTGGAATCTGGTAATTATGGTTTAGTGAACTTTATTAAATCATTCAAACCATAGTCTAGGCAACTACTTTAGACCATAATGCCTTGTTTAGTCTATAAACTTTCCCTTTAGTTTCCATGTAAAAAGACAGTCTTAACATCAAACTATTGGAAGTCCCACTCAAGATTTGTTACACAGGACAACAAGATTTTTGATGTCATTCATCTTTGCAATAGAAGCACTTGTCTCTTGATAACCTACTCTATATGCCTAAATGAAGTCTTTCGATACTAATTTAGCCTTATACCTTTTGATTGAGTTGTTTACTCTATGTTTTACTTGTTTTACTGTGAGCACCCTTTTACATCCAACTGGTTTCTTTCCCAAAGTAGGATTAACAAAATCTCATGTCTCAATTTTTGCCAAAGCTCTCATCTCCTCAACCATTGCTACCTTCCATTTTGAATCAAGGTATACATCCTTTCAATTTCGTATGAAGGAGACAAAGAATCATAGGAAACAAAATTGGAAATAGGATGTTCTTTACAAGCTTTAACTTCTGTTCTTACAGCAATGGGTACATCATGATCAACAGTAGAGGAATTAGGGTTAGAATCAAGCCGTAATAGTACTCATGCAATTGTTCTGATGTTCTTTTCATCTGCTGTAGCACTATTCCTGATCAAGGAATAGACGAATTGCAGCATGAACTACCTAAAGGAATCTAGTTGAGATTTGATTTTGATTTTGATTTTGATTATTAACATCCGGTATGCTTATTACATTAATAGTGCTTAATTTCTAAAGATGCATTTTTCTTGTCCCTAATTTTTTTTTTTTTTTTGTATAACAGGATTTGCCAACTTTATACTTGCAAGGTAGATCAATAATTCCTTTGGGGCCCCCTCATCAGCATGTTGGTGAAGCTAATTTTTTTGATGACGTGACGCTCATTGTTGCATTAAGTGAAAATGGTAATCTAATGCATATTAATTTTCGTGAAGAAAAATCTTAAAAATTTGCATATATTAGTGGTTTTTAAGGAAAAAAATGAAAATGAAAATTAAAGAAAAAAAAAACAGACTAGACCAAACCGATCGTTGGACCAGTTCCAGGTTTCACCAGTTAGCTCTCTCATTCAGTCTCGTCCAAATCTTTAAAACACTAGTAATAACCAGTATATAAGTTATGCTATTTTTTTGGTTGATAAAAAATAAATAAGATTTGTTATTTTTCTATCTTTAAATAGTAAATAAAATTTGTTGTTTGTTTGTCTTTAAGGTTTCCCAAGAGATGAAAATCCGAGTTTCAAAATCCCCATTGGTAATGACATAATATTTGCTGTCTAAAACTTGATCTAAGTTGTTGGATGACAAAATCTTGTAAAAAAACATATTATGAAAGTCAAATTTAGCCTTTAAGGAATTGGGTAGATTTCCATGGGATAGTAAAATTACTAAAATTTAATCCCTAACATTTAAGCTTTTCTAGATAATATTATGGCAAATATTTCTTTGTATTTTGTAGTAATTCTTGCATATTTTCAAAAATTGTAGAATCTTGTTATTTTGATGTCATCCTCTGACTTATCCTTAAATGATCATGATAGGATTCTAATTTAAACTTTTGTTTGGATTAGAAACATGGTT
Organism: Hevea brasiliensis; assembly: GCF_030052815.1. Taxonomy (NCBI): domain Eukaryota; kingdom Viridiplantae; phylum Streptophyta; class Magnoliopsida; order Malpighiales; family Euphorbiaceae; genus Hevea; species Hevea brasiliensis. The sequence continues at coordinate 4,914,059 of NC_079507.1, forward strand.
GTGATGTCATAGACTGATAATAGAGACTTGCAAAAATAATAGAGAATAGGTTATCTCTTTCCCAAACATACCCCCTAAAGCAAATTTGTATTTGTATTTCATTAGTAGAAAAAGAGACTGATATACCGATGAATGTATTTCCATGGGCTTCTATTAGCTAACTTTTTTTTTTTTTTAATTCTTTTTTGTCTTGATATGCCACCTATGTTGGTGTAGGCTAAAATGAATCCTAAACTTATGTTGCTAATTCTAAACTAATGTCTGTCAATTGACACAGATCATCCTCTTGATTTACTTAGCATGAATCAGGCAGCTTAAATTGTGGTGGTCGGCAATGCTTGAGAATCCAGATATCAGGTCTCCTATGTTGATAAACAAATCTGTTATTGAAAATTTGTGTACTTTTATTAGAAATAATTGTTAGTCCTCCATGTATAGATGATGAATGTTGATGGCTTTAATATATTAAATTAACCCAAATGCAAAGCATCTACTTTTTATGAAGTGCTCTAGCTTTGTAGATTTATTGTAAACTTTAAATTATCTATATGGCAATTCTTATTATGAGAATTTGATATTGCCTTCCTCAGGAAAGCTTTAGATTTTGAAAAGTGCAGATATAGGACTCCCCTCAGTAGTTCTATAATACTAGTTCTGCCTATTTAAGTGTGTTTAGTGATATAGGATTTACTAGATATTTTAGAACTACATATTTTCGAAAGAAGTATAGGAAGTAAAGTCTTAATTTCGCTTGGGAATTTGTGTTGATTTGAGATTCCTAATTAGAATTGGATTAATATTTTCTTGTTTAGGGTTCCAAATCCTAGTACTTGTAGGATTTCAAATGTTCTATATATACTTGTCTTCTTAGTATTTTGATGAGAATTTTTCTATGTTTGACAATTGATTTGAGTACTATAAAATTGAGAATTTTGTTTCTTATTCCCCTTTTTCGCTTTTATTGTATTGGTTCTACATCACCTAGTTAAGAAAAAAGAGGGAACAAAGAAATAAAAGGAAAATTACAATACAGTATAAAACACCTTGACATTATGTAAAATTTACATTCACATTCTTGTTTTTGGAAAGTGAATCAAGTAGTCCACTTTAGTCCTTCCATTACATTTTAGTCCCTTACTTTTTAAGTAAAATAATAACTTAATCCTTCACTATTATATTTTCAGGAATGAAAAGTTTATTTTTCTTGAAAACTCAAGGACTAAAATGTAATTCAAAATTTTAGGGACTAAAGTATATAATATTTTAAGTAAAAGACAAAGTTATTATGAAATTAAAAAGTTAAGGTCTATTTAATTCAATTTTGAAAATGCAAGGATAGAGGTGTGAATATTGATAAATAAATGTCAAGAGAGATTTTTTGTAATTTTCCCAAAAATAATATAGTAATTGGCATTATAATGTACAATAGAAATAGGGAGGGTTTAGACTGATTAGGACATACAAGATTCCTGCTCGTATGTCCATTCAACCTTAGTAGTCTTGTGCACTTTGATTTGCCTAATTATAGTTTTGCTCACATTGGGGGCTCGGACCTCTTGCTCTAGTTTTTTGTATAGCAGAAGGAAAGGCAAGATCATCTTCCTACTCTGCTTCAGTCTCTATCACTCTCTCTGCAATTGCATGATTCTGTGTTGGTCAGCTGGCAAAGGGATGTCTAAATCATTTCTTATGTACAGGGCAAGTTAAAGGTATAGTATTTGAAGATGATGGTGATGGATATGAATTCGCCAAGGGTGGATATGTGGTTACACCTTATGTTACTGAACGTCTATATTCAGTTGTTATTGTTAGAGTTTCTAAAGCAGAAGGGTGATGGAAGAGGCCCAAAAGATACTTGCAAGTGCTATTATTGCTTAGTGGAGGTGCAATAGTACATCCTTTTTACTCAAGGGACATTGGCTTAGTTAGCATTGCCTATAATTTGCCTTTTGATTTGAAATATTTTGCAAAACTTATTTAATCAGTTCAAGCAGATTGAAGCATGGTGCATGGATTGAGGTGGTGTGATAATTTGGATGACTTCATAATGTTTTTGAGTTGGTATCAACAAGCGAGAAACAATATAGGAGGCGTTTAGGTAATATTTTTTCTTTGGAGCTATTAGCCTGCCCCCTCATCCTCCTTTGCCTTCTCTATCTGGTTCTCATACATGTAGTTTAATTAAGATCTCTTTTAATATTACTATAATTTTCTTCGTTGACACTATCTTGATGCATTAAATCGACGGCATAATTATCTTCTTCCAATAATTATGTGCATGCTAAACATTTTCTTTTTATTGTATATTCTTTCCTTACATTTCAATTGTCCAACTTCATATTCTATCTTAGTTTCTATGCTATTGAATTTTTTTTTGTGTTATTTATTTTGTGTTTCGTTTCTTGTGTTGCCATTGTTATGATGTTATGATATTATGATGGGCAGATATGTTTTGAAGCTTTAAATTTTTAGTTGAAAGCTTCATGTTCTTCTTGTTCCTTTTCCCCCATCTTTTGTCCTCAGGTTCTTTTAGCAATAAGATTTATATTTTGCTATAGTTATATATTGTATTTCTGGCTTTGACTTGAGATAAAATCTTTTATGGGCTTTCATGCTTGGTGGATTTTGGGGTCGAATTTATGGGATGAATTAGTTTTCTATATTTAAATGCTATTAAAATACGTGGAAAATTCAGTGCTCATCTTGGATTGCAAATGAATTAGGAATTTATGGACTGAATGTCAAACTAAAATTAAATTGTCTAATTTCCTGCATTGTCATTGAGGCTAAATTTGAAAATTTTGAAAGTATGGAGACAAAAAGTAATATTGTGTCTATTCCAACATTTAAATTTGGAAAATGAGAATTGGAAGTTCACATTTTTATACATGGATGAATATGCCTTAGAAAAGATGTGTATCAATAGCTCTACTAACATGATTTTACCTGTTATTGCTGGACCTTTAGGAGTCCTCCTTTTATATATATTATAGTGGATTCTCTTATTAAAGTGGAAAATGTAAAATATTATCTCTCTTTCTTCTCTTTTTATAGGATATTTACTAAATCAATTTCTTTCGTAAATAAATTTACTGATGAATACTAAACTTCAAATATTCCTATATATCAATTGTGAACTTTTAGGTAATGTCATGTTCTTTGCTCATTGTTCAATGCATAAAGTTCTAAGCATATTCCAGATGTTAAAGAGGTTTCAGAACCAAAGGGCGCAGAGCTTTCTGGAATCCCTATTGAACTGAAATGTGATGATTGGATTGTTAAAATGGTTCCTTGGATTGGGGGTAGAATTATTTCCATGGGGCACATTCCTTCAGGTAATGATCATATTTTGGTGAGAGTAGTAGAGGCACAAATTATAATTGTATCTTTCTATTCATGTGAGACTATATATTTATTCATCTTGTTTTAATGGCAATCAATCAATGGCATTATATTACGATCCATTTAGAAGTCTTCACGAATTTTGAGATTGATAAAATTAAGAATTTCTTGTCTCGGTATTATTTAAGTAGTTTGCTCTTAGCCGGTCTCAAGCCCGGATAAAGGAGGAGGGTTGCGGTAGGTGACAACTAGCATAAAAATTTTGTCACACCTTATGATATGGATTCAAATGATATAAATGTTGGGGCATCATTTACTTATGACTCGCTACATCAGAGCCCGGGTGTAGTGAGAAATATGCAAGGGTGTAGGGCATTCACCGAAAGTGACATGCCATGCCGGCGCCTGGGTGTGGTGTTAAATGAGCAAGGGTTCCCACATCATGGACTGGTGTGGATAAAGAAGTTAGTCCATAGGACAGATAGTAGAACAAATAGTGGAACAGAACACAAGATGGGCATAGAAAACAATAGAAGATATCATAGAAGGAGATCAATTAGGAAGGAACAGGATGTGTGACACCCCTTACCTGCTTCATCAGATAGCAACAAGAAGTGCTACATTCAAAGGTTTGAGCACCCTATCTTGTCTTATCATGTCCATCAGAAATTTTAATATCATTTAAAATAGGTAATCTATGTGTAGAAAATTTTTTTTATCACACAACTTGTTTCTATGGAGACTGACAATGCCTCTTCCGCTTTGTTAGCATATGGCGTTCCCTAATTACCTGTTAACATGTTCATATTCATTTCACACATTTCTATATCATATTTTTCCATGTCATTTTATGTCATTAAACATTCATATAATTTGCTCATATTCATTTCAAATAAGGACATCTCATTTCATTCATATAAAAGTTTATACATAATAATTTACAACCTCAAAATATGATTACATAATATTCATATACAATAAACCAAAATACTAAGTCTAATACATGGGCCCTACCAACAAAATATAAACAGCTGAGGTGACAAGTAGACATTGACAAATCTGATCGGTCTCTGTATGAGCACTGGCCGCTGGTACTGGACCGATCTCCGCATCTATGCAATAGAAAACCAACGCGCTAAGCATAACGCTTAGTGGTGCATAATTTATAATAACAATAACTATATAATTGAAATAATAATGGCAACTCGTAATTTCTGGATCTTTTACATTTTTATTTCACTTTGAAAATAATTAAAATTATTGGGATCTTTTCTATTTACTTATTGTATATTCAGTCTTAATTAATCATTATCAGTGCCTAAGAAACCTATAACAAATTATAAAAGTTGGATACACGAGAGTATACTAGTTAGACAGCCATATGTCTATCTAGTATACGCTTGGCCATGTCAGCATGAGGCTTCATGGGTAGGCATTTAAGCCAGATATAATATTAGGCACAATGGCCAACAGGCAGGCATGAGTCCTGTAGAACAATCATGTCAGACATATTTAATCTGTTAATGATTATTCTTATAGGCAGTATTGCTATCTGTAGTCCCTAATTAGTATACCAATTGATCCAATTTAAATAAATAAGTCTAGGTGTACTATGGGCAAATAAACATTAATACTTATTTATTAGAAATATTTATGTCACTTTACAATGGGAAAATAGGTCCCACATACCTCTTTCATGTGATTTAGTGTTTAATGGCTTGTTAGGGTTGATTTCCTACCACAAGATAATTTATCTCATGGACCTTTCTTTAGATTCAGTTTTTGTGTCTCACTTTTACCTATCCATTTAATCAATTTGTAGCTACTGTTTGGCCACACTTCCCTCATAGACATTGTTCCCCTATGTCTTATCTTTATTTTCCCTTTTGAATCATGTCAATTTGATTTTTAGAAATCAAGTTATGGTCGGATAACCATAGCTGACTCATTTCTAAATTATGGTTCGTTAACTAGGCAACTTTTGGACTTAGACTTTACCTAATTAATGGAACATATTGTAGTCACTTTTAGGCATGGTGATCTTCATAGAAATTTTTTCCTATGTCTCATGATCATTGAGAAATTTGTATCATAATTTTTCAAGTTTTGTGGAATTAATTATGGCCAATTAACTGACCTGGGCTCATGTACCCTATTCTAGCAGGTGTTCAGTTTAGGTCAGTGACTGCAGGTCAATTTTCAAGGTTCTTAAATCAATAATTTGAGGTAGGTTTCTAAAACAAAGTTGTAGCCCTATTTCTCAGGTTTTTGGAAAGGTATGGCTCATCCCAATTGGATTTTTCTAGTGAAAGATATGGCTAAAAGACTATTCTGGGGTCAAGTGAAGTTTGGTCAGATTCCAAGTTTTGATGCAGTGACTTATTCTAACTATTTAACCTAGTTCTCTTGATTTCTGGGTGTTGGTCAAAATACCAATTTTGTAGGTCTGTGTCCTGTGGACATTTTGCCACTAGTTTCATTTCATTTGACTTTTTGTGGACCAAGTTATGGCCATTTTGCCAAAACTGGTCGGGTAAGTTTATGTCCAGCAGTTTCTGGACAACCTAATTCTTGACAGTTTTGTGACCCAATTTGGGCCAGCCATTTGGTTTGGTTTTTGGCATTTCTAGGTTCAGTAGTCTTCATGAAAATTGTAGCCCTATATCTAAGCTTTCCAATGATATCAAATTCAAGTCATTTAGACCATTATAGAGGGAGTTATGACCAAATGAACACGTACTGTTCATTTAGTCATTTTCTGAGTTTTGCGCAGGTTTATCCAGATTTGGGCTGAAATTTGATCATGATTTGACAAATTTTGGGCATGGTGTCTGCATAAAAAAATGGCTATTTTGAGTTTAATTTCACTTCCAATTGGCCTCATACCAATTGGAGTTACACAATTTTAGTTATGGCTCAATAAATACACTGAACTCATTGAGTCCCAACCTGCAGAAAACAAACACTCCCAATTTTCAATTTCCTCCAACTCCCTTACTTCAATTGGCATATATAGCACTTCTATAAGCAACAATCTCATCTCAATTAGGTCAATTTCAATAATTTCACAAAATCCCCAAATTCATATGCACAAAACCTAATTTCAATTATCCAATTGCTACAAACTTAACACATTTACACTTCTAATCATATCAACTTATCAAACATCCCCATGAAACCAATTTTCATCATTTAAAACTATCAAACCCCAAAGAGTTCATGGCTGCCGAAATTCAAATGTCTCTTTCCCTCAAATTTTCTTTTTAATTTCATGAATTTTACACTTGGTTTAGCATGATTTTCATGCTTAAAGAAGAGATTAGGAGTTTAGTGCACTAACCTCTTAATGATCCAACTTCAACTTCAACTTTCTTGCTTCTTATGGATATCTAAAGCTTCCTTATGGAGTGGGGAGGATTTTTAATGAAGAGGGCTAAAGGTTTTG